>NC_072479.1:67435740-67740648 GCF_027574615.1 Eptesicus fuscus | reverse complement strand
CCCACGCACAACCACACACTCTCCTTTTATACCCTCACTCACTCACTTCCTTGATCTCCACTCCGTCCTGCCAGCTGCCATCTTCCCCCCTTCAACACGCTTTTTCTTAATAATTCTTGGGCCTCTTTCCACATTTCTACATTTTTATTTATCTGCCTATCTATCTATCATCTATCGATCTATCTATCTATCTATCTATCTATCATCTATGTATCTATACTTATATATCCTTTTATGGTTGCATAGTATATTCTTTTATAGAGGTAAATTACAAGTTCTCCATTAATAGATATTTAGGTTTTTACAACTTAGTGCTCTTATAGAGCCACAGCAAACATTCTTAAGAATACATTTTTATATGCACATGTGAATATATTTATACATTTCTAATTGTGGGAGTGTTGGGTTAAAGAGTATCTGCCAAATTATCTCTAGTGATGTTATATATGCTATCCTCTAATAGTGTTTGAGAATGTCTTGCAAACACCAGCTGTGATCAAACTTTTTATCCTTACCAATTGATAAATAAAAAAAAAAAAAAATATCTCGGGCTCCGATTGCACTGAACCCCATTCCGGGCGAAACCCTGGGAAACTCACTCACTTTCGCAACTCCGCCGCCCCCGCAGGCCACCCAGCCAGGGACTCTGGGGACGCCCCCGCAGCGGTGGCGCCCAGAGCCCGGCGGCCTCCCAGCACCCGTCCCCGCCGCGCAGCCCCCGCGCGCCTGGTGCCGCGGGCCGCGCGCCCCGCACACCGGACGGAGGCCCGGGCGCCCTCTCCGTGCACCTCCCGGCGGCGCTAGACTTCAGTAGAGTTGACTGAATTCAAGGGATTAAGAAGTATAAATTGGGGGGACGCCGCGGCGGCGACGTCCGGAACGCGGCGATGGCGGTGCCTGGAGCTCGGCGGCCGCCCAGCGCCCATCCCAGCTGCGCGACCCTCGCGCGCCTGGTTCCGCGGGACGCGCGCACCGCGCACCGGACGGAAGCCCGGGCGCCCTCTCCGTGCACCTCCCTGCGACGCTAGACTTCAGTAGAGTTGACTGAATTCAAGGGATTAAGAAGTATAAATTGGGGGGACGCCGCAGCGGCGACGTCCAGAACGCGGCGATGGCGGTGCCTGGAGCTCGGCGGCCGCCCAGTGCCCGTCCCAGCCGCGTGGCCCTCGCGCGCCTGGTTCCGCGGGACGCGCGCACCGCACACTGGATGGAAGCCCGGGCGCCCTTTCCGTGCACCTCCCAGCGGCGCTAGACTTCAGTAGAGTTGACTGAAATGAAGGGATTAAGAGGTACAGATTGGGAAGTATGAAAAAGATGGCGGCGGAGGTTAGGGGCTGTTCTGTTGCCTCGCACCCAGCGAAATCGGAGGGGATGAGGTGTGGAGGTGCGTGGGTCTGGCTGGTGGCGGGGGAGAGGGGCTTTTGTTCCAAACCTAGGGGAGATTGGCTCTCCATCACCCTGAAACCCATCTTCTGGCGAACCCCGGGAGACCCAGATGCCTGCGGGGAGAGGCGGGACTCTTGCGGAGGTGCGCCCAGCAATCAGTGTTTGCTGCGCTGGAGTGTGGAACGAGGGGACTTAGATACGTGGAAGGCAGAAGGACCAGACTCACAGCCATCTTGGCTCGCCGCACCATGGCCTGTGGGCGCCCTGAGACCCCGCCCCGCCCTGGGACCCACCCCGCACGTTTTGAAGACCTGCCCCACAAATCTTGCAGGCACACCTGCGCCCCAAGCAACGGCTTATGCATGTGGGTGGCCTGCCCTCTGGCAGCGGACCAGATGATCTGCTGTTCTAGTCGGACTGCTCCAGGGCCACTCAGACAGGAGGAAGAAACTACAGTTTTTGCTGTAATCCTTGCTGAGTGCCTAAGGCAGTAGCTGATCTACACCCCATTGGAGACCCAGAAACGAGGGCATCTGGTAGTCTGTGGGAGATGACACCAGATTTCAACCACGTGCATAAGGGACACATTCAACGGGAATATTCAGTGAGCGCCAAAGCTTTGCTGCACCAAGATCCGGCCCATAAACGTGTCTCCTGCACAGCAACTCTTCCTTTATAGACAAAGAGAGCCCCCCCAGTGACACCAACAACAATCAAGACTTAACTATACAAAGGAGGACCAAGATGGAGGCATAGGGCGGAAGCCTGATTGTTGCCTACCACAACAACTTTGAGACTACGACAAGAGAGCAGAGCAGACACCATCCAAGACCACCATAGGGCTGGCTGAGTAGATGCTCTACAACTAGAATAAAAGAGGGGTATGTGGGAGGATGCTGATGCCGGTGACCCAAAGACCACACTTTAAGAACTACGGCTCAGGCGACACAAAAGAACTAAGGCTCAGGCGATACAACAGCGGCCTGGAACGTGCTCGGCGCAGATCCCCTGGCGGTCTCCGGCTGAGGGGACGGCTCCACTGGCAGCCAAGCACGGACAGACGAACCCCTATGAGACATGGGATGGGAGACTCCGCGCTTGCTGACCTCTGAGTCCGTCAAGAATCTCAACGCCCCGGAAGCGGCCAGGTGCGCATGCTCGGCGACCGGCCACCGATGCAGACCCAAGGGCCGACGCAGCGACGCCAGACTGGCCCACCGCCATGCACCGGGTGCACTGGAGCTTCGCCGAGCCGCCGCCCGACGAGTTCTGCAGCAGCCATACTGGAGCTCTGGAAGGATGGCCAGGGGAATTGCTGAGGGGGGATTGACCGGCAGGAATTGGGATCGGGAAGATGGGGCCCCGCTGAGACCCGGGTGCGGGCGGGGTTGCGCGCCTCTGGGCTCGGGTGTGGTCACACGCCTCTGGGTATAAGTGAGGCCTCACGTCCCTGGGTCTAGGTGAGGCCACATGCCCCTGGGTCCAGGTGAGGCCGGACTCCGGGTCCGGGTGAGGCCAAGTGCCCCTGGACCCGGATGACGCTGGATCCCATGCCCGGGCGAGGCCAAGCGCCCCTGGGTCTGGGAGAGCCCACACACCTCTGGGTCCAGGCGAGACCATGTGTCCCTGGATCCGGGTGAGGCCGCGTGCACCTAGGCCCGGGTGAGCCCAAGTGGCCCTGGGTCTGGGAGAGGCTAAGCGTCCCTGGGTCTGGGTGAGACCATGTGTCCCTGGATCTGGGTGAGGCCTCGTGCACCTAGGCCCGGGTGAGCCCAAGTGGCCCTGGGTCTGGGGGAGGCCAAGCGCCCCTGGGTCCGGGTGAGACCATGCGTCCCTGGATCCGGATGAGGCCTCGTGCACCTAGGCCCGGGTGAGCCCAAGTGGCCCTGGGTCTGGGAGAGGCCACGCGTCCCTGGGTCCAGGTGAGACCATGTGTCCCTGGATCCGGATGAGGCCTCATGCACCTAGGCCCGGGTGAGCCCAAGTGGCCCTGGGTCTGGGAGTGGCCAAACGTTCCTGGGTCTGGGTGAGACCGTGTGTCCCTGGATCCGGGTGAGGCCTCGTGCACCTAGGCCCGGGTGAGCCCAAGTGGCCCTGGGTCGGGGAGAGGCCAAGCATCCCTGGGTCCGGGTGAGACCATGCGTCCCTGGATCCGGTGAGGCCTCGTGCACCTAGGCCCGGGTGAGCCCAAGTGGCCCTGGGTCTGGGAGAGGCCAAGCATCCCTGGGTCCGGGTGAGACCATGTGTCCCAGGATCCGGGTGAGGCCTCGTGCACCTAGGCCCGGGTGAGCCCAAGTGGCCCTGGGTCTGGGAGAGGCCAAGCGTCCCTGGGTCCGGGTGAGACCATGCGTCCCTGGTTCCGGATGAGGCCTCGTGCACCTAGGCCCGGGTGAGCCCAAGTGGCCCTGGGTCTGGGAGAGGCCAAGCGTCCCTGGGTCCGGGTGAGACCATGTGTCCCTGGATCCGGATGAGGCCTCGTGCACCTAGGCCCGGGTGAGGCCACGTGCCCCTGGGTCTGGGAGAGACTAAGCGTCCCTGGGTCCGGGTGAGACCATGTGTCCCTGGATCTGGGTGAGGCCTCGTGCACCTAGGCCCGGGTGAGCCCAAGTGGCCCTGGGTCTGGGAGTGGCCAAACGTTCCTGGGTCTGGGTGAGACCGTGTGTCCCTGGATCCGGGTGAGGCCTCGTGCACCTAGGCCCGGGTGAGCCCAAGTGGCCCTGGGTCTGGGAGAGGCCAAGCGTCCCTGGGTCCGGGTGAGACCAGGTGTCCCAGGATCCGGATGAGGCCTCGTGCACCTAGGCCCGGGTGAGCCCAAGTGGCCCTGGGTCTGGGAGAGGCCAAGCGTCCCTGGGTCCGGGTGAGACCATGCGTCCCTGGATCCGGATGAGGCCTCGTGCACCTAGGCCCGGGTGAGCCCAAGTGGCCCTGGGTCTGGGAGAGGCCAAGCGTCCCTGGGTCCGGGTGAGACCATGTGTCCCTGGATCCGGATGAGGCCTCGTGCACCTAGGCCCGGGTGAGGCCACGTGCCCCTGGGTCTGGGAGAGGCTAAGCGTCCCTGGGTCCGGGTGAGACCATGTGTCCCTGGATCGGGGTGAGGCCTCGTGCACCTAGGCCCGGGTGAGCCCAAGTGGCCCTGGGTCTGGGAGTGGCCAAACGTTCCTGGGTCTGGGTGAGACCGTGTGTCCCTGGATCCGGGTGAGGCCTCGTGCACCTAGGCCCAGGTGAGCCCAAGTGGCCCTGGGTCGGGGAGAGGCCAAGCATCCCTGGGTCCGGGTGAGACCATGCGTCCCTGGATCCGGGTGAGGCCTCGTGCACCTAGGCCCGGGTGAGCCCAAGTGGCCCTGGGTCTGGGAGAGGCCAAGCATCCCTGGGTCCGGGTGAGACCATGTGTCCCAGGATCCGGGTGAGGCCTCGTGCACCTAGGCCCGGGTGAGCCCAAGTGGCCCTGGGTCTGGGAGAGGCCAAGCGTCCCTGGGTCCGGGTGAGACCATGTGTCCCTGGATCCGGATGAGGCCTCGTGCACCTAGACCCGGGTGAGCCCAAGTGGCCCTGGGTCTGGGATAGGCCAAGCGTCCCTGGGTCCGGGTAAGACCATGTGTCCCTGGATCCGGATGAGGCCTCGTGCACCTAGGCCCGGGTGAGGCCACGTGCCCCTGGGTCTGGGAGAGGCTAAGCGTCCCTGGGTCCAGGTGAGACCATGTGTCCCTGGATCTGGGTGAGGCCTCGTGCACCTAGGCCCGGGTGAGCCCAAGTGGCCCTGGGTCTGGGAGAGGCCAAGCGTCCCTGGGTCCGGGTGAGACCATGCGTCCCTGGATCCGGATGAGGCCTCGTGCACCTAGGCCCGGGTGAGCCCAAGTGGCCCTGGGTCTGGGAGAGGCCAAGCGTCCCTGGGTCCGGGAGAGACCATGTGTCCCTGGATCCAGGTGAGGCCTTGTGCAACTAAGCCCGGGTGAGGCCACGTGTCCCTGGGTCTGGGAGAGGCCAAGCGTCCCTGGGTACGGGTGAAGCCAGATCCTGGGTCCGGGTGAGGCCGTGCGCCCCTGGATCCATCCGGGTGAGGCTGGGTCCCAGGCCTGGGTGAGAACACGCGCCCCTTGGGTATGGGTGAGGCCACGTGCCCCTTAGTCCGGGTGACGCCGTGCCCCTGGGTTCGGCCGAGACCAAACCAGAGGGAGTCGGACCTCCGTTACCACCATTTGTCCACCATCCAGAGCTGAGGGGTCAGTGCTGACATGTACACATAAGGAACTACTGGACATTGAAATTGGGTCTCAAAAGAACTCTTGGTCCAGGGGGAAGCTCGCTACAGATTGATTCATTTGCCTGTCAGCATAAATATTATTGCTCGTCTCACATTCAGTTCTTATTAGTATATATCTAGTGACATATGATCTCGTTCATCTAGAGGAAATGATGAACAACATAGACTGAGGAACAAGAACAGAACCAGAAGCAAGGAGGCATCGATCGGACTATCGGGCCTCAGAGGGAGGATAGAAGAGGGTAGGAGGAGGGTGGGGGAGGGGGAGAGTTCAACCAAAGGACCTGTATGCATGCATATAAGCCTATCCAACGGTTAAGTTCAACAGGGGATTGGGGAATGCGTGGGGAGTGGGGTGGGATGGGAATGCGGGGATGAGGACAAATATGTGACACCTTAATCAATAAAGAAATTAAAAAAAAAAAATATCTCATTTTGTTTTGCCTTTCTTTAATTGTGCTTTAGGTTGACTATCTTTTATATGATTACTGAACATTTGTATTTCCATTTGGATAGTATTTCTTCATAACCTTTGTCCATTTTTCCATGGAGTCTTTGTCCTTTTATTAAATTTTAAGAGCCCATTGTATATTAACAAAATTTGCTTTTTCTCAGTTATATTGTAAATACTTTTTCTTATTTTCTTTTTAATTTCCCTATGGACTTTTTGTTGTACAGTTTAAGATGATTTTGTAGTTGAATTTATCAATCTTTTTTCTTAAGAAACTTGGAAAATTCTTTTTCTTCATTTTTCTCTAAGCATTTTTTCCTATAATTCAAATTTTGAAGTTTCACAGTTCTGGCTGTTCCTTTTCTTGATTTAATTATAAAAACTACTGCACACAATTCTTTGAAAACAGCTATATAGATTGCCTACAATAGTGCCATGTCCTTAAGCCCATTGAGTAAATGTTGAATAACACTTTCAAATTTATGTTCAAATTTTACACTTTTCCATTTGCGGTTGTCTAAATAATTCCTTTTTTTTTTAATTCAAAGTTTAAAATCAAAATTGATTTGGCACATTCTACTAGTGAAAAAATCAAATGCAAAATAAAATTTTAAGCACAAAAATTCTCTTGCCATTTTACTAATCCTTGCCATTTTACTAACAAAGTTCAAAGGCTTTTGTTTTGCTTTATGTTTTTGTTGTTTTAATCATTGGTAGAACAGTAGTTGCTTCCTGAAGGGCCCAAAGGTAACAACAGACATTTGAGCCTTTGTATTTGGAGAGAACCCTTTTGTTCAGTCCAGAAGCCCTAAAGGTTCCCAGGCACCAGTCAAAAGGGGTGGTTCCCAATTCTGAGTGACACCTGAATACATGTCATTCACAACAAAAGGAGACTTTCAATGTGTTCAGGCTGGAGATTAAATAGAGAGCCCTTTCAGAAATGAACAGAAGTACCTTCTATTTGGAGTACAATTAATTTCACTTGTTACCAGGACTCTACTAACACTCTTTCTTGTTCTGTGTTCCAAGCCATATCTTCAACAATTGTGACAAGAATAATTGAAGACAGCCATTGTTCTGTATTCCTGATCAAATATCTAAACTCTTGGAATTACTCTTACAAATGTACATACTTTGAATTTTGATGATTAATCGTGATATTTTGAGCTGCCTAAGAAGTTAGTGATATTACTTCTCAGAGTTTTGCTTTTAAAAGTAAATAAATATACTCAAGGCATATAGCATAAAAAAATCTTTATGGCAATAAGACTTATAAATGAAACTATAAGGGGACTGTGCATAAGGATATACAACTAAGAAATAAATATTATGAAACATTTTCAAGATTCTTATAGGAAATCAGCATAGAATGGAATGAAGAAATAGAACTGGATGACTTCTAAGCCGATGCTTTACAATTTTTTTTTTTTAATTCAAGAGGACCTTATAGAAAGAATAGGACTCCGGCTATGTAAAGGGATACTTGAGGTTTGCACATATAGAAAATTACAAGAGAAACGTCAGCCCACAGTATAATCAACAAAGACAAAGTGTGCTTCTCTGTGTGTGTTTGGAGGAGAGGAGGTTGACTGGGGATTATAAAAAGATGTTGGTACGTCAAGGGTGCTTGTTGGACAGAGCTCTAGAGGCTGTCAGGAAACAATGGTTCCTCAAGGTTGAAACCAAGATCTGAATCTGAGCTGTCTGACCCAAACTGGACGATGGCTGTCAAGACAGATCTGATTATGTCACACCTATGTTTAAACGTCTTTTATAATTACTCACTGTCTAAAAATAAAGTCCAAATCTCCTAACAAAGTCCTATGAGGCCTTTTATATTGTGGACACAAGTTATCTTACTGTTCTATTCATAATGCAACCTGAAGAAAGTCTATACTCCAGCCATTCCAAATTGTCCTGTGCTATGTTCTTTTATGTCTCCCTATCTTTTCTGCATGGTTTGTTTGTCTGTTTTCTTCTCAACTAACCATCTTGCAAACTTGTATTCAACAAAGTTTGGCTCCAGTTAGAAGGTTTTTGCTATTCTATTAGAAATAGCATTCTCTTTTCCATTATTTTTGTGACATTTTTATTCTGGAAATAATTACTCTTTCTTCTCCTCTACTTAGAACTACTCAAACTCAGAGACCACATCATATTCGTGTTTATATTTGCATTGGTTTTGAACCCAAGTCATATGATAGAAAGAGTTCTGTATTAATAGTCATAATGCTACACTTTAATATATATATATAATATCTGAGCCTGGCTGGTGTGGCTCAGTGATTGAGCAACAACCTATGAACCAGGAGGTCACAGTTTGATTCCCAGTTTGGGCACATACCCAGGTTGTAGGCTTGATCCTCTGTGGGGGGGTGGGAGGGGTAGGCAGGAGGCAGACAATCAATAATTCTCTCTTATCATTGATGTTTCTATCTCTCCCTTCCTCTCCCTCCCTCTCTGAAATCAATAAAAATATATGTGATATATATATATATATATACACACACACACACACACACACACACACACACACACACACACACACTAGGGGCCCAGTGCATGAATTTGTGCACCTTGAAAAGAACTGTGGGCCGTGAAGCTGTGGTGGGCACAGTGGCAGGACACAGCACATCCTCCACACCCCGCCATGACCCTCCCACCTTGACCTCCCACATCCCAGTCCCTGCTCCCATGTGCTGACAGTGCTAGCCCCAATCGCTCAGTGCCATCAGTGGGTGTGAGTGGGGCTGGCACCTTCAGCAGGTGCGAGCAGCAGCTGCTGCCCCAATCGCCCCTCAGGGGCAGGGGGAAGTGGAGAAACCCTGAGGGGTGACTGGGGACAGCAGCTGCGGCTCGCACCTCTGATGGCGCCGAGTGATCGGGGCCAGCTCTGGGTACCAGCAGCAGGTGCGAGTGGGGCCGGCGCCAGCTGCAGGTGTAAGTGCCAGGCGGGACCATGGCATGTGGGAGCAAAGAATTTTCAGTAACCACCAGAGGCTTGTCCCAATGATAGTGATCAGCACCCCACCTTGGTCTGGCACCCCCACTTACCTGCTCCACCATCCTGCTGTGGCCAACACCCACCATGTTTCATGTGTGCCCCCTAGTGGTCAGCGCACATCATAATGACTGGTTGTTTGGTTGTTCGGTTGGTCCTCTGTTCAGTTTATTTGCATATTAGGGTTTTATATATACAAGAGGCCCGGTGCATGAAAATTCATGCACTGGAGGGGGATTCCCTCAGCCCAGCCTACCCTTTCTCACAGTCTGGGAGCCTTCAGAGGCGGGAGGTGACCCGGCGATCAGGGGAAGGTGATGCCCCATCACAGCTCTGCTGCTGCCACTGCTGACAGTGCTAGCCTCGGCTGGCCCTGGTTACCTGAGCCTCGTGTGGCCCTGGGCGGCTGGGCAGCCGCCCTCCAAGGCTTGCCTGCACCTCAGGCTGGCCCTGGGTGGCTGGGCAACTGACATCTGAGGCTTGCCTGCACCTCAGGCCAGCCCTGGGCAGCTGGGGGGCTGAGGGGACTGGAAGACTCCGGAGGCAGGTATGCAGAGTGGCTGGGCCCACTGGGCCTGGCCTTGCTGCGCACCTGCTACCCTGGCAGGGTTGAGGGGACTGGATGCTGCCATCTTGTGGCTGTGGGCACCGCCATCTTTGAGGGTGGGCAGTCAATTAGCATATTCTCTCCTTATTGGCTGAGGGCACTGCCATCTTTGCAACAGCATGAGGGTCAATTAGCATATTCCTTCTTTATTAGATAGGATACTAGAGGCCCAGTGCACAAAATTCATGCATGGTGGGGGGGGTCCCTCAGCCCAGCCTGCACCTTCTCCAATCTGGGACCCCTCAGGGGATATCCAACTGCCTCTCACAATCTAAGACTGCTGGCTTTTAACTGCTTGCCCGCCTGCCTGCTTGATCACCCCTAACTGCTCCCCTACTGGCCTAATTGCCCCTAACTGCTCCCCTGCTGGCCTGATTGCCCCTAACCATTTCTGCCTTGCCCCACACCCAGGACTCAGGATTCCCTCCTCTGGCTGGTCATAGGCACCCGGGACCCGAGTTTCCCTACCTCTGGCCAGCCGGCTTGTCCCTCTCCCGGGCCACAGCCTGGCTGGTCCCCATTTCTCTCTCCCCAGTGTTGAGTGTCTGAGCCGTTACCGCATGACGGTGTGAGGGCGTGACGACTATTTGCATATTAGCTCTTTATTATATAGGATAATATTGGATTAATCCATGATAATTCAAATTCTCTAGTGGAAAGCATCAAAGGCAGAAACTGCTGTCTTCTGCCAATATAATGTTACAAGCCCTCCTTGTTATAACAATCTAATTTAATGTGATGTTATAGGCAAAATTATGGAATTGTAATTTATAATTCATTCTTTTTTCCAGTTTTAAGGTGTTATGATGTTGGGAATTATAATGCAAAATATATATTTGGTCTTCTTACCTGTTTTTTGGCACAGAGCTTCTAAAATCCCTTATATTTCCCAAGAAAGGAGAGCATAAAGGTGTTTTTGTTATGCTAATGAGGTGAACCCACCTAAGGTTGCCAGGAGAACAAACCATGAGATTTGAGGATTGGAACTCTCAGTCTGACCCATTGACCTCCAGAGTGAGGAGAGGGACTAGAAGTTGAATTGATAATCAATGGTCAGTGATTTAATTAATCGGGCCTATCTAATGAAGCCTCCATAAAATCAGAAAGGATGATGTTTGGAGAGCTTCAGGTTGGTGAACATATGGAGATTTGGGGAGAGTGGTGCAAACGTGGAAGCTCTGCACCTCTTCCCACATGCCTTGCCCTGTGCATCTCTTCCATCTGGCTGCTCCTGAATTATATCTTTTTATATAAGAAAGTAATCTAGTAAGTAAATTGTTTCTCTGAGTTCTGTGAGCTGCTCTGTCAAATTAATAGAACCCACGATGGGGGTCATTGGAACCTCAGATCTTATAGCTGATTGGTCAGAAGCACAGGTGACAATCTGGACTTGCAACTGGCATCTGAAAGGTGGGAGTGAGGGATGAAACCCAGGACTTAACCTGTGGAATCTAATGCTATTTCTGGGTAGATAGTGTCAAAATTACATTGAATTCTAAGACACCCAGCCTGTTTCTAAGAATTGCTTGGAGATGTGGGAAGTTGGAGAAGGGCAGTTGCAGGGGACCCAGGCCTGCAGGGGAGAGCAGTTGAGGAGGACCAGGCCTGCAGGGGAGGGCAGTTAGGGGTGACCAGGCTGGCAGGGGAGGGCAGTTAGGGGTGATCAGGCTGGCAGGGGAGCAGTTAGACATCAATCATGCTGGCAGGGGAGTGGTTAGGGGGTGATCAGGCTGGCAGGCAGAAGCAGTTAAAGGCAATCAGGAAGGCAGGCAGGTGAGCAGTTGGGAGCCAGCCATCCTGGATTGTGAGAGGGATGTCCAACTGCCTGTTGGGCCTCTAGTTTAACTATAAGCTCCTTGAGAGCAGTAATCATTATTTTTTAAGCTTTGTACCTTTAGTACCTAGCATAATTTTTGGTAAATGTTTGTTGAACTGAACTATGTTTATGATCCACAGAGAGAAATGTAAAGGATAAATGTTCTTTATTTTTCCTGATTTCTTAGAGGTGGGTAGGAAAGAAACAGTATACTTGGCCTATGAATCATAAAGACTGATTGCCTGATCTATATTTCTAAACCATATTTCTAAAAATTAACTGCCTAACTCTTCAAAGGCAGGAGAAATCATCTTATAATTTAAAAGAGAACATTGAAATGAGCAAAAGCTAAGCAAGCATAAATGCATGTCTATGATCTGTTTTTCCTTGCTTATGCTTCTTGGTTTGAAAAGCAATACAGGTTAAGAAATATATGACTAGGGAGGAAGAGGGGGTAATGCCAGAGAAATGTGAAGTTTATTTACTTTATTTCACCCTATTATTATATTGAGGGAATGTTCCAGTTGACCTGGTAGCAAAGCAATTTGCTCCACCCGCATAGACAACTTTGGTAATTCTTCAACCATGGCTAAATGCCAGTCTTTCCACATTATTTGGAAAAAGCTTTAAGAAGGTTTCCTTTAAGAAACTCACTGTGTAAATGCATGATGATAAGAACTGTAAGATCCCTGGGGCTTCCCCCCTCACTAATTGTGAAATCATTGCTAAGTAACCTTTATCTGCCCAACAGCATGTTTTACACAGCCCAGACCCTGCCATAGTTAGTGCCACAGGTGGGGATAGATAATGATAGTTATTGTTCCGAATACATGGGAATGTTGGTTTTTCCAAATTCCTCATGAAGCATAATAAAAAGACTTTGAATTTCATCCACAGTCCACTTTAGTACTCCTCTCAGAGCTGTCAGCACAGAGCTCAACTGATAAAGTAATTTCACCGGACTAAGGTGGGGCCTATTAAAACATTACATCATTCTGTACCAACCGAACCACTGAAGGATCTCATATAGTTACTCCATGAGTAGCTTGTCCCGTGAACATTTCAGTGACTCAAATGGTAAGGATTCTACCCTTGCTTGAGAAAATCTTTTGTAAGCTACTCAACTTGCTCTTAGGAAATTTAGACATATTGAATCTTTGAGCCACACAAAACATTTGAGCTCATGAAGACCATCCTTCTTGCTTTTGACACTTATCCAACTTCTAGTAGGTGGAAGAGTTGGAACTAAAACCCAGGTCTCCTGTTCTTTCCACTGCCTGACACTGATTCTTAATTATTTAAGGTAAAAATAAGTCATTTTATTTTAAGAGCACTCATCTGTTCCTTCTGTAATATAATTAAAAATGTATTTTACAAGCAATTTTTCTCATGCCAGAAAGTTCTTCAATTTTACATCTATGTTTTTGGCGTTACAGTATCTATCTAGTTTTTTAAACATCTTCTCTAATAATAGACAAATATGCAAATTGACCATACCTCTGACACACCCACAAGCCACACCCACAAGCCACGCCCACCATCCAATCAGAGCGAGTATGCAAATTAACCCAAACCAAGATGGCTACAGCCACAGAGAGCAAAGTTTCCTAGGTAACAGAGGAAGCCAAGCTTTCCGCCTGCCCTAGCCAGGCCTAAGCCTCCACTCAAGCTACAAAGTTTCAATTATAGAAGGTAAACAAATTCAAACAAATGGCGGCAGAATGGAGCTTGAGAGAGCAGGCCAGGGTTGCCGCCGGCAACAGGGGAAGCAAAGCTTTCCGCACACCCTGGCTGGGCCCAACTGCTTAAGGCAACAAAGTTTCAATTATAACCCCAACACAAATGGCTGCCGGCCGGCCTCGGAGGGAGCCCCAGGCTTGGCTCTGCTCCAGGCTACAAAGTTTCAATTGTAGAAGGAAAATAAATTCCAGATACCAGGGCCTCTGCTTGGGTCGCTAGGAGGCGTGGCTGGCCTGCAAACTACCACAGGCCCCTCGCTCAGGCCGCCCCACACCCTAAGGGAAACCCCACCTGATCCGGGACGCCCTTCAGGGCAAACCAGCTGGCCCCCACCCCTGTACCAGGCCTCTATCCTATCTAATAAAAAAGTAATATGCAGATTGATCATCATCGCAACACACAATATAGCTGCCCTCATGTGGTCAAAGATCCTGCCCCCATGTGGACACAAGATGGCCAGCAGGAGAGGGCAGTTGGGAGGCACCTGGCCTGCAAGGGAGGGCAGTTGAGAGGGACCAAGCCTGCAAGGGAGGGCAGTTGGAGGTGATCAACCCTGCAGGAGAGGGCAGTTAGGGGTGACCAGGCCGGCAGAGGAGGGAAGTTGGGGGCAAACACGCTGGCAGCAGAGTGGTTTAGGGGGTAATCAGGCTGGCAGGCAGAAGCGGTTAGGGGCAATCAGGAAGGCAGGCAGGCAAGCAGTTGGAAGCCAGCAGTCCTGGATTGGGATCGGGCCAAAACGGGCAGTCGGACATCCCTCAAGGGGTCCCATATTGGAGAGGGTACAGGCTGGGCTGAGGGACAACCCCCCTTCGTGCACGAATTTCGTGCACTGGGCCTCTAGTATATAAATAAAACATTTAGAATTTCTCTCTTCCAAAGAAATTGTCATTTGGTAAAATTTATTACATTTAAGTTTCTAAAAATACCGAAACTAAGTGAAATTAGTGCCACTCGTGAAATGTCAGTTACTCACTTGGGAGTATAGCTTAAAACCCATATGTTAAAAGTAACATTTAGGCATAAAATGTGTGGAGGTGAGCAGAGGGGGAGGGGAGATGGAGGACATCTGTAATACTGTCAACAATTTTAAAAAATAACATTGCGGGAAACTATTTCATTGTGCAGCAAACTAGCAACCCTATCTTTTTCCAGTAACTATACCAATAATGCAAATAAAACTTGAATTTATAATTTAATTCTTCTTAAGCAGTTTTTGCAGCCTTAGCCATTAAATGAGTTACTATATTCTCCTTTAAGAATGTTCATATGGAGTCCAATATTTTGTCATGGCGTAGGATTTGTGAAGGTCATGTGACCTTAACTGCTTTTGGGAGCACAGCCCCTGAAATTACTCTGTTTCTCTTATAATTCTCTGGAGCTCTTCACTTATGAACAGCATCTGACTAATTAACACACGAGACAAAATCTCATTGAATAAAGCTTCCAGGGAGTTGTTCTCTTTGTACAGCGCCTATCAAGCAAGTCCTCTTCTTGGAATAGTATTAAGACCCAGACTACCTCATCCCTCAGTAACGTTGAGTCAGAATACACCTGGGTTTAAATGCTATGTCACCTTGGGCAAATTACGGAATCTCACAGTGCCCCCGTTTGCTCATATGTTAAGAAAGTAATTCCTACCTCTCAAGTTGTGTTGTAAGGATTAAATAAAGTTATATTTATAAACTCCTCCAGTTCTGAGTAAATGGCAGGGATCACAGTATTGCCCTTCAAACAAAAAGTCACTCCTGCTTTCCAATTAGTCGGGTACTTACAGATCCTCACATTTCCACTGACCAAAACTAATGCCGATCATTAGGTGGTCATATTTTCTCAGTATTACTTTCTAGGCTAATTTATCTTCCTTTTCAACTTCCTTTATTATTGAGGTTTGCAACCCGTAGTTATCACGGTTCTGGCATGTGCTCTCCATTACAGCAAGCCTTTCCAGCCTAGTGCTTCCCTCTGGAATACCAGACCATTCATTATGTACTTTTCCCTTAGCCACACGGCCAGGGATTTCAGAGATCCTTAGGAAGATTAATTAAACCGGTGCCATTCCTGCTGCAAAGCTGCCTTTATTTTAGACTACTGAACTGAGGGCTGAGCATTTTATCACAGGACAAATCCGTGGAGGATCTGGATGTGGAAGCCAACAAGCTAGATTACCGGCTCTTTGTGGCACTGAAAGAAGCCTTCTATTGACTGATTTCCTCTGCTGTGGATTTCAACAGTACCTTAGTGAGCATCTGCCTGGAGACAGGAGCACCTTCCTGTCCTGCGATACAATGCATCCCCACACCCACAGACAATTCCCCATTG
Source organism: Eptesicus fuscus (assembly GCF_027574615.1). NCBI lineage: Eukaryota > Metazoa > Chordata > Mammalia > Chiroptera > Vespertilionidae > Eptesicus > Eptesicus fuscus. The sequence continues at coordinate 67,725,067 of NC_072479.1, read as the reverse complement.
ACTGTAACTCTAGACAAGGGAAGGCGGGCCCACTGCTTAAGAAGGGCAAGTCAACCTAACCAACAATTGCACTTACTCCTCCTAGCTTTTCTACAGGAATAGCTCTTTGTCTTTATTGCTGAATCATTGAATATTTATGGTGTGGTTTTCCTATTTGAAATAACTACCAGCTAACTTTTATCCAAATTAATTTCGTTTTATCAGATAACTGAATTTTGTCTATTTTTCCTGGTCATTAATGTAATGCATAATCAGGCTCAGATGTCAATGTATTGCTATTTGGCACATAAATGAAAATGTCTCCATATTCTTCAGTACACAATGATTTCTTTTTCTTTTGGAGGCTGAAGGGAAGAGAAAATATATCCTTCTGCTGATGAATGCTTTTGTACTTTAATAATACAGTTTTGTGCCAAAGCCCAGAATGAATTACCTTTTATAAACCAAGCTCTGAAATTATGAATTCCATGTGATTAATCAGGATGAGAAAAAATTAAAGAAAAATTCTCAAAACTAGCAAGCATTACAAATATATATATGACTATTAGTTGGAGTGTGTGTGTGTGTGTGTGTGTGTGTGTGTGTGTGTGTATAAAATACCTTGAGGTAAATTTTGAATTAAAGCAAAATTTAATCCTATGATTTAGACTGCTTATGAAGCTAACATATCTATGTGGGTTTACATACCATTTTCTTGGCATTTTGAATTTAGGCTCTTCAGTAATTTAACATATTTTCCCTCCCAATATAAGCTCAGTTGATGTTAAGTATGTATCTTAAAAATGGAGGAGATAAACAAAAAAAAAAAAAACCACAGATTGTACAGCTTAACCATCATTGATTATTACCTCAACTCTTCACCTTGGGGAGCACCTCAGCTTTACAAAATCCTTCACTCTAGTGTGTTTATCTGCAGTGTTGGAATAAAAAGAAATTAATCTAAAAAGAATAGTTCATGCTTAGCCATTTGGAGGTTCTGAATTATCTATCCTAATATACAATCAAACTCAATTCATAATATTGGCATATATTTAATTTTTTAAAAAACCTGCAGAAATCCTGTGGCTGTTTATCCTTGCGATGAAATTCAAGATAGATTGTACCATAAATATTTTTCTTGATTAGGCATAAACGTTGAGGGTGAAAAAATGGATCCAGTTGAAGCTAATTTCTTCACTACTCATATTTGCTCTCATTCAATGCTAGCAAACTGTGGAAATGTTATTCAAGAGCATAATTTTCTAGCTAGTACACCAGGTTCAGAAATGGCTCCCAGTTTCATACAAATACATGCATTCAGAAAGGAAATTGCTGTGTCAGGTGTTGATATGTGCCAGGCAGATTGTTTCCTGTTTTGGAAATCTTTGTGCTCAGTCAGAGCTGCGATGGTTCTATTCATCCTCTGCAAGGGGTGTTGGCCAGCTCAGTGGGAACCATTTTCAAATGTTTCAGTGGAATTAAGGCCCAGGCTGTAGGAGTCACCAGATACCTAAATATACAGCTGTTGGTCGCTTTCCCTATAAATTAAAAGTGTTTATGTCTGTCTATATGCTGTGATTATTATTATTTTACCTTTTTCGTACTTTGTATCTTTATACCAACAGAACTTGGACTTTGAATTTAAATTTCCATTTATGCTATCAATCTTATGAAATCCCTCTAGTAAGATGAGATGTAACTTTACAGGTACAGGGAATTCTTGGCTACTCACATCAATAGAGGTACCGAGTTTTAGAAATCAAATTTCAGCCAGTAACTCCGTTTCCCAATCACATTTTCTGTATAACTTGAAAACCCATTGACCTAAATTTGATATTACTCACAACTTTCACCATATTAATTAATTTCACCACATAAAATGTATACTTAACATTTTAACCTCTCTTTCGTTGGTAAGTGTATCATACTCTTGTTGTTGTTTTAAATAAAGTTTTGGATACAGTTATTAAGTTCATACCAAGTTATAAATATTTTACCTTAGGCCTTAAAGAGTCTTTATACTTTTTTTGTGTATCAAAAGTAGAACAACAACAACAAACAAAAAATAGTATGTTCTTATTCTGGAATATTACTCAGCAATGAAAATGAACAAATTACAGATACATACAAACATGGATAGACCTCATAATCATAATTTTGAGCAAAATATTTAAGATACAAAAGAAAATTGTTAGTCTCAGTGTTTGAATGTTGACCTATGAACCAGGAGGTCATTGTTGGATTCCCAGTCAGGGCATATGCCTGGGTTTTGGGATCTATCTCAGTGGGGGCTGTGCAGGAGGCAGCCAATCAATGATTCTCTCTCATCATTGATGTTGCTCTCTCTTTCTCTCTTCCTCTCTGAAATCCATCAATAAAAAAAAATAAAATAAATAAAGATTTTTAAAAAATCTACTTAAAAAGAAAAATATTAGTATACATACACTTACATAAAATTCAGGAAAAGGGATACATACATAGGTTGGTAAAAGAAACTAGAACAAAATCAAGGAAGTATCATAATAATTATTTTTGTCTAGAGGGGTGGGAGAAAGATACACACAAGAAGGCATACATAAGCAGGCTACTCAGTTGCTAGTGATGTTCTATTCCCTAACCTGTGTAGTGGTAACATCTGCATTTTGAAAAATACATTTTTATTGATTTTGAGAGAGAGAGAGAGAGATAGAAACATCAATGAGAGAGAAACACCAATCAGCTGCCTCCTGCACTCCCCCTTCTGGGGATCAAGCCTGCAACCCAGGCATGTGCTGTGATCGGGAATTGAATCATGATCTCTTGTTCCTGGGTCAACGCTCAACCACTGAGCCACACCGGCTGGACAACATCTGCATGTTTTTATAAACTACTGAATATGCTATAGTTTGCAATAAAAACAGGCTAAAAATCACTATGACAGTTAATTAAAATTGCCTGCTTTGAAAATATGAATCATTTTAAAACGGATACAACTGAGGGATTACTCATAACTGCATGAATCTAGATATGAGTGTACAGATTTCGAGTATGCAAGTTGGAGTGTTACCTTTTAGTGATGAGAGGAAATCCTTAATTTAAAAATGTTGACAGTTTGAAAAAAATGTTGGCAGTAGATTATGGTAGACATACTTAAACAAAAATAAGATCTCTTTCTAATTCCCTGGGGGTTTATATAAACTAAATGGCATATTTTTATTCTGTAAGTGGCTAGATGTTTTAAATATCTTTGCTGAGTCGCTATCATTTTCTTCTGGATGTCATGTTAAAGAAAAGATTGATGGAGGCATTTGTAGACTTAGAAGTTGATACTGATCAGTTGGAAGCATTTACTAAGGACAAGTTAGCACAAACATTCTTCTACTAAATCTACTACCACTAAATCCAGACTAGGTTCAAGCGTTTCAGTTTAAAATGCTTCAAATATTCAAACCAGTCTCTTTTGCTATTATAAATTGGAATGCTTTAGAGGTTTTATTACCAGATACCTGTACAGCAAGAAGAATGAGTCTCGCTTAATTATTTCTAGAACCTGAGGCTGTTTTTCATAAGGAGGTGAGCCTGAATATATGTATCGGACCCACCATGACCTGGAGCCCAACTACCCTTCCTAATATGCCCTTCCAACTTAATGCCCTGCTCCTCTCTTTCTCCCACTGTAGAGGTGATGGATACTGAGCTGCAGGACATTTTGTATCTCCATGCCTTCATTTGTTGTGTGAAGACTCTTTTGGTTACAAGATAGAAAAATCAATTCAAACTAAGGTTAAGAGAAAAGGAATTTAAGAAAAAACTAAAAAGATATTCCAAATCCAGAAGAAGTAACTACTATTAAAATTTGGCTGGGTATCATTGCAGATTTTATACATGTCTACATGGACAATTTTTCTTCACATAGACAAATACTATCCATATTGGCTCTTTCAATGTTTCTTTCCAATTAATGGAAAACTTTCCATGGCAGTATTCAAGAGTAAAGAGCTTCCTCACCTTCTATTGGCTGCATTATATTGATGGATGGACATTTAGGATGTTTCCAATTTTAAATGTGAATTTATGGACCGTATACTGGGAATACCAGTGTAGTCTATCATGCAGAATCCAAGAAAAGTCTAACTATCAGCAAGAATGAAGGATCCAAGGCAAACTCTGAAGCAGAAATCCTTTGGCTTTCCTTCCAGAGCTGTGTGATGAGTGTGTCTCTCAGTTCAGATTCTCAGAGCGTATCAGATGGTTCCTTTTGGAGGCAGTTGCTACACTTGGTCCAATTAGGTTTGACCAAGGGACAGGGTCACATAGATAAAAATATGGCTGTTAAGAACCAACACCTGAGGTAGGATGCAGAGCCCATTTCTTATTTGATTTTGCCTTTCTAGTCTGAGCAATGTCTTACCATCTCCATTGAAAGAGTTGTGACAAAGTAGCTCTCTGTAGTAATTTCTCCTCTTGTTTTCCCCCCTTTACTTCAGTGTTTTATTAATACTACAGGCTAAATTTAAAGATTATTTGTGTGACAGGCCCTGAAGTTCAGGTCCAGAGTGGGCCAACCCTGTGGAGCTGCAATGAGGGAGGGTGAGGAAGTTTGTATCAGACCCAAGTCACAGAGTCCTGCTTTTTGTTTTCAGTACACTGACCCCTCTACCTACACATTTGACTGCTCATCAACACCTCCATCTAAATATCCAATGGGCGCTTCAAATCAGAATTTCCAACACTAAATGTATCCTCTTCTCACAGGCTCCACTTGTTCTGGGTTAACTCAATAGCACCTGCAGCCAACTCCTTCCTCAACCTGCTTTCTAATCAGTGACCAACTCCTGTCAGGTCTTCCTTTAAGGTTTCTCAAATCACTCCACTTTTCTCCAGTCCATTGCCACTGCCCTAGTTTAGGCTACCATCGTCTCTAGCCTGGACAATTGCCATCTCTAACTCACTCATCTAACTCTGGTCTTGCTCCCTACAATCAGTTCACAACCCTGCAGCCTGTGAGAGCACAAACTTTTCTTGCAGCTATTCTCTTTTCAGAGAAAAGCCTAAAGTTCTTAGCATAGCTCAGCATAGACTAGCATTGCACAACCTGCAGAGCATTTTATAAACTGCCTGCTTCTTCCATCTTAGCTTCTCTATCCTTCTTCCTTATTACCCTTTCTCTCTATTTCCTTGTAGCTCTCTAATTTCTTGCCTCCAGAGAAATAGTTCTGAACCTTTCCTGCACTTTACAATCACCTGGAGAGCTTTAAAAACTCCTACCACCCTTGTCACCAAGGCCAATTAAGTGGGAACCTCTGGGGTGGGGCCTGGGATCAGTGTTTTTAAGCTCCCTAGGTATTCCAAGATGTAGCCAAGTTTGGGAGCCTCTGAAAATCTTTGTGTATTCACTTTCTCTCCCGGATCCAATCCTTTTCTCCACTTTGTTTATTCTTGTCCCCCTTAGTTAAGCTTTAGCTTCTCTAATTCATCCTACTCATCTTATAACCCACATATACTGGGAAGCCTTTCTTAACCACAGGGAGCTATGTGAATAGATGCAGAGTTTTGAATAATGAAACTCTCAAGAGCTCTAAATTTATATCTATAAATTATCCTTTGGACCATTTGTTATCCACGTAATAAACATTTTGAAGTCTCAACTGGGTTTGTCAGCATAATAATATACATTTACTAATTAAATAAACTACCACTGTCAGAGTTTGTGCTAGATGATTTATCTACATTATCTCACTTAGTCTTTTCAACAATCTTCAGAAAGTATTCAAATCTCATTTTACTGCTGAGAAAACTGAGGGTCAGACAGCTTAACAAATTTCCCAAATACATACTAACGCTAAAGTATAGATTCCAGTACGAATCATAAACACACACACACACACACACACAACACACACACACACACACCAGAATATAAAAAATACCAAGGTTCATTTTAAAAAATCATGATATTGTAAATGAAAAGTTTTTTTAAATCCTTTAAACAAAACACTTTTTTTGAAATGTATGTTTTTAAAATGTCAGATGCTTATGGAAAAAAATACTCAGCAGCATAGCAGAGTAATAAATAACCATGTCAGAAATACCAGCTACTATAATGATTTTTTGACATTCTGATAAGCACATAAAGATTCAGATAAGAGAAATGGCAAATTCGTTTATTTTGCTTTAACTTGAAAAATTAGTTTCTTTACAATTCTAATGTATACTTAAGGGGACTGCATTTCAAAAGCAATAATTAGGAACAATAGCTTAAATGGGATTTCTACCAATTTTAATGCTTTAAAGGTTGTATATCTTCTGCATGGTTGACAGACCTTCAGAACCAGAAGATCCACCACACCCTTTTTATTCATGACTCCTTTCTCTTTCCACCCCTTCCCTCCCCTCCCCTCCCCTCCACTCTGACAATCTCTCTTTATTTTTCCAGCTTGCACTGTGTGTTCACCGCCTGTGTAATTACCATAAATAATCAGCAAGATAGGACCTGTGTGGTACAAAGGCCACACCTCGGTTGTGTTGTGAGCAACCACTTGAAGTGGTGGCAACCTAAACATTTACACACTTCTTTCCACAAGGCCCCACATTTAAGTATTTCACAACAGTTAAGTCCTTTCAGATCCAATTGGTCAAATATCTGAATGCCTCTCCATGGCTAATACCTGACCCCAAAGTTACCTTCCCCTGTCCATTGATGTGTTGACTGGCCAAAACACTTGACTCTACATGCCTGGGATGGGTGTTGACTGCCGCTCAGAATGATTCCTTCAAATTAAAAACAAAACACAAAAAAACAATTGTTCTTCCCTATTCAGAACTGAGCAGGGGAAATAAAAGGCTTTGTTTGGCTGTAAACCATGTAGAAGCAGGGGTATGGTACCTTCTGCCAAGACTAAAGTAGAGCAATCAGCAACATGACTTCAGGGATTACAAAATCCCAGGAAAGCAACATTCTGGTACTTTCTTGAGCCAGATAATAGTGTAAAAGGAAAATAAGTAAATTAATTAATAAATAACACAACTTCCCATTACGGGTTTCTTTGGCCCATCCTGTCTGCACAGACAGATTCAAGCCTTTACGTATCATTCTCCCCTCTCCTTGTGCTCTGTTGAGAACTCTGTGTGTCTTCTCAGCTGCAAGTCAATTTTTTATCCCTATTCTTCCCAAAGAAAGTGTGAATTTCTTTAGCATGTAATGAGTCCTCAGTTTTTGAGAGTTGCAAAACTCTGATTTCCAAATCATTAATACCACCCCACCTCCACCCCATATTCTAGTATATATGGGACCAGAGGGGTGTAAGAAGACAAAATTTTGCCATTAGATGAAACTGTATAAATCTGTCAGACCCTCTAACTTAAAATGAAGAAATTGTGGGTCAGAAAGAGAATTTATTTGTTCAAACTCACACCTGTCACTGGAAGCTAGAATAGGCTTCAAATCTCATGAGTTCCAGTCAAGTATATTTTCACACACCTAATTATCTTAGTGAAATTAATTTTGTTTATAAAGTTTCATAATATCTTTTGAGATTGCTGGAGACGTGTGGATTATCCCCAAATAAGGGGTGGGATCGTGGCCAAAGAGAAGCATCAGATTTAATTCAAATTTTAAAGATTTAATTTCGTACTGTGCTTTGCTGATACTGTTACTGGAAAGGAGACCTGGCCCTGAGTGGGTCTGCCTAGGGTGGCTGGTAGTGTGTGGGTTCTTGATTTCTCGCAGGAAAGATTTCACAGCATGAGTCCAGGTGAATTTTAGAGGACATTTATTAAAGCTGGGGTCAATGAAACAAGGAAGGGCCTAGGGCAGTGGTCGGCAAACTCATTAGTCAACAGAGCCAAATATCAACAGTACAATGACTGAAATTTCTTTTGAGAGCCAAATTTTTAAAACTTAAACTTCTTCTAACGCCACTTCTTCAAAATAGACTCGCCCAGGCCGTGGTATTTTGTGGAAGAGCCACACTCAAGGGGCCAAAGAGCCGCATGTGGCTCGAGAGCCGCGGTTTGCCGACCACGGGCCTAGGGTAACAGGAGAGGGACTAGGTGGGGAAATGAGCCCAGGCTGGGCTGCTTTGGCTCACTAAGAAGTCAGAGAAAAGAGTGCCTTGGGGACAGGTTCAAGGAGTTTGCCCGGACAAACTGCCATTGCCCATTGTTAACCTGGTTGCAAGCCTCATGGGGTCCCTTAGAGTTTAGGAGATGTGTGCCCACGGGAGCTGAAATGGGGTAGGAGGAGAGAAAAGGCACAGGTGTGCTCCTGGGAGGGAGAGCATGCGCTGGGACCATTGTTTTTTGAGGGTATTGAAGGCTGAGAGTTTAGGGGAGGATCTCAATAGAATATTCATCAGTTTTATGCTGATGTGCCAAATGAGATTCCCTTAACTTCATCTGTCCTTGGGTGTGGCTGGCAAATGGCACTAATTTGGATTTCTGCTATCTGTCTCCCTGAGCTGGGTGAATTAAGCTATTTACCCTCAGGTAGGGGAGGAGAAGAAGTACTATAAACCATTTACTCCTATTTTTTTCATCACCATTTATTCTCTCTATGCCCTCTTCCACCTCCACTCCCTCCTCCCTTCCCCCAATTGAAATCACCACACTGTTGGCTGTGTCGATGAGTTCTCTCTCTTTTTCTTTTCTGCTCAATCCCTCCATGCCCCTCATCAGAGCTGTCTGCCTGCTCTCTATCTATAGGAGTCTGTCTCTACTTTGCTTGGTAGTTCAGCTTGTTCATTAAATTCCACATATGAGTGAAGTTATATGGTACTTGTCTTTCTCTGACTGTCTTATTTTACTTTGCATTATGTTCTTGATTTAGGGAAGATAGGATTTTCTAGGTGGCTGCAAACTGCTGTTTAACTATCTGTCTCAGTTTCTACTTACCAAGGAATTTTCCTAGCTTCTCACTATCCTGCCTCAATACCAGATTTTTTTTTTTTTTTTTTTTGTATCTGGTTTTTGGTGGCACAATCTTCTCTGGGTAATCTGTTTCTTATCATGATTTTGTAATGCAATTTCCATGTTGCATTTTCCTTTGATTTGTCACCATCATTCTTTCCAGAATTGACTAACCATTACATACTATAACCATTACATACTGTGTATTCAAACTAGTCAGTACAGCTCATCTGGAGGAACTACTGAGAAACTTGAGGAAGATTATCTACTTATCTAAGTTAGTTGCTTCTTAACTCCGTGTTTTATGCAGCTCTCCTTTTTAAAAAAATATATATATATTTTATTGATTTTTTTTACAGAGAGGAAGGGTGAGGGATAGAGTTGGAAACATCAATCAGCTGCCTCCTACACACCCCCAACTGGGGATGTGCCCACAACCTAGGTACATGCCCTTGATCGGAATTGAACCTGGGACCCTTGAGTCCACAGGCCGACGCTCTATCCACTGAGCCAAACCGGTTAGGGCTGTAGCTCTCCTTCTTGACCCAGGTAGGTGGCTTCTGAAATAAATCCACTGGGCCAAATCCATTCTGATAAACATTCTTAAGAAATTGTTACTGAACTAAAGAGGTCCATTTGCCTGCACATATCAGAGCCCAATAAGACACAAACAGGAGCTTGCAGCAAAGAAAGTAAGCGTTTATTTTTAGGAAGTGGCCATGCCTGGAGACAAGTGAGCTAATGCTCAAACACCTGGTACCCATGGCTTCCAAGGGAGTTGGGGTCAGGGTCAGGGTCAGGGTCATGGTCCCTGCTGATTGGTCAACGTTAGGGTTGGGGATAGTTGATCACCCATCTGATCCTGATGTCAGCCATGGAATTGCTGCATCTGGTTTCACTGCTTTTCTGGGCCTGGAGCTGAAACACAACTGAGGCCTAGAAGTTATCTCTAGTTTGACAGAAACTCGGTCTCTGTGGTCAACAGACCAGAGGCTTTGTTCCCTAAGATTATTCAATGCTGATCAGAACCTCATTGTCCTAAGGGCTAAGAGATTAAGGGAGGGGTCATTCAAGGAAGAAGGAAGCAGGTAAGTCAGGGTGCTAGATGAGGCCAGGTTGAATCAAAAGGAAAGAAAGGAGACAAGATCATTTTTAAAAAATTAAATTTCTACACAGAGACAAGTTCTTGTATCAGCTTAACTTCTCACTCATTTGCTAAAGGTCAAATAAATCCCTTTGTGTCTCTAAAGACAAACTGATTTAGATGTGAACTTCATGAAATCAAGGCATGATTGTTCTTACTTGGCAGCATTTAGTTCAAGGACTTATCCATGATGTGCCATTAAATGCTGACCCTGTAAGCACATGTGATGAGTGCATCCAAATGCAATTCCAGGATGCAATTCCAGGTTCTCTAATATCCTGGGCACCCAACAGGCACCGTAACATGTTAATTAGCCTCAACTCTGGCCAATCATGCTACTTGTTCAACCTCACCTGAGCTTTACCTTGGAAATGATACCATTTCTCCCCACTTCTAAATTTAGATATAGCTAAAAATATTTCAGACTTTCAGACTGTGAGCTCTTAAAAGGCAGTGACTATGAAATATTTGACTTTGACCTCCCAGTGACTGATGCTTTAAGGCTATTTAATAAATGCTGAATCAATCAATGAATAAACAAATATGTAATAAATAAATGAAGGTGTTTCAATTCCCTCCCATATAGAGAAAATGCTACTGATACTATACATTTCTCTTCTGTGATAATTGTTTTCTTGCTCTTTCCCTAATGGCAGCTACTTTTCTTCCTCTGCCTCAAAAGAAACCATCCCTTTTCTGTTATGGTCCAAGATTATAGGGAATTGTAAGGCTATAGAAGGTACTGATCTCACATGTCAAAATAGGTTCCAATAAATTATTGAATATTTTTTGGGGGGACAATGATCAGAATTCCAGTTTGCAAGCAAAACTGACACCACCCAAAGATTATCTGAGGCCTGTACTTGAAAGGGGCACCTCATTTCAAAGTTGGGGAGGCTAGACTGGAACTCAGTGAGGAAAGAAATCGGAGGAAGAGTAGGAAGGAGGTGTAATACCAACTGGCACTGAAATAGATAAGAGCTTCTAAATACAACCACAGAGGCATTTCATACCATCCCACCCCATCCCCTGCAAAGAGCTCTGGATTGTTGATAGTTGCTTAGCAACCACACTCCTTTTCATACAACCATCTTTGATTGTAGAGGATTTGTGTGTGTGTTTTTTCCTTTACCCTTTAGGACCGCCTTTGGTATTTGGTTATTAATCACATTTCAAATGTCAGCAAATGTACTATTTGTTCTGAAATCTGAACCCTACTCAAGACTGTGCATATGCTATGGAGAGTTCTTTTTCACTGACTGCAAAAAGTAAAGAAAATAGCTAAGACAGACTTACAGTTTTTAAATTGCAAATAATGGGTCTTCTTTATCTTTTCAAAGCTATCAGTGATTGATATAAGTAAACAGGATGAATACCAATGAAGATTAATTCTTAGAGTATATGAGTGGATAGCAAACTAGATTAAAATGAAGACAGTATTTTAAATGTACAAATCTTTCAAGGCTGAGTTCTGTTTCTAGAAGTTTAACCTCAGGAAATATTCAGAAATGTAGTCACATTGATTCCTCATTATTTATTTATTTTTAAAATATATTTTTATTGATTTCAGAGAGGAAAGGAGAGGGAAAGAGAGATAGAAACATCAATGATGTGGGAGAATCATTGATTGGCTGCCTCCTGCATGCCCCACACTGGGGATCAAGCCGGCAATCCAGGCATGTGCCCTGACCAGGACTCGAACTGTGACCTCCTGATGCTAACGCTCAACCACTGAGCCACACTCACTGGGCTTCATTATTTATAATATAAAAAAATAACCTAAAGTTATACATTAAAGATTGCTTTAGTAAATGATGGCACATCCATACTATAGACAATCTTCAACTAAAAATCAAACTTTAATGAGATATTATTGGCATCATTACTATAACAATGAAAATATATTTTTTAAAGTAAATACCATTTAGCTTTTCTATTATGTATGTAAATATGTGCATTAAGAAAAAAACAGGATAAAAGTAAAACATTAACAGTGATTATTTGGGGCGGTAAGATTATGATGAGCTTTGTTGTATAATTTTTTAGTTTTTTTGGTATTTTCTTAAGTTTATGATTTTAAAATATATTATTTTTTAATAAAAATGTTAATTAAAAAATAGAACAGGCAAAGGAGGAGATTGACTATTTGCTGGGAACTCAGGAGCAGTGAAATTTCTCTCTCTCAGAAATACTTTTGCAATAAGCTTATTGAGGTCTAAGATTTTACATTTAGAGATTCATTTTGTCCTTGCTTTCTATATTTTGCTAAAATGAAACTAATACAAAAGTAAAATTTAATATAATGGTTTGCATACAGAGATCAAAAAACACTTTTTACTAAAGAATAAATGACTTAGTAAGGAAAGCTCAGGGTTGTCTCTAAATAAAGAGGTAAACTGAGGCAGGCTTAAATGACCAGAAATTGATTTTAATCAGGAATACCAGAGGAAATGTAATTAGGGAAACTCATGCTGTAGCAAGCTACAGGCAAGTCAGACTATCAAGGGTTCAGGGCAGACTGTATTTATTTATGGGCACTGAGTGCAAAGAGGGGAAAGTCCAGCCAGAGTCCAAGAAGTAGGTTCATTGGCTTGGGGAAGGGGGAGGATTCTTCGTGGATGTTCAGTGGTAAGGAGGTTAGTTAGTCTCGGTCTTCTGTAAACTACACATTTATGGGAAATCAGACTCTGAGTTCTTAAATTCTGTTCTTCTGACGGCACAATGTGAGATTCTCCATTTCATATCCTATGGTTCCATTTTAATATTTTTTAAATTGATTTCAGAGAGACCAAGGGAGAGGAAGAGAGGCATAGAAACCTCAATGATGAGTGAGAATCATTGATCAGCTTCCTCAGCACACCCCCTACTGGGGATAGAGCCTGCAACCCAGGTAGGTGCCCTGAAGGGAATCGAATGGTGATCTCCTGGGTCACGTGTCAGTGCTCAACCAGTGAGTCACACTGGCCGGGCTCTGGTTCCATTTCAGATTAAAAATTGTCACAGGATCATGTAAGCCAGAATGGGAAAGATGTCTTTCCGTCTAAAAGAAGTTTTCGTTGAATCAGTGGGTCTTTCTATCACAGCAGCTGTTTGCTATGTCGTCACTGCTTCCAGAATTCTGTTGAACTCACATATTGGAAGGATTGCAATGAGAAACAAACATTCCGATCATTAATATGTACACCGTAAAGGTAATTTTAAATTTCTTATTCTATGTGAATACGTGTATACGTGTATGTTTCCTTTTTGAAAAAGCTGGAACCAGTATTTTTGTTCTTAATTCTGAAAAATGAAGCAAAAGTTTAGGAGGAGTCATATTACCTTTTGCTTATAATATAATTTGCTAAATGGGGGAGTGTTTGAAACCCAGTTTAAGCCTTCCAAGGCCCAAGAGAGCAGATTAGGAAATACCAGTAACTAAAGTTTGGACTTTAATCATCATGATTAGGACCGTTTAGAGTAAGTTTTCATGAACAACTTCTACAATAACTTTTACCAGCAAAGAATGAGTTTTGGTGCCACTTATGAACAAAAACTTTTGGCCTTAACATTGCAACACACAGAATGACAGTATTATATGCATCACCACACTTTTAAGATGCATGTCCAATTCCATGTGGAAATTGGGGAGAGGGGGCGCGGGGGAGGGAGAGAGTACCCATAGAAAACTCTGAGCTTTGGAGTAGGCTGTCAGTGAAAATAAGGAAATAAGTTAAAATGCATCTTGTCAATTCAAAAAACTGACCAGTGTTCTGAGGTAGAGGGCATTTTAAAAATTGCTTTTAACAAAATGTCTTTGAAGTGTTTGCAAAACTGCTTGCAAAAGCTACGCTAGTGTTTCTTAAGCAAGAAGCTGGAAGGGAGAGACGGGTGGTAGCAATGCTGCTGAAATAAAAGACTTCTGCACAGTCAAGTATGAAGCAACATCAAAGATCAAGAGCTCTGTGGTTGGACAGATCAGGTTGGAATCCTAGCTCCACCATTTGCTCTCTGTGTTAATTAAGACCTCTATTCTCTCCCTGGCCGGTGTGGCTCAGTTGGTTGGAGCATCGTCCCATACACTGAAAGGTCACAGGTTCAATCACCGGTCAGTGAACTTACCCAGGCTGTGGGTTCATACAGGAGGCAACTGATCAAGGTTTCTCTCTCTCTCCTTTCCTCTATCTCTAAAATCAATAAAAACATATCCTCTGGTGAGGATTTAAAAACAACAACAATAAAACTCTATTCTTTAATTTCCATGTTGTTAAACGTATAAAATACTCACTTTTCAGAATTTGAGGCATTAAATGAAAAGTACTTTGCATAGAGCATGTCATATAATAAACTGTCAGAAATGGTGAAGATGGTGGTGATGATGAAGATGATAATGGTACTATTTTGAAGAAAGCAAGGCAAGAGTGGGGCTGTGTTTTCTACAACTGGCTCGGAGTTCTCACACTGCACCATCGCCCTACCAATGCAGAACTTCAGGGGATGGGACCTAGAAATGTATATTTTAAAAAAATCTCCTGGTGACTGTATTCCTAGGCTAATTTTGTGGACCGCTGGAATTTGGTCGCTGGCATCTTACTGACTTCTGTGGTGTGAAGGAAACCACAACCTCAGAATGTCTAAAAGTAACCAAAGAAGTAACTGTGAGTGAATCATTAAGTGAGCTCACATTGTTCTTTATGCCTTTTCGATCTGTAGGCCTGGTGTGAGATTACCCTCCAGCTACATGCAAAGCTAGTGTGCTAGTTTAAATCATCCCATTCATTAAAGAATATGTAAATAAACAAGCAGATGTTAAGTCTTAGGACTGATCAACACATTGAAAAGGTAAATAGCTAAACCTATGTTAATTCATAAATAACATCTCTAACCTCTGAAGATACCAGCTGTTTGGGACTCAAGTGAAACCTGTGGTGGAGCTTCCAAACCCCATTTGCCTTCATGTTCCTATTAGTGGTCCTCTAATCCTACTCCAGAAAGCTCAGAGTCACCATGGGGCTGCAACCCTCGTTCTGACCCCACAGCTTTCTGCTCTGACAGGTTAAGGGGGACCCATAAACATTTCTCTGCATTCTTAAGTGGGTAAGACTAGGCTCTGAGGATAACAAGTGAAGGCCAGAATGTGGGGAAAAGGGAACTCCTGCACACTGTTGGTGAGACTGTAAATTGGTGTAGCCACAATGGAAAACTGCATGGAGGTTCCTTAAAATATTAAAAGTAGAACTGCCATATGCTCCAGCAATGCTATTTCTGGGTATATATCCAAAGGAATTGAAATCATGTCTTGAAGAGATATCTGCACTCCCATATTCATTGCAATGTTTTTCACAATAGCCAAGATGGAAAGACAACATAGGTATCCATCAACAGATGAACGGATAGAGAAGATATAGACCATGAGGAGGAAGAACATTCTGCCATTTACAACAGTTTGGATGAACCTTGAGGGCATTATGCTAAGTGAAGTAAGTCAGACAGACAAAGACAAATACTGTGTGATGTCACTTATATATGGAATCTAAAATAGCCCCAGTTGCCTAGCCAGGTAGCTCAGTTGGTTGGAGCATCATCCTGTACACCACAAGGTTGTGGGTTTGATTCCTGGTCAGGGCACATACCTACATTTCAGGTTTGATCCCCGGTGGGGGCATGTTTGGGAGACAACTGATGGATGTTTCTCTCACATTGCTCTCTCTCTCTCTCTCTCTCTCTCTCTCTCTCTCTCTCTCTCTGTATCTCTCTCTCTCTCTCTCTCTCTCTCTCTCTCTCTCTCTCTCTGCCTTCTCTCTCTCAAATCAATAAAAACATATTCTTTGGTGATAGCTGAACTTGTAGAAATAGAAGGTAGAGTGGTGGTTACCAGGGGGTGGGGAGTGGTAGAAATGAGGAGATATTGATCAGAGGTTAGAAACTTCCAGTTATAAGATGTACAAGTCCTGGTGATCTAATGTACATACAGCATTGGTGATTATAGCTAACAATACTGTATTATATATACTTGGAAGTTGCCAAGAGAATATTAAATGTTCTCACCACAAAAAAAGAAATGGTAATTATGTGATGAGATGGAGGTGTTAGTTAATCCAATGGTGGTAATCATTTTGCAATACATGAATGAATATAATTAACACATTGTATACTGTAAACTTACACAATGTTTTATGCCAATTATATTTCAATGAAGCTAGAAAAAAAAAGACTAAGGAATATCAATGAATATTAACTGGATTCTAAAACAGAGAAAACAAATGAAATTGCTTCACTTATTAAAAATGACTAAAATATGTTCTGAAATCTATGCATTTGCTCCTTATCCAGAGTCCATGGAATGTATTTATTTTAGGTACTTTTGCAACAATTTTTATTCTCTCAAGTCAGTCACATGTTCTGATATATACAAGGTGTTCCAAAAAATGTATATACACTTTGAATAGTTATTAATTCCAATGGGTTAAGTTTGAAAAGAAAAAAAAAAACATCAATTGAGCTATCAGTTGATAAGTGTGTATACATTTTTTTGGACACCCTATATTCTATACAAGAGTATTACCTACTGTGATTCACTCAAGCATATCACTTAGGCCAAAAGTTCTATTATATGACACAATTTTTAAAGAGTTGATAGAAAACAACACTTTTGCAGAATGTTTTGGGGTGCATCAATGACTAGACAATAATAATCTATATATATAAAATCCTAAGCAACTGTCTGACCATTTGACCATCCGACCGGTAGCTATGATGCACACTGACTACCAGGGGGCAGACATTCGACACAGGAGCTGCCGAGGTGCAGTGACTTGGCAGCTGTGGTTCTCGGGTGTTGCACCCGTAACCAGAGAGGAGGGAGCCTGATTCCAGGCTGCGTCACCCGAGAACTGCCCTCTTGCAATCCGGGACCCCTCGGGGGATGTCAGAAAGCCAGTTTTGGCCCTATCCCCACAGGCCAGGCCGAGGGACCCCACCGGTGCACGAATCTGTGCACTGGGCTTCTAGTAATAACAATAATAATAATAATGTAACATTTACATAACACTTTACAAATTTAAAAAAAGCTCTGCAAATGCTGTCTTACATTTTGAATTTTGAGAACGTTTATCTTTTTAGTTTCATTTCTGTAATCAAAAATAAAAGAAAGGGAGCAATATTAAAGAATTACTTGCCCAAATATACACAGGCATTAACTGCTAGAGTGGGATACTCATTTCCAATGCTCTATTGTCTCATTGATGATCATGACTTCACATCCAACATTTTCACAGTAAAAAGCTGACTTCATCCATTGGCATTTGTATGTAGTAAAGAAATATTAGCTCATTGCAACCTTTAGTGATGAATCTAAAACCAAGTATGACAGTTCCATTACAAAAGGTGTTACCAGTTGAATCAAAGAGCTAATTTATTGAATCCTTAGGTAAGAGATGACCTCCTGTCACAGTCCTTAGTGTTTCATAATATCTTTGGTGTCGATGCAAAAGTATTATTTATTGGTTTCAGTGATTTTTTCTCAACAGTTAGAAAAAGGAAGCTACCATATTTAGCACAGAGATCACATTTATTTTATGATAAATAAAGTAGAGGAAATGGGAAGCCTTATATAAAATCTTCAGCTATAATTAAAGGGGTAATAATAAAATTCTCATTGAATTGCATAGGATGAGACTCACATCCAATAATTACATAGTGTGTTTTAATAACACTGTACGATCACTAATTAGATAGTCCAAACATCTTCCCTAGGAGGTAGGGTGAATATTACCATCCTGTTCTGGCTATGAGGAAATAAAAACGCAGAGTACTTCCATGATGCATCCAAAGTCATACAGGTGAGTCATAGTGAAGCTGAGATTAGAACCCACAGCTCAGATTCTGTTATTTCTAGAACTTGCTATTCTTCTTTCCCAGTTTTTATGCTAACAGGTTGTTCTTTATGACTTAGGATTGTTATCATTTCTGATTAAATGTTTTTATAAAAACCATGCCACCCATTGTACTTATATATAGCTTGTTTCTTCTGGCTAAAGAACTTGGTAACCATGTAATAGGTGGTTACCTAGCTTTTCCTTTGAATAAGTGGTAGTGGTAAAATTATTTTTCATCTTTCATACAACTTTGCCTTTGGAGGCCTAGCCAATCATTCTTAAAAATAACTAAAGCACAATTTTGAAAGTCACACTATTTGATACTTCTCCATATGTATAAATAACATTGCATTATGTTATTATTTTCATATTGCAAAAGCTTATAGTCTGAAATTACAGATTATATAACCCAAAGTTACTTATGTGAAGAATTTGCATGAAGTGATTATTCCTTAATGTATTCTGAGGTTTATGTTCAAAGTCTTAGAAATATACTGTCCTGTTCACAGGAATTAGAAGCAAGAACACGTGTAAGTCTTTCTGTGCATCTAAATCACCATGCTTCATTCTTCTGACCTTTTCCTTGTCAAATTGTACACTGGAGAACTCCAAAAACATTTAAATTAAAAAACATTTTTAAACCACTCCTCATTTATTTATTTCTTAAGAACTATTTCTGTTTATGTCTCTCTTTCCTTTTGATTACATCTGTATGGTATTTAAAATTTATATGTGATTTTTATTTAGCATTTATTTACTATACATTAGGGCAGTGGTCGGCAAACCGCGGCTCGCGAGCCACATGCGGCTCTTTGGCCCCTTGAGAGTTCTAACACCACTTCTTCAAAATAGACTCGCCCAGGCTGAAAATCGACTTCTGCGCATGGGCCACGAAGTTTCAATCGCACTGTACGTGCTCACCCGCACGTGGTATTTTGTGGAAGAGCCACACTCAAGGGGCCAAAGAGCCGCATGTGGCTCACGAGCCACGGCTTGCCAACCACTGCATTAGGGAATAGTCCAAATATGAATTGTGCAATAGTCCATAATTTCAAGGAACTGACCATCTCATGGCTGAATTTATGCAAAACAAACAAACAAACCAACAAACAAAAACAGCAACCCCTAAACCAAAAATAAGCAGTTATTGATTAGCTCCTGTTTCATCTGGAGAAACAGTGATGAATAGGATAGACCCTCCCTTATGGACTTTACATTCTTTTTTTCTTTTCTTGTTAATCCTCATCAGAGGATCCTTTTCCATTTCTCTTTTAGAGAGAGTGGAAGAGAGAGGAAAAGACAGAGAGAAACATCGATGTGAGAAAAACACATTGATTGGTTGCCTCCTGCACACGCCCTTACCAGGGCCCAGGCCGGGGAGGACCCTGCAACCAAGATACATGCCCTTAACCAGAATCGAACCTGGGACCCTTTGGTCTGCATGCCAACGCTTTATTCGCTGAGCCAAACTGGCTAGGGCTGGACTTTACATTCTATTGACGGATTTAGGCAGTGAATGTGTATATAAATAAAGAAAATAATTACAGCTTATGATAATTGCTAAGGGGGAATGAATAAGACACTGTAAAAGAAATAAAAAGGCAGGTGTTTTAGAAGAGGTAGTCAAGGCATGGTGCTGTGTCCTGTGGGACGTAAATCCAAAGATGAAAAAGACACAGCTCTGATCTCTAGGAGTTTACTACCCAGTGGAAGGCATAAGGTAAGTATATAAATAACTACATGTGACTAAATCAAATAAAAACCATAGAAGAGATTAATGTAATGTAGAAATGAATGATCACCAAATAATTCTGAATGGGGTTATTCAGGAAGCATTTATGAACAAAGCAATGCTTGAGTTGGGTTTTGAAGGATGAATATATTTTTGCTAACTGATAGAATAATCAGTAAAAAAAAAAAAAATGACAAAAAGCAGAGACGAGTGAAATTTCACTCCAAATACAGAAAATGGTGACTAGTCTAATATAATAGAAATACAGAGTGATAGGATGTGGAGAAATAAAAAGGAAATGACATAGTAAATGGAACCTAAACCATATTAGAGCTGAAGGCAATTTTTATTTATGTAATTTAAGAAGAAATAAGTCTACCCAATTTAGAGGAGAAAGAAAAGTTCAGTACAATCAGTGATAATCAGTGATGCTTTTTTCTATGTTGATGTGTTTCTTATGAAGATTAAGAACCTCTTTAAACCCATTATTCATATAGGTTGTCCCTGGGACTGTGAGTCCTATCTAATCCCCTTTTAAGGCACCAAAGGAAAAGGAATCTATGTTATAAAAAGCCCATGGCCATAATGCCATAACGACCAAATGACCAGTCACCAGGAGGTGCATTGATGGGTCCTGCCCATGGTGGCTAGCAGCGGAGGGAGTCTGGGGTCCTGCTCGCGGCTGCACAGTGGAGGGAGTCTGGGTCCCACGGCTCGGAGAGGGGGCGGTGGGGGTCCTGGATCCCACGGCATGGGGGGTCTGGGTCTCACGCGATTTCCCACACTGGGCCTCTTGTTTTCTTAATAATAAAGTCTTTAGGCAGAATATGAGATAAAAGAGGGCATTTCTGATTAATAGTGACATTGGTATATAAAATCTATGCATTGTATGGTATTTTAAAAATTATCCTTGGATTTAGTGAAGTTCCTATGAAAATGATATCTCAGCTATTCTGTGGAAAACGAAAGTGAAAAGGTTATTGTGTTCATGCTAAACTAGACTTTTTTTGAGTTGGGTTTTTAAGGATGAATATATTTTTGCTAACTGATAGAATAATCAGTAAAAAAAAAAAAATGACAAAAAGCAGAGACGGGAGAGAGAGAAACATCGATTTGTTTTTCCACCCATCTATGCATTCATCAGTTGACTGCCATGTGTGCCCTGACCAGGCATCAAACCCACAACCTTGGCATATTGGGACAATGCTCTAACCAACTGAACTACTGGGCCAGGGCCTATAAAGAAAATTTTTTCTTTTAATTTATCTTTTTTGAAAAATATTTTTTTATTGATTTCAGAGAAGAGAGAGAGATAGAAACATCAATGATGAGAGAGAACCATCAATCGGCTTCCTCCTGCATGCCCCCTACTGGGGATTGAGCCAGCAACCCGGGCATGTGACCTTGACCAGAATCGAACCCGGGACCTTCAGTCCACAGGCCTATGCTCTATCCACTGAGCCAAACCAGCTAGGGCTCTTTTATCTTTATTGTTGAAAGTATTACAGGTGTCCCAAGAAATTTTTAAAAAAATATATTTTTATTGATTTTAGGGAGGAAGGGAGAGGGAGGAAGAGATAGAAACATCAATGATGAGAATCATTGATTGGCTGCCTGCTGCACGCCTCCAACTGGGAATCAAGCTCACAATCTCGGCATGTGCCTTGACTGGGAATTGAACTGTGATCTCCTGATTCATAAGTTGATGCTCAATCACTGGGTCACACTGGCTGGGCACAATAAATATTTAATATGGGCCTTATTATTGAGCTTTAAGGATCAGTGGAACCCCTAAATCATAAAGAAAATTGTATTTATGCCTACATTCCTCTTTTTAATCAGATTATTAAGGGGGTTTGGTGTTTCTTAGTTAGGGCTACTGTTGCTATTTTGCATAGGATAATACTTCTCCGTGAGGGATTGTTCCAGGTTTTGAAGGACATATATCATCCCTGCAAGCCTGTCCGTAATTGCCAGTAGTGAACCCTTAATCTTTGTGACAACCCAAAACAATCCCATATTCACAAACACTCCCTAGAGCTCCTCAGGTTGAGATCACTGGATATTACCTAATCCCAATGAGATTAAGAAACATGGTTTTCCAAAGCTTTGATTGCTTTGTTTTTGGAAGAGATTTTCCTGCTTATGAGATGTTCTTACAGAGAATAGTTGGGACTGGAAACCTCAATTCAGTGGATTAACAGGTATTGTGGGAGTATCTGAGAAAGAGAAGCAGGAGAGCAGAAAGAAGGCGGTAGTCAGGATGTGATATATCTGAATTTAAGTTCAGAAGTTCAAGTCACTCCAGATGATGACAAGTTCATCTGTGGCCATGTCAGTGGATAGTTTATGAGGGTGGAGCTGAATATCATCAGATGAAGAGGTCAAGGGACAAGATGACCATGTTGTTGGGTGAGTTATTCACATGCACATTGAGGAGATTCAGGTTGACGGCAGAATGTGGGTTGAGATGGAAACTCTATTAGGTGATAGAGTTTTAAAAAGGGGACCTGGCATCTGGCATTTGAAAAGATATGTGACATCTCTAATAGGAAAAAGCAAATTAGAAAATAATAAGGTACTATTTTTCACCAGTTTGGTAAACATTACCAAATTGATATTATTCAGCACTGGGGACTGGATAGCAAATAGATATTCGAATGCACATGAGAGGAATGCTACTGCCTTTTTGGTTAGAGATTAGGAAGATTTATCTATTAATTCTTCCATCTCAGTTTTGAGAAACTATTCTGTAGGAACATAGTCACCATATAAAGTCCAAATGCAGAAATCTGTTTGTAGCAGTGTACCAGTGGTGTCAAAAGTGCTGGTAATAAAATATCCTATCTAATAAAAAGGTAATATGCAAATTAACCTTCGCTCTGTCACAAAGATGGCGGTGCCCATAGCACAAGATGGCAGCACCCAGTCCTCTCAGCCCCACTGGAGTCCCCCAGTCCTGGGGGTGGGGGGGTGGCCGCTGAGAGCAGGCAGCGTGAACGCCTGGCCGCAGATGGGCCTCTGGGTAGCGAAGAGCCTCTGGGCAGTGGGTGCGGAGTGGCCAGGCCCTGCAGAGAGCTACTGGTGCATGGATTCGTGCGCAAGGCTACTAGTCTATCAATATTAGGATGGTATATTCATAGTATGAAATTATATGCTTGTACTGAAAAGAACAATTTAGAAACAAGTGTTTAAGAAGCATATATCCTATATAATAAAAGGCTAATATGCAAATACGTAGACTGAATGGCAGAACAACCAAACAACTAGTCGCTATGACATGTGCTGACCACCAGGGGGCACGTGCAGAACATGGCGGGCATCGGCCAAAGCTGGATGGTGGAGCAGGTGAGCGGGGGCGCCAGACCAAGGCGGGGCGCTGGTTGCTGTCATCTGGGCAAGCCTCTGGTGGTTCCTGAAAATTCTTTGCTCCCACACGCCGCGGTCCCACATGGTGCTCAAACCTCAGGGCTTCTCAACCTCTCCCTGCTTCTGAGGGGCTGGCAGCCACCTCTTGCACCTGCTGCCGGTGACGGCCCCGCTCACACCTGCTGCTGGTGCCAGAGCCACTGCTTGCACCCGCTGCTGGCGCTGGCCCCAATTGCTCCATGCTGTCAGCGGGTGCAAGTGGAGCTGGCGCCATCAATGCATGGGAGGTGCAGTGGCGGGAGCGGGGCTGCTGGCAGACAGGGGACTGGGGGCCGCAGCTGGAGGGGCCATGCGGGGGCGTGGAGGATGGGCCGAGACCCGCCCCTGTGCCCACCACAGCCTCAAGGCCCATGGTTCCTTTCAAGGTGCACGAGTTTGTGCGCTGGGCCCCTAGTCTCTAATAAGTTAATTTTTTAAAAGTGTGAACATAAGAAATGTTCAAACCTATAGAGAATTTTTATAAGAGTTTATTTGAGCCAAACTAAGGATAAACTGAGAAGCAAGACTTCAAACGCTCTGGAGAATGACAGTTTTGCAGGTTTTAAATATATATAGAATAAAGGAGGGAACCTGTGATTACATGAAGGTGGGAGAAAGCAAGTTACAGGATAGTTAACAAGACAATGTGCTCCCTTGAGGGTGGTTACATTTTTTGAGGGGTCTGACTACTACTGGCATTTCAAAGGTGTGTTAACCTAGATGCACAAGAGCAATGGACAGACTTGGCTCATTGCCTGAGACACATCCTTAAAACTATTCGGTGTCTCTATATTGCCTGGAACCAGTATAGTGTTTTACCTAACATGGCCCATCCCTAGCCTTTGGCTATAGTTATACTATTACAACTCATGAAAATAGGTTTGTGTTTTTTTTTTAAAAAGAAGCAGACAAATGTGAGAAAAGAAGGCTGAGGAATTACTGCAGGTGAATATTGTTTTTGCAGAACTGGGATATAGAAACTACTTCTTTAGCCCAAATTGTCATGCTATTGCTATTTTTTTGCCCCCCTCCACCCATTTGAGCAAATGCATCATGGTTGGAACTATGAACCTGCGTGTCATCAGTGAACTCCACCCCTTACTTCCAGTTCCACAAGAACCAAAAGTTGGTAAATGGGCGTGTGGTAGGGTGGTGGCCCTGTCACATCCATCCATCATATCCCTGCTTGTCCAGTTGTTGAGCCAACAGGAAGTTGCAACCCTGTAAGGAAAAAAGGCTAACTTTCATCTAAAATACTTTTATTGACTTTCAGAGAGAGAGGAAAGGAGGGGGAGAGAGAAACTTCGATGTGAGAGTAGAACATCACCCCCTTCAGGGGGTTGTGCCCATACCTCAAATACTACTATGTGCTCTGACCAGAATTGAACCAGCAACCTTTTGGTGCCCGGGATGGCTCCCAACCAACTGGGCCACACGGGCCAGGCCATCTGACTAATTGTGAAATGTTTCCAACTTCACTTGATATTTGAGGACACAGACTTTGGAATAAAATTCCAAACCATGCAATATAAATTTCAAATTGTATGATTTGGTCATGTTATTTCATCCTCTGAGCCTCAATTTCTTTGCTTATAAAATAGTGGTCGTACCTTCTTCATCTAATTTTTATGACGATTAAGTGAAAAAATACATGAAAAGTTTCTAGTACAATGTCTGCTAAGGAAATATTGACTCCTTATCTCCTTCTCATCTACCTCTTTCACACTGCCTAACCCTGACCTCTCATTTAATTTCCTCTCTTTGTCTACTTCACTTACCTTCTGCCCTTCCTGGCCCTTTTCCTTCTCTAAATGGATATTCTTTATCCTCAAACAATTATAATTCTTATTCCTTAATATTGTGCCCTTTTTAAAATTTAGCCACTAGAGGGCTACATAATATGATACAATTCAACTCACACTGACTACATTGGAAATTAGGATAAAAATGAAATAATCTGGGGGAATCAAATAATCATAGAATGTTGAAGAGAAATTAGAAAACATCTAATACGACACAATTTTTAAATAATGGAATTGGGTATTTAAGCAAATATGAACAGGTAGTTGTTATATTTTTAAAATCTGTACCTCTACCAATCTATACTTATAAATAAACTAGAGGCCCTGTGCACAAAATTTGTGCACGTGTAGGCCTTCCTTCCCCTGGCTGCTGGCACCAGCTTCCCTCTGGCGCCTGGGACCCGGGCTTCCCTCGCAGCCCCGGCTTCATCCAGAAGGTCGTCCAGAAGGACATCTGGAAGGATGTCCAGTATAATTAGCACATTACACTTTTATTATTATAGATTTCATTTTCTTTTGAAAGTTTTCTCACTTTCAAACCATTTTCTAAAAAAAAAGGAGACACATGTGAGGGCAAATAAAGCACCTTTAGCAGCAAAGTCAGTTTGTAAATACTTTTTAAAATCTACTTTAAATATTTAAAGTCCAAAATAAATCCACATAGACAATAGAATAGAGGGGGAAAGAGGAGAGATTTTCTGTTTGGCTTTCTTCCTTCCTTTCTTTCTTCCTTTCTTTCTTTTGTGAGGGAGAGAGAGAGAGAGAGAGAGAGAGAGGTATCAACCTTCAGACAAAACTAATATGTGGTGTAAGGAGTCAAGATAGTGGTTATACTGGGGGTGGGAAAAATGGGACTATTGATTAGAAAGGAGCATTAGGTGGGCTTTGCAGTACCTGCAATGCCCTATTTATTAACTTGTACGGTGATTAAACAGGTGTTGAGTTTGTGATCATGTATTGTGATGTATATTTATGTTTTGTGCAATTTTCACTGGAAAACATTAAAAATTTTTTTTTTGTTAATTCTCCCAAATTTTTTCCCTCCCCCATGAATTCTTAGAGAGAGTGGAAGGAGAGAGAGCAGAGTACATGCCCCAATCGGGGCCAGGATTGAATCTGCAACCCAGGTATGTGCCCTTGACCGGGAATCAAATCCACGATCCTTTGGTGGTCGGGTCAATGCTCTAACCACTGAGAAACCACAGGCTAAAATTTTTTGTAAAGAATAGATTGATGGGCCATAGGGGGTTTGACTCAGTGGTTAAAGCCTTGTCCCATGCCGAAACCGGTTTGGCTCAGTGGATAGAGCGTCGGCCTGCGGACTCAAAGTTCCCAGGTTCGATTCCGGTCGAAGGCATGTACCTTGGTTGTGGGCACATCCCCAGTGGGGGGTGTGCAGGAGGCAGCTGATCGATGTTTCTCTCTCATCGATGTTTCTAACTCTCTATCCCTCTCCCTTCCTCTCTGTAAAAAATCAATAAAATGTATTTTTTTTAAAAAAAAGCCTTGTCCCATGCACTGAAGGGTCCTGGGTTCAATTTTGGTCAAGGGCACAGGTACCTTGGTTGCAAGCTCCATCCCGGCCTAGTTGGAGCATGTGCCAGAGGCAACCAATCAATGTATCTTTCCCCCATCAATGTTTCTCTGTCTCTCCCCCTCCCTTCCATTCTCTCTAAAAAAATCTATGGAAAAAATATTCTCTGGTGAGTTTTAACAAAAAAGAATAGATTGGTGGAATCTCAGTAAATGGATATATTAAGGTCAGCTAGAAAGCAATGGCTTAGTCCAGGTGGAAGCAAACAATTTCTCCTTGAACCTTGCTAATGTGGTGAAGATGGAAAGGAGACTTATTCGAGAGCTATTATTAAGGAGGCACAAATGTACAGGATTTCGTGTAAAATTAGGTATGGAGTGTGAGGATTGAGGAGGTGGCAAGGATGATTTCTAGGAACAACTGATTTAAGAAGCAAAAGAAGCAGTCCTCTGTGAGAAGGGTAGACAAAGACCCTCTGTGAGGAAAGAAGGAGGGAGGGTAGGTCTTGTTTAGAGAGCAGTGAACATTTGAGAAAGTGGCTGTGGGGAGTGGAAGAGCAAGTGGTACTGAGACAGCTTTTGAAGTTGATCAGGAATTTAGCGTGAACATTGTACCCTGAAGAGTGACTTGCTCCACCAGCATGCAGCTGCGCTTGTCCAAGCACGAAGAGAACTGGTGATTAGGATCACGCATGATTGGCGATTGGCCAGATGGGTGTGATCAGTATCGTTTTGGGGTAATATGATAATTCAAAGTAGATCAATAAGAGATTGTCATAAATCCCAATTTTCTGTCTTCATGGTGAAGAAAGACGATGTTCAACAGGCACCTGTCCTAGCGTTTCCTGGGAATATGGACATTCACCTGAGAAGGGAGAGGAGGAGGGAAGGCAGTATGATGGTCACGAGTCTCCAGAATTACTCTACCCCTCTCCCTGCCGGTGTACTTTCTGCTGTCACTGCAAACACAGTCACATATTACCGTTTCCTCTTCCCTCTTATTATTTTTTGCTTCATTGTTTTTTTTCTCCAAATCCTTTTCTTTTCTTCATGTCCCTTTCCCCTTTGCGTTGTGTAGGAAAAGGTAAGCATGAAGTGGACACACTATAATTGAGTACGGGCCCTGGCAGATTTGGGACTGGAGAAAATACATTGAGAAGAAGAGGAGTGTTTCAGCTTTTTTGATATATAGGTTTATACATAAGACAGCAAGCTCATACCATTTCACTGACATGCTGACTAGCATTCGGACACTTGGCAAAATTGCTAAGAAAGATGTTTAATCTTTGGCATGTGTTTATCTCCCTTTCTTCTGCTAATACCACATTTACTTCTTTATTTACTCAGTCATTTATTCCACAAACATATATTGAGTAATTACTATGCATCAGACCCTGAGCTAGTTGTCTTTTAGCCACTCACACTTGGGGACTCTCAACCCAAAAGCAAGGGCCATTCCTCCCCCCCCTAAATTATTCCTCCCTTTCCCATGACCCAATTAAAAACAACCATTTCCTAAGGGGCGGTGATTAGATTTTATTTAAATAACTCATACCAACATATGTATAAATGGTAGTAGCTGTAAACATATGGTGAGATCACTCCAAAGCACTTCATAAATATGAATACATTGAATTCTCACAACCACTCCATGATTACCATTACTTTAAAAATGAGAAACCTGAAGCATGGAGACATTAAGTAACATGCTCTCATGGAGGTGGCAGAGGCAGCAGCACTCAATCCAGGAGTCTTTCTCCAGAGCCTGTGTGTGTGGTCACTGCTCAACAGAGCCTACCCCTCTGGCATGTGGTAGGCGAGAAGAGGTGCTGCATTCTAACAGGCTCTGATATGGGTTGGAATTGAAATTTGTTTTCTGCTTTTTAAAAAAAATAGTTTATTTATTTATTTCAGAGAGGAAGGAAGAGGGAGATAGAGATAGAAACATCAATGATGAAAGAGATTCATTGATTGGCTGCCTCCTGCACACCCCATACTGGGGATCAAGCCCGCAACCCCAGGCATGTGCCCTGTCCGGGAACCAAACAGGGAATCATATCGTGACCTCCTGGTTTACAGATCGAGGCTCAAACACTGAGCCATGCCAGCTGGGCTGCTTTCTGCTTTGAAATGATCCTTTCGTCCTCACGGTCAGGAAGATCTCCAGTGGTTATTAGGTTAGGGTCGTGGTCGGCAAACCACGGCTCTCGAGCCACATGTGGCTCTTTGACCCCTTGAGTGTGGCTCTTCCACAAAATACCACGGCCTGGGTGAATCTATTTTGAAGAAGTGGTGTTAGAAGAAGTTTAAGTTTAAAAAATTTGGCTCTCAAAAGAAATTTCAATCGTTGTACTGTTGATATTTGGCTCTGTTGACTAATGAGTTTGCCGACCACTGGGTTAGGGTTAGGCTATTGGTATTGAATTTTATATAAACATTGAAAGAATGTAAAAATCTATGGATGACTCTTATTTGAGAAAAGACTATTTTATGGTCATTGAGATGGATAAAAATGAAGGCATAAGATTTATGAATTACTGGGCCTGTTCTACGTGACTTCAGGAGAGTTGAGAACTACCCAGAAAAGCAGAAAAAGGAAGGATGTATACATTTGGGATATCAGGGAGAGAAAACATGGGACCAGGTGAACATTTGATGTGATATTTAACCTTTTGCACTCGGATGTTGAGTGTGACTCAACATGGTTAGTATTAAATCCCGAGTAGAATAAAGGAATCGAGAAAAAAGCAAGCGAGTGCAAAGGGTTAATTTCTACTGAATCAATGAATTAGAAGGAATGTTTCCAAAACATTGATAATCAGCATTCTGTTGGGAGGAGTAAACAAATGTATTACTTCCTAACTTTTTTTGGAGAGGGGGAAAAAAGTGAATGGCGGAAATAGTATGAAATTCTCAAGATACTCAATTTTTCTTTCAGCAGAAAAAAAAAAAAAAAAGCTGAATATCAGTGTGCCTTTAATAACAAGGATATGAAGGAGAGGGTGAAATTTTTATATTTCTCTCTCCCTTGGTGATTTCATTCATTCTCATAAGTTCATTTATATATCTTTTCTTTTCTTCTATTTTTCTTCATTTGTTCACTCACTCACTTATGCACCTATTGAACAAATATTCCCCCCACCCCTAAACATGTTTTTATTGATTTCAGAGAGAAAGGGAGAGGGAGAGAGAGATAGAAACATCAATGATGAATCACTGATCAGCTACCTCCTGCACGACCTCTGCTGAGGATAGAGCCTGAAACCTGGGCATGTGCCCTGACCAGGATTGAAACTGTGACCTCCTTCATAGGTCAATGCTCAACCACTGATCCACACAAGCTTGACTGAACAAATACTCTTTAAGTGTCCCCATTAGTTATGCATTAGTCTAGGTGCTGTGAATACTGCAGTAAATAAGATAAGCAAAAATCCTGGCCCACAGAGTTTATAGTATAAGGAGGGCAATGGTCATAGGCAGAGAGAATCAACAAATAAGTGAATAAGATAAGTGGAGAAATAATAAGTTGCATAACTAAAACTGATGGATGTGATAGAGGGGGGCTCTTTTATTTGAATAACCTGAGATGATTATGTGACAAATGAATAAATAAATGAATGAATGGAGAAGGTAAGTACACAAATCTATCTACACAATAAAAGAGAAACATGCAAATTGACTGTCCCTCCACTACACCAACCAGTCAATCAGGAGCAAGTATGCAAATTAACCCAACATAGATGGCAGTTAATTTGTATATGCAGGCTTGGAGTGAAGACTGAAGATAGCGTAGAAGGAAGCCAAGTGCTGCAGAAGGGAGTGAAGGGAGCGAAGCAGTGGAGAAGGGAGGGAGTGAGGCAGTGAAGACAGGAGGGAGCGAGGCAGCGGAGAAGGGAGCGAAGCCCGCCTTATTGGGCTTCGCTCCCTTCTCTGCTTCGCTTAGGCCGCAGGAAGCCCTATTCTTGCAGGAATAGGCCCGAGGAAGCCCTATTCTTGCAGGAATCTTCCTGCAATGGGCCTCTAGTATATATATAAAAGCCTAAGTGACCATTATGACCAGATGACGGGCTGGTAGCTATGATGTGTACTGACCACCAGGGGGCAGACACTCAATGCAGGAGCTGCCACCTGGTTGTCAGTGCACTCCCACAGCCAACCTCCTGCAGCTGGCCAACCTTTCGCGGTCCCTCCCACAGGCCAGCCCCAATTGGGACTGGGCAAGATGGCCCCAATTGGCCAGGAGGGACCCCACCCATCCATGAATTCGTGCACCAGGCCTTTAGTGAGTAATAAAAGGTAGCATGTGAGAGATGTTAACGATAGGGTTTCAAATAAAGTGCTGTGTAAGCATAAACAAAGAAAACATATGTAACTTGAAAGAATTTAAAACATTCTTAAAGCTAGATAGAGTTTTGATAGATGAATATGGTAAAGACATTCTGACTGAGAAAACAAAATGAAAAGAGAAAAAGTAAAAGGGGACACCTGCCATATACAGCCAAGGGAATGAGGAGCAGAGAGGCGGAGGCCAGGTAAGGGGAGGCAGCTTCTTGGAAACAGTTGAGGCCATCTCATGGTGGGCCTTGAAAAAAGTTTTAATTAAAAGAAATTATTTCAGGCAAGGAACTTGACTAGACCTTTCTCCAAATAAGATATGCAAATGGCCAACAAGCATATGAAATGATGCTCAACATCACCAATCACCAGAGAAATGCAAATCAAAACTAAAATGTCATACCACCTCACACTGATTAGGATGGCTACTATATAAGAAAAAAAATCGTGTTGGTGAGGATGAAGAGAAATTGGATCTCTATGCACTGTTGGTGGGATTGTAAAATAGTGCAATCTCTATGGAAAAGAGTTGGGAGGGTCCTCAAAAATATTAAAAATGGAACTAGCGTATGATCCAGCAGTCCCACTTCTGAGTATATATATCCCAAAGCATTGAAAGCAGGGTCGTGAAGAGATATTTGTATATGCATGTTCATAGCAGCACTATTTATAACAGCCAAAAGATGGGAGCAACCCATCTATCAACAAAAGAATAGACAAGCAAAATGTGGTATATACGTACAATTAAATATTATTCAGCCTAAAAAGAAGCAAATCTTATCATATGCCACAATATGGATGAATCTTGAAGACATTATGCTAAGTGAAATGAGCCAGTCACACACACACACACACACACACACACACACACACACACACACACACACACACTCTGTGTGATTCCACTTAGATGAGGTAGCCAATGTGGTTACATTAATAGAAACAGAACATAGAATAGAGTTTACCAGGGGTAGAGGAGAGGGGAGTAGGGAACCTGTTTAATGGGCATAGAGTTTCAGATTTGTAAGATGAAAAACTCCTAGAGATCTATTTTACAACAGTGTGAATGTACTTAACACTGATGAAGCATACACTTGAAGATGGTTCAGAGCAGTGGTCGGCAAACTCATTAGTAACAGAGCCAAATATCAACAGTACAATGATTGAAATTTCTTTTGAGAGCCAAATTTTTTAAACTTAAACTTCTTGTAATGCCACTTCTTCAAAATAGACTCGTGCAGGCCGTGGTATTTTGTGGAAGAGCCACACTCAAGGAGCCAAAGAGCCGCATGTGGCTCGCGAGCCGCAGTTTGCTGACCATGGGATCAGAGGGTAAATTTAATGTTTATCAATAAAAAAAAATTTCAGTTAAGTTCTCAAAATTGTTGTGCTACTTTTGTATTAAACTTCTAAGAAGTTGTATGTGCATGTATGAGTGTGTGTTAGGTTGCGGGAAAATATGTATCTGCTTGGATCTACATTAACCTCATTTCTCTAAACCCCACCTATATGTATCTTTGAAACTTGTCGCATATTGAGTAACAAGCTAGTCTAACCAAGGGGACTTTGACACTTGCTTCATCAGTCTTTATCACTCTTGAATGATCATTATCTGCATGTTGCAAAAGATCCCATTATATAGGGTGTCCCCCCCAAAATGTATATGAACACTTTGAATAATTATAAAGGCAGTGCTTATTAAAATACATTGCATTTTCAAAATTGAGCTATCAGCTTTTAAAGTGTGTATATATATTTTTGGAACACCCTGTATTATCTTCCCAATAAAATGCCATCTGATCATAAGACCTTTCTGCTCATCTTTATGTCAGTCCTGAGACATTTTTCTAGTGTAAGCTTTTCTAGTTTTATACATTTACATAATGTCTAGTCCCAATCCATATTATTAAATTTAATATATTCAACACATGAAAATTAAATATTTGATATATAAGCTTGCCTCCTATTTATATGGATTCAACTAACTATAATTAAATGACATAACCAAGTGAATGGCTTCATTACTGCATATTCTATTTTATAGGTATTAAATCTCATAAAAACACACAAGGTGAATAATTAATCACCTTATCTTCTACACTGGGTCACAAGTACTGAGAGAGAGCACATAATTTTAAATGTATTTAATTTTGGAAGCCTTGTGTATTCACTTTTATATTGATTTAAACATTTTTCTTGCTTTTGAGAGCTTTCTTACTATAGATATCTGCATTTTGTGTTAACACAAGAGAGATACTTTTCATTGCACAAAACTGGCTCACTTTATGCAATCTGAATTTGAGATGCTAATGAATGTTTCTCAGGTTTTAAGATAATATGCTAATGTATGGGAGCACCTACTGGTGAAGGATGATACAGTCCTAAAGACTGATTTTATTGGACCTATAATTTAGACCAAGTTGAGAGGCATGGGAATTATGAGGCCTTTAAGTGTGTAGTCAAGGGAATCCTGCTTATTGCTTGAATGTTGCACCAGAGTGGTCTAAGGCAGGAAATACAAGATTGAGAAGATACTACAAAACAAATATGTCATTTAGATGGGATCGCAAAATCTAATAGGAATACGATTGTTTGGTATTGATGTACTAAAATGTTTCATGAGTGCTGAGACCAGGTCTGCCTTGTTCACTTCTGAGTCCCTAGCACAATAACTGGTAATCTTGAAAATGTCAGTAAATATTTACTGAATGAATGTTAACCAGTCTGGACATTTTTTCCCTCAAAACATGTTAAAATTTGCTTTTTGTTTTCCTCCTATAGGACTGCTTCCATCTTTTATTATAAAAACAATGAAAAATACAATTTGTGTAATGTCTAGATAAATTTCTTTTAGATGAAAAAACAAGTGCATCTGTTTGGTTAACCAGAAAATTTGAACCAGTTAAAATATACTTACAATTTTAGAGTTAAAAACAAATAATGAAACTGACCTAAACTAATTAAAAGGAAGGTGATGGGGAGCTCCATAGGCTTTGTAATCAAATATTACTAGGTTCAAATTTCAGCTCTATAGCTTTGTAGCTCTATGAGGTTGGATGAATTACTTAGCCTTTCTGTCTTGACTTTCCTCTCATTGTATATACAATGCTTTGTGCCTACTTGGTAAATAATAGATTAGTAGCTATTGGCTTTTTTCTCTGAGGGTACTCATTTTCCTAATTTTCGCTGTAAGCTTCTTGGGACAGGGAACATACTTTATTTATTCCTAGAACCTAGCACAGTGACTGGCATAGGTTGACACTTAATAAATAAGTGTATGTTGAATTAATAAAGAAAATAAATATTTAAGCAACTCCTTGGTGACTATTGCGCATAGTACTATACAAGGTTGTACAACATTCAACTTGTAACTGAGGTGTATGTAGACAGATACCTGACAGAGTCACTTAAAATACAGAAATAGGGCATTTTCAACCCCTGGAATTCCTTTGATTAATCAAGATTTTTTTTTCATGATGCTTAAGAAATTCACAAGGAATGTTGAGCTTAAGTAACTGCACATTAGATGGAGACTATATTATAATGTATTCACACACAGACACATTCTAGTTTAGCTACATAGTGATTTTTACCATTAAGGACATTTTTTTCTCATGTGCTTTAATGAACACAACCCCTACTTATAACCATAGATAACTGGCTTTGAAAATTTCAGATTAAGAACTGTAAAGCAGTTTTGTACTTAGTCATCAGGAGACACCAACAATGAAGAAGAGATTTGTTTTTAATAAAAATATTTTATACATCCACCTGAAAATTCTCATGTGGCAAACAGTACAAGTCCAACTCTAGAACATACTTGACATTCCTAAATGTGTATCAGCAGAAATGTAAATACCCTGGGTTAGGTGAAAGGACTTTACACTTCCACATGCGGATAAATCTTGCTCATAAAGTATCAAAGGCATCTCTTTCAATCAATGGTTTAATAATCATTACCATTTTCTGCACACAGCAGAAGTATGTAACATTCTCTGGATTTGGGTTCCAATGTGTAACCAATTTTTCTAGGCTTATGGAATCAAAAACTATTCCAGATTTTCACAGATTCCTTATTTCCAAATATGGAATCATACTTGGAACCAAAGTCACAGATAAAAAACTAACGTTCATTTTTACCTTCACTGGCAGAGCAAAATTTGACATAAAAACCAAATTGCTATCAAGGAAAAACCATTCCCATTGTAAACAAATGTAAACTTGGATTGAATTTCAAGATATATCATTCTCCTTGAGATTACCGGGAAGGGATTTTTACACAATATCTTGTTCGCAAGAACACATACTATTTTAAACTCATGCTTGGCATAATACTACATGCTATAGAAATAGAATGCAACATTTTCACCAAATGCAAGTTATTTTCCAAGTTTAAAAGTTAACCAAAAATGCACATTAAGAATCAAGCTTCATAAACTTGCAGCTTTCTCTGAGAAACAAAAAAAATAAAAAAAATAAACAAACAAAAAAAGAAGTCAATAGTTTGGGAAAATAGATAACATGGTTTCAAAGTAGTTTGAAAATTGAAGTATATTTTCTTTTTCTGTTCCTCATCTGTACCTTGTTATATTCAAAGATGGCTATTTTGTTTCTTAATCTTGTTCATGTTTTTTATAAAATATAAGAATAGTAAAATATGGAATATGTTATATAGTACATAAATAGAAATTCAAATCACAGATATTTTTCCTCTCCAAATTAGAGGATATTGATCCTAGAAAAAAATTCAGAAAATAAAGAGGCACAAAAAAGTTCATGGAAAACATGTTTCTGTTCAACTTTAACATTTAAATTATAGTGTGTGTAATTTTTAGTACAAAATTTTAAACATCCTTGAATCCTGTACATTATAAATGAGTCTTATTTACTTCAGCTCATTGGTAGGATATATTACATAAGTGCTAATTACAAATCTAATATTTGTTTTGGCATTTTGCTCAAAGTTTTAAAACATAATATATTGGGTCCTAAATCCTTTATTTTTCAAATTATGAAAATGATACAGATGTTTCAAATGAGGACTTTTCGTTTTCCCTTAAAAGTTAACCTTTTGCACTCGGATGTCAGGTGTGACTCGATACGGTTAGCATTAGAATAAAGGAATCGAGAAAAAAGCAAGCGAGTGCAAAGGGTTTTTCTCCAAAGCAGTATAAACTGGATAACTGCTAACATAGAAATTATCATTAGTGGGTAATTTTTATTAAGTTTAAGTTTTGGTTCTATGCTTACTCCTAAACCTTTGATACTTGCCTCACTTTTCTAAAAGAAGTAGTAGTAACTGACAAGTGAATAAGTTGAGTAGCTAACTATACTAAAAGAAAAAGTTAGAGGTACTGATTATGATTTTATATTGCATTCCTTCATATAAGGTAGTTACAATTATTGATGATTTCAAGTGTCCTAGTTAGCATGACAGAAATTGAAAATGTCATGATGTTCTCCCTCAATAATCAAGAATGACTTCCAGGTACTCTTATACCTGTAAAGTCTGGGAATCACTGACTTAGCAACTATTAGGCCTGTCTCTAAATATGCAAATAAGATTCTAAACCACTAACAACTGATCACTCCTTTTTTTTTTTTTTCCTGGCCTAGCAACATGGTGGTATAGACAGTAAAAGATGAAAATGCCAGTCCTGGCTTTTGTACTTCAAACTCCAGGGCACATGAATAGATAAGATTTACTTCCTATGACTATTCTATACAGATTCTTTCTCATTATATTCAATAAATATTAAGTTTACCTACAACACAATTAATTCCCCTTCTGAATGCTGTCTGTGGAGGTAACTTAATATTATGAGTGCATAGTTGCTGAAAGATTTGCTAACTTTCTTGGCTCATTTTAAACCACAGGCCAATGACTTAATTTCCATACCTTGTAAACAATAATCAAATAACAATGTTAACATTACCAAGTTTATTTTTCCCCCACATCTCATCTAACTTTTATTGATTTTATAGCCCAGTTAGATTTTAAGGATAATTAGTGGAAATAGCACTGAACCAGGGAATGAGGAGAACTTCATTTGATCCCTGGATCTGTTCCTAAATAAATTGCATAATTAGGGCAAGTCTGTCAATTTTTTCAGAGCAAATTAAGAAAAACAGTATCTGTCTCAAAAGATTGCCACAAGGATGAAAATAAAATGATGTGAGAATTGTAAACTATAAAGTACTATTCCATTGGATGCTATTACTACTGTGATTTAGAGATTCCTATATTCTATTATAATAGTGCTGTTTTTAAAATGTGGTAGACTCCTTCTTTGTGTACAAAACGAACTAAGTATTTCTGAGCAGAAGTTGTGATAGATAATGCTGCCAAGTAAAGTAACAGGCTGAGACAAACATCACTTAGATACTCCTTTTCTGTATTGGCAATTCTCTTTTTAAAATGAAAGAATGGATTAACAAATATGCAAGAGTTTCATAAAAACTAATTTGGTATGTGCTCACATTAAGACACTCATAACCTAAAATTAAAAATATGGCATACATACATAGCCAGGCTCCTTCCTTTTAGCCACTGCCATTAAAATAATTTTTTCATATTAAAATTATTGATCAAACTGTCAGCTATTTTGTATACAGATTTAATTGACCACTAGCAATGATGAAACTGAATTGTAGCTATTAAACCTAATAACCATAAATAGACTGAAATGTTACTCAAACTTCTAATTTTATGCATCTGATTTCAACCCAAATGCTGCTCTTAAGTTGTTCTGTTCTGAAGATACCTCCCACGTTTGTTAAGGACTTCGGGCACATCACATACACATAGTAAATTGGGTATTCACCATTAATTCACCTAGAAAACCCTGTTTTACAGGTGAAATAGATTTTCACCAGGAATTAGTACAAGCCATGTTGACTAATCTTACATAATGCATTTGTTTATTTTCTTCTGAAAAGTCAGGTCATATATTTCCTTGATGCTAAAATCTTACAAAATATTTCTTGCTGCTTTTTTCTCTGTGCTTAGCTTAACACAATGCATGCACTTATAACAGAGTGTCTCTGAGCCTTTACCTAAAAATGAACTCTTAAAACCTGTCAAAAGAAATTATGATGTTTTATCTTCATTTTTGATTGTTTTCAGCACTGAGTCTTCACCCAAAATTTTACATAATTCATCGAGTCTCTGCTGCATTTTGGGAATTCCAGCTAGCTGAGATTCTAGTTTTTGTTTTTCTTCACTCAGTGTTAAACGGATTGCAGTATTCAATTGTTCAAAGCGCCAGCCTCCTTCACCATCAAACTGTAATAAATGAGTGTGGTATTTCCTGTATAATCAAAGTGAAATAATATTATTAGCAATAATTGTGAAAAGCTATTTTAGTTATAGATTTATCATGCTAATTGATTTCCAAAAGTAAATTTGATGTAAGATGCCTATTTTACATTTGATTTTCAAGAATCCCTCAAGTGGTTAAATTTTGTGATTTTTTTTTTACTCCCAAACTCATTAATCTCTAGGAAATTCTACTGTTTATGTTAAATTTATTTTATATTCTGAATATGTATGAATTGCAACATGCTATTGCATCTATTTAATTTATCTTCATAACCTACTATGGATCCTGAATAAATATCAAAACATACTTAGAATGGGAATAAGGAAAGGATGCTGAGGGGGGAAAAGTAAACATTTTAAAGTTTATACAGAAAAAAACTAAGAAAGATAAAAGAAAATATGATTCCAATTCATTAATATACAATCCTTTGAAGATGAATTATTCATTATTCTACATAAGTAAACATTTCTCAATAATTAAAATTTTTAAACATTAAAAAAATGAACTTTTTGATATAAATCTTTTAAAGCTATATCTATGCCTCCATATAATTTAATCTCTTTTCTCATGGCTCAGGTTCATACTTAGGAACTTT
This sequence comes from Eptesicus fuscus, assembly GCF_027574615.1. Taxonomy (NCBI): domain Eukaryota; kingdom Metazoa; phylum Chordata; class Mammalia; order Chiroptera; family Vespertilionidae; genus Eptesicus; species Eptesicus fuscus. The sequence continues at coordinate 67,686,475 of NC_072479.1, read as the reverse complement.
AGAGAGGTATAGAGATGATTTTATGAATGAGCCAGCAGACGCTCCATCCTCTCCTACGAGTAGGCTAGGTCACCAGTCTCTGGGATCTGTGGGCTGCCTGGAGGAGTACTGCCGGCAGAGCTGGCCTCACATGGCTGAGCCACTGAATTTTATCGCTGTGCTGAAGTGGCCCATGTTCTGACATGTCCTCAGTTTTTCTGTCTTTCCCTTGTAGTTTTTCTCATGTCTTATTCCCCTCTAGGGTCTCATCTGTCATTATTTACTATGATCAGTGGACTTATTTTAGTAGCTTTTATGTTTTTTTAATTGCTATGATTCACATACCATAAATTCATTCCTTTATAGTGTAAAATTAGTGATTTTTAGTATATGCACAAGCTCATGCAACCAGCACCATTATCCAATACCAGAATCTTTTCTTCACACTCCCTCCCCCCAAATAAACCCCATATCTATTAGTGGACCTTCCCCATTTCCCCTTCTGCTTGGCCCCTGCCAATCACCAATCTCCTTTCTTTTTATGGAAATGCCTATAATGGTCATTTCATATGCATAAAATCATATAATATGTGCCTGTTTGTGACTGGCTTCTTTTACTTAACAAAATGATTTCAAAGTTCATCTAATTGTAGTATTTAGTACTTTATTCGTTTTTATGGCAGAATAATATTCCATTGTATGTTATTGCACATTTTTTAAATCTATTCATTGATTGATAGGCATTTGGATTCCATCCCACGTTGGCTGGGTGGTTTTAACATGATGTAAGATGGAAAAACTAAGCTAGGTTAAACTATGTCTAAAAGACTAAAATCACTCTCAAGCTGAAGGTTGAAGTTTAAATGTTTGATAACATGTGGCGGGGATTAATGATCTTTTTCATATGCTTTTGAAGTTTTTCACATGCTATATTTAGGTTTTTTAGTTTTCAAAACTCTGACCTCCCAACAGGTGGGGACCTCACAAAAATTAAATGTTCAACAATATAGTTCTATGTCAAAGGGAAAAAAAGTGAAAGTGCTGCTATTAAAAGATGAGAGCTAAAATAAAAGTAATGGAAAAGCAAAGGAAGGATTATCATACAAGAAAGAGAAATAATGGTAAAATTATCATTTTAAAAAAATTCATTCTCAACTTTTCTTGGGCCTTCCTAACCTTGGATCTACAACCAGGAGCAATTTTAGGATGTGGTATTTCAGATCTTGGGCAACCTGTATCTCCAATGTATAAGAAAGATTTGGCTCATTATTCCAGTCCTACAACATTATTTGATTTCTACATGGAAGGAAGAAACTATATAGTTTCAAAGGTGAGTTCTAGATTATGGGCTAAAATAATATTTCAGGGTTTATCTTAGAGGAATTTAACCTTTTGTACTCGGATGTTGAGATTAAAATTACTCTTTGAATGTATCAATAATTTGAAATATAAAAAAATCCAAATAAATAAGTTTGTATGAAAAGAAACTCCAATTTTTTATTCTACTGCCGCGCTTTGTAAAATCTGGGGTATTTAAAAAATTAAATCCCGAGTAGAATAAAGGAATTGAGAAAAAAGCAAGCGAGTGCAAAGGGTTAAAAGAAGCTACTGTATTAACTGAGGCTCATGGGTAATAACCGGCAGACTTCCTGCATAAATAGGATAAAGCACAGGAAAGTGGTAATTAAAAAGCTATAATTCTATCCAGGAACCAAATAATTTAATAAGCCTCTCTAATTTTTGACCACTTCCAAAACTAGTATTGATTTTAATCTTTACAAACAAAAATTACCCATTTGTTGTTATGGGGGAAAATATAATGTATCTTTTCCCTCTTGTGAAATCTTTTCAAGGGAAATAAGAATTTCATCTAGGGAGAAAGAATAATCATAAATGATATTCAATCATAAACTGACTAAACTAATTCATAGAGCAGAGCTAAATGATTTTAGTTTCATAAATATAGTGTGGGTAGCTGCAATTAAAATGTGTTTTTTGCCTGGCGGGCATGGCTCAGTGGTTGAGCATGAATCTATGAACCAGGATGTCATGGTACAAGTCCCGTTCAGGGCACATGCCTGGGTTGCGGGCTTGATCCCCAGTAGGGGGCAGCTGACCAATGATTATCTTTCATCATTGATGTTTCTATTTCTCTCTCCCTCTCCCTTACTCTCTGAAATCAATAAAAAATATTAAAAAAACCAAACATGTTTTTCTTGTTAAAAGGTATAAAATTATGGATTTTGTTATTTGCTTAAAATACTATTTGTCCACTATACACCTATTAGAGTGGCCAAAATCTAGAACACTGACAATACCAAAAGCTAATGAAGCTGTGGAGCAACAGGAAATCTATTTCACTGACAATGGGAATGCAAAATGGTACCGCCACTCTGACAGATAGTTTTGCAGTTTCTTACAAAACTAAACATACTTTTACCATACAATCCAGCAACTGTACTCTTTGACACTGACCACACAAAAACCTGCATATGAATGTTTATAGCAACTTTATTCATAATTGCCAAAATTTGGAAGCAACCAAGATATCCTTCAGTAGGTGAATAGACAAAGTGTGTAAATCCAAACAATGGAGTACTATTAAGTGCTAAAAAGAGCTATTAGGCCATGAAAAGACATGGAGGAAATGTAAATGAATATTACTGAGTGAAAGAAAGCAATGAATAAGGCTACAATCTGTGCAATTCTAATTATATGACATTCTGGAAAAGGCAAAACTATGGAGACAGTAAAGCTCAGTGGTTTCTAAGAGGTAGGGGAATGGAGGGAGGAACAGGCAGAACACAGAGGATTTGTAGAGCAATGAAAATATTCTGTATGATACTATAATGGTGGAGATATCTATATATACTAGAGGCCCAGTGCACGAAACTTGTGCACTGGTAGGGTCCCTAGTGGCTGCCAGCTGCTGGTCGGGGCCTCCCTTCCCCGGCTGCTGGCTACCAGCTGGGGCCTCCCTTCATTCTGCGCTGCCCCCTGGTGGTCAGTGCACATATAGCGAATAATTGAATTCCTGATTGGTCAAACTCCCGAGGGGACACTTTGCATATTAGGCTTTTATATTTATAATAATAAAAGCATAATATGCTAATTAGATCGGACAGCCAAACAACCTTCCAGACATCCTTCCAGATGACCTTCTGGATGAAGCCGGGGCAGAGAGGGCTGAGGCAAGCTGTCGTAGCTGTGAGGGCCGAGCCCCTTGCACACATTTCATGCATTGGGCCTCTAGTATATAGGTAAAAGCTTAAGCGACCGTTCAACCATTTGACTGGTAGCTATGATGCACACTGACCACCAGGGTGGCATATGCTCAACGCATAGGCATGTAAACATGGAACAGACTGATGAATCTCAGATGGAAGGGGAAGGGGTGAGGGTGGGAAGAGATTAACCAAATCTTATATGCATACTAGAGGCCAAGTGCATGGATTTGTGCACCAGTGGGGTCCCTCGACCTGGTTTGTGGTGCACTGGTGTGGTCCCTCGGCATGGTCTGCATAGGCATGTAAACATGGAACAGACTGATGAATCTCAGATGGAAAGGGAAGGGGTGAGGGTGGGAAGAGATTAACCAAATCTTATATGCATACTAGAGGCCAAGTGCATGGATTTGTGCACCAGTGGGGTCGGGCTGAAACCGGCAGTCCAACATCCCTTGAGGGGTCCCAGATTGCAAGAGGACGCTGGTCAGGCCGAGGAACCCCACCAGTGCATGAATCCATGCACCAGGCCTCTAGCATAATTATAAATCTGTCCAAACCCATAGAAAGTACAACACCAAGAGTGAACTGTAAGGTAAACTATAGACTTTGGTGATAATGCTGTGTCAATATCAGTTCATCAATTATAACAAGTGTACCACTCTGGTGGGGGAGGTTGACAATGGGGAGGTTATACATGTATAGGGGCAGAGAGTATATGAAATATTTTTATACCTTCCTCTCAATTTTGTTGTGAACCTAAAACTGCTCTATAAAATAAAGTCTTAAAAACAACAACAACCGCCGGCTGGTGTGGCTCAGTGGATGAGCGCTGACCTATGAACCAGGAGTTCATGGTTCGATTCCTGGTCAAGGTACATGACTGGTTTGCAGGCTGGATCCCCAGTGAGGGGTGTGAGAGGAGGCAGCCAATTAATGATTCTCTTCTATCATCAATGTTTCTCTCTCTCCCTTTCCCTTCCTCTCTGAAATCATTAAAAATATATTTAAACAAAAACAAAACAACAACCTATTTGTTCCTTTAATTGAGAAAAATGGCTATTTTCCAATGCCTCTTTAGGCTACTTGAATAAGGAACTGAATGACAAGATAGCATAATGCAACTGATCAATGTTTCTCTGTCATACTGATGCTTGCCTTTCTCTCCCTCTAATACATGTACATGTACATGTATATGTGTACATATATATGAAAGTAATGGTAAAAATGATATCATTTTTTAAAAATGGGAAATCTCATTTTATGAGGTATTATTTATAAAACATTTTTATTCATTTTTCCTTGAAACAAAACAAAACAAAAACTTTTTTTCCTGTTTCCTTCGAGTTAATCATTTGGGCAATATCAACTTTGACATTTTCCTGGATTTTGAAAAAGAAACTAAAAAGATGATGTAAAATTATGCAAATACAGAGTTGGACAAAAGTAGGTTTATAGTTGTTCATGTGGAAAAAGACATGCAGGTTATGATTATTATAATAGTTTTATTAACTCAAAAGAATAAACTCTGTGTTTCACATACTCACAACTATAAACCTACTTTTCCCCACTCTTGTATATTCTTTACTAGTATACCCTATGAAATTATGAATATTTCATAGTCTCCAAATTTTTGAACTTCTTTTAAGGATTATTGGAATGTGGTGATAGTTTCCAAATAGCACATTAATGCTAGGTTTGAGATATATAAACGACTAGTGTCAACTTAACAAAAATACAGGTAGAAAGTAGATGAAACGTCCTATGCTTTATAGTGGAAAGTTGAGAAAAACCATTATGTAAGAAATATAAGGAAAAACCAACTCTCACAAATTGGAAACACTTACCAAAGAGAAGGCCTGTGTGTTATGGATAGCAAGGAAATTCCAGCGCCTTTTGCAGCCTGAAATATCTTTCCTTCAACATCAATGCTGACAGCACTGGTACATTCATCCAGCAATGCATATTTTGGTCTTTAAAAAATAAGCACAAATAAATGAATGATTTTCCTATTTGGATGAGAAATCTTTATTTGAACATTATGAGTTGCGATGTTACCTTTAAAGAAACAAAATAGTCTATGACATATCAAAGGTGATAAATGATAAAGCAAAAGAGCAGTCTTCCTTCCACCCACCCCCTTTGGACTAGAATATGATATTCTTCTTAATTTTTAAATAGATTTTCTGAAGCCTGCTCACAGTACAATAAGCTTTGTTGTTACGCAGATGGGCGAGTCAAATATGTGAGGCATAGGAAGATGAGGCCGGTCACGGAGGGCTTTTTCTACCGAAGGCAGGCTCATTCTTGGTGACAAGGTTCTAACTAATTAAATGAAAAATACATTACAGTAGCTAATTATCAAACAAACCACAGCCCTGTTAGAAAAAATTTACTAAGAAGATAATTTTATCAACATTGTGAGTACCTAATTACTTACTATTAATGGAATCTCATTGCTATAAGATTCTGCAAAAGTAAGTATGCCTAATCTGACAAGTTTAGAGTAGATATTTAATTGGTAACATTGTGACCATGCTTCACAATCAAATTCTTAGGTGGAAAAATCAGTCAATATTTTTCTGATTATACTCAACAATTTTGTTTTTTGCTAGCTCAACTTTTCTCTGGAAATGACTTTTTCCTACTATCAGAGGCACCTGTCATTTACCACCATTTTCATCTGTTTATTCTCTTCCTTTCACCACACTCCCCTACTGTTTCTTTTTCCTTTACCTGTTTTATTTCAAAGCTGTCCGGACTTTAGGTATGTATTTAGTACTCAGCAACATGACTTAGCTTTGTTAAGAGGACCAAAGATGAGCCCTAGCCAGTTTTCTTCAGTGGATAGAGCGTAGGCCTGCAGACCGCCCTGCCTGGGCCCTGGTCAGGGCTCATGCAGGAGGAAATCAATCAATGTGTTTCTCTCACATCAACCTTTCTGTTTGTCTTTCCCTCTCTCTTCCACTCTCTCTCTCTCTCTCAAAATCAATGGAAAATATCCTCGGGCGAGGATTTGAAAAAAAAAGAGAGGGGGGTGGGGGACCAAAAATCAACTCATGCACTGCCATTTATTATTTACTTCAGGGCTGAAAATCAGTATCAAGTATTTACCAGGACAATTTCCTCCATGAAGATATTATGTTTTTAAAAAATAAATGACAATGAAAAGATAAAAATTGAAATCAGTAGTAGTAATTTCTCATTCAGCTTAAATAGTTACTTAGCATTGTAAAGTAGTTTTTTATGATGGATTTGCTTTTTAATAAGATCCTGTACCCACTTGTTGGGAGGGGGAGTCATCAAGGCAACTTTAACACCCCATTTTATTTTTGTTAAATATATTTTTATTGATTTCAGAGAGGAAATGAGAGGGAGAGAGAATCATTGATCGGCTGCCTCCTGATTGAGCCTGCATCTGGGCATGTGCCCTGATTGGGAATCGAACCATGACCTCCTGGTTCATAGGTCGACACTCAACTACTGAGCTACCCCACCCGGGCACCACCATTTTATTTCAATAACTGCTTTCCATGCAAAGAACTAAAAGATCACTGCCAGTTGCCCATGACATCAACAGATACAGTTTTGCTTTTTGGCTTTTGGTTACTGTTCTGGTTTAAGTATTAAGCATTACTTTTTTGTCTCAGAGTTGATCACTGTTCTATGGATGACATTTTTTAAGTGGAAGAGAGGGAAAAAAGAAAGTATAAGAGAGAGGGTTGGCTTCCTGTTATAAAAGCCATGAGGATGTAATCTATGGCATAAGGAGTAAAGTTGATAACATCGTCATAACTATGTATGCTGTCACATGGTTACTAGGCTTATTGTTGTGATCACTTTGTAAGGTATGTAAATGTTGAGTTACTATGTTGTACACCTGAAACTAATATAATACTGTATGCCAATTATAATTTTAAAATAAGTTAATTTTTAAAAAGATTTAATAAAATTATAAAAAAGAGATGGATTGGGATAAAATTTTCTTCTTTGAAAATCTCTTGAGTAATAAAGCTATTTATTATATTATGTCTTATTTTTAGAGTGCTTTGGGCTAAACAGAGAAGAGAAGCCATTTTAGAATTAGAAAAAGGTATATATCTTATACTCTGTTGTCATAGCAACCCCTAGTCTAGCAGATGTAAGATAGATTGCACACCGTTGTTTCTGTGGCATGACTGCTATGTGTGTGTGCGTGTGCGTGTTGTACTTCAATACAGTAAACAATAGCTGGAATCTGGGATTGATATAACTAAGTAAAACATTAGATAATATGGTTTCTCAGATTTTCCTTCCTTTTTCTTTTGGTATCATCAGAAGAGTGAGCCTTGCAAAAGGTCTAGTCTATCCCCGTTAAGGCAGAACTATATTGATCATGCTTTAAACATTAAAAATCCTCTCAAAAAGAGTATACAATTGTGATATTGAATACTCCCCGCAAAAGTTCTCCATTTTAGCTAGCTCCATTCTTTCACATTGCAATTCAAATCTTTTCACTAATTCCTTGAGAACAAGGGGAGGCAGTTTCTCATTATTATACTTTTTCTTCACTGTGTTTAATATTTCCATTTTATTTCTTCTCAATAGGTCCTGCTTTTCAACAACTTCATCATCTTCATGATCACAAAATTTTCTTTCCACTGGTATACTTGTAACTTGATCTTTATTCAGTCTCATATCCAAAATATTTTAGATACACAAATAAGTATCAACTATTTATTTCAAGTTATGGGTACTTGAAACCTCTTTTGGCTGGCATCTTTCATTAATGCCTCTTGCTCTTTATTACACCGTTTATTTTATTAACAAACTGATGCAGTGAGAAATTTGCGGTCACATTTTACATTCCATTATATTACATTTCACCAACTATGCTGGTGATCATATTACTGAATATTTATGGGCAGAGTGCAAACAGATTCAGGGTGATAGTGGGTAACAGCTGGTCATAAATGTCAAACTGTAAAGTTTACACTTGAATCTTACCACCTCAGCTGAGAAAGGTTCATTACCAAATACACTTCACTGAAAATTCTAAGTTAGCAAATTTTGGTCCACTTTTTTTTTTAGCTTGTCATGTTCTTAAACTAACCATGAACATTAATATAAATATGGTATTTTTAACATAATAATTTTTTTCCATTGAAAAGTCCAGCTAGATGCAAAATTAATACATACTGGCTGATTTAATTTATATGAAGTTGTAGAACAGGAAGAACTAATTTATGATGATAGAACTCAAAACTGAAATTATCTAAGTGGGGATCTGACTAGAAATGGGAATGAGGGACTTTCTGGGTGACAGAAATGTTCTCTATCTTAATTGAGGTATTGGTTACACAATGTATCATACATTTAGTGAAAGTCATTGAATGTATACTTAAGGTCTGTCTGTGCATTAGGTACATAAAATATCACAATAATAATAATTTTTAAAAATCCTGGCTAGCTATTGCATAATAATACACATAAAAGTTGGCAAAATAAAAACAGAGCCCTGGCTGGTGGTGCTCAGTGGTTAGAGTGTGAATCTGCGCATTGTAGGGTCTTAGGTTCAATTCCCAGTCAAGGGCATATACCTGGGCTGCAGGTTCGCTCCCCTCTCACTGTTGGGGTGCATGTGGGAGGCAACCAATCCATGTTTCTCTCTTACATCAATGTTTCTCTCTCCTCTCCCTTTCCTCCTCCCCCTCTCTAAAAAAATCAATGGAGAAAAAAATCCTCACTCCTTGGATGAGGATTAAAAAATAATAAATAAATAAATAAATAATTTTAATATACTTTATGAAAATAGTTACATTACAAAATTAAGATAATGACCAGCTTTTGTGCATCAACAAGACTGAGAAGAACTATTTCTAAATTTTAAGTGTTATAAGTTAATGAGATGACAGATTTTTTCTTCTTTTAACTTATCTATATTTTCTACTTTTATGAAATTAATGCATAATCATATTTTAATGGACTCGTTTAAATATGTGCTTATTCCAATGTTAAACTTTAAATATGAATCAGATGACTTTAAATAATTATTATCAATTTTACTAGGTACAATTATGGCATTTTATTATGTTCGAAAGTATCCTAAGATTTCAGGTATTGATGCCAAAGTATAAAGTTCTCTACAAAAGTATTAATGCTTCCACTGCAATTCCTTCAGGAGTATTCACTGCCCCAGCTTATGGCCCATTCATGTATTCACATATGTAAATGTAATTCTTGGTCCTTTGTGACCAAGATGTAAGTACTAAAAATTAGTTACATATTTTCTGATAACCTCCTGCTATGCATACAACTCAGGTTCTCATTACCAGAAGTCTAAGGGGGAAAAACATATTTCTTTTTCAGGGAAGAATAGGACAGATACGATGGATAAAGCAGAATAGCTTTATTTCTTTCTAGTGTCCTATGCCTGGTATCTTTGAACTCCTATGAATCTGATGCTGGTTGCAAAGAAAAAAAGTTTTATCAGGAGAAATTATTTTCTGAACCTCTTTTTATCAGAGTCCATTAAGACCTATGCTGGCTGGTTCCTTTTTCCATTGGCTATGCCTCTGATTTTTGAGGAGAGGAGCATTATTAAATGCAATAGGCTACTGAGTGGTTGAAAAGTTAATTTAATTTTTTCTTCATTGATTAAGGTATTACATATGTGTCCTTATCCCCCTATTGCTCCCCACTCATGCCCTCACCCCCCTGGTGTCTGTGTCCATTGGTTAGGCTTATATGTATACATACAAGTCCTTTGGTTGATCTCTCCCCACCTTATCCCCACCCTCCCCTACCTTCCCTCTGAGGTTTGATGGTCTGATAGATGCTTCTCTGTCTCTGGATCATTTTTTGTTCATCAGTTTATGTTGTTTATTATAATCCATAAATGAGTGAGATCATGTGATATTTATCTTTCTCTGACTGGCTTATTTCGCTTAGCATAATGCTTTCCAGTTCCATCCATGCTGTTGCAAATGGTAAGAATTCCTTCTTTTTTCACCGTAGCGTAGTAATCCATTTTGTAGATATACCAGTTTGAATTTAACAATTTAATTCAGAAATATTACTGAATGCCTACCTACTGTGTTCACAACAATAAATAGTGGTTATGTATTCATTACAATTTAAAATTAATACCAATTCTACTTTCAAACTTAGAATACATAAAAATTTAATTTTGTCATCTAACAGTCATCATAAAAGAAATAGAAAAAAAGGACTTGGCAATTTCTGTCACATAAAAAATATTTAAACTGTAAAGTCTAAGCACTTATTTTTCAGTGAGATATTTTTAAACTAAAGATGAGGACACTGAATCTTGTCCAAAGGTTTTTTTGGTTACATCAATGGAATAGCATACTCACCTATGATAAAACATTCGAGCCATGCCCATTCTTTGCTTTTCCCCTCCTGATAGGACATCTTTCCAGTCCATAATAGCATCCCATCCTTAAAAAATAAAGATATATATTTTATAAAGCATTTGTTTAATTGTTACAGTTTTGGACAGGTGATTCTAGCAAGTTTATTAACACAAAAAAAAACAGGTATTTTTACAGAACATATGCTTGGATAAACTAGAGAGCCTCATGTATAAGCATTTTGTTTTAGCTATGATATTTTTAATGGTAATACTTCCTTTTGCTGACAAATCATTTTCTAAGAATTTGAAATACTGACACTCTTAAAATTTGTTTGTTTCTGAATTTGTCCAAAGAGTTGGTATAGTTATACTTACTTTGCAGGGTGTTGGGAGAAAAGACCAACACATTTGCATAGGCCTACTGCAAAGTCTACCAAGGGTAAGGCAGGAACTAATGTAAATGCTCCCATGTGTCTGTCACTTTATATGAGTTTTTTCATTAATATTCCACAATCTTGTAAGGTAGATATTATTAGTTGCATATTATAGATGGGTACACTGAAACTCCTGGAATAATTGACATGTCTAATTTTACACAGCCAGATATCAGAGTTGGGATTTAAATGGTCTATTTTCATGCTTGTGCAGTTTATTTATGCCACATCCCCTCCAACTTCTTAGTTACTGACTTTCTGTTGGATATTTATTCAAAAAAAGCAATGCTTCTATTTTCCAAAAAACAGTTTAGATATATACATACCGATATAGAAATGTACTCAGAATTTTTTTTTTATATGAAAAACCAAATTGCAGAATTGTGTGTGTCATTTTCCTTCCAGGAAATTTCTATCTATTTAAAACCATATCCTTAAATTAGGAAAAATGCCATCTGATTTGAAGTTCTTGCATCTAGTGAAAACTGTTGACATAATATTTCTTCTGTGGCTGAATTTTTAGAACATTTTTCTTATTCTTTTAAACAATATGCTTTTATTGATTTCAGAGAGAGGAAGGGAGAGGGAGAGAGAGATAGAAACATCTATCTGCTGCCTCCTGCACGCCCCCAACTGGGATCGAGGCTGAAATGTTGGCATGTACTCTGACAGAGAATCAAACTGGCGATCTCTTAGTGCATGGGCCAATGCTCAACCAACTGAGCCACACCAGCTGGGCTCTATGACTGAAATTTATTGTATTTATGAAACCTAAGTGAGGATTTGAAAACTAGGTTCAGATTACTACAGTGTGGATAAGTATTCTGGGCTTTAAAAATATTTCTCCCTTGCCAACTGAGAAGACAAAAGTATTTGGGTCAAGAGAAGTTTTAGCTTTACATAATTAAATAAATCATATTCTTTGTTCCACTAAACCCAAAAGTGTTAGCAGGCAATGCTGCTTAATCTCAGAACAGCTAAATCAGAACTTAAGTCATATTATCACCTCTGGTATAGATTTAGAGAGACTAAGACAGCTAAGAAGAGAATGGCTTTCCTGCTACCTAGAGATGTACAAACTGCTTTATTCATGTCCATTTGTTAACACTTCTTTCTATTTTGAAAACTCTTTGATGGAATGAAACATAGTTTTTAATTCCATATTTTAGTAAAGCAAAGAATTTCTCTAAGAAAAATATTAGGCAGTCTAAACAGAACTTCAGTAGGCTTCTTCCAAGTAAGTGATGACCTTGCAAATATAAGTGCTTTCTTGCTTCGCTTAAAAACGTATTTCATGTTTTAAGGATTAGGCAAGTAAAGTGGGTTTCCTTGGAATTTTTTAATGTGTAAGGATATAACAATTCTCACTCACCCAGGAAGCTAGGAGATAACATAGCACAGTGGTATAGCATAGTACAGAACATTGACTTTCAAGTATGGTTTGTGGTTGAATCCTTGTCTCACCACTGGCTATAGGTCTCTAGGGAATGTATTAAATGTTCTGAATTTCATCTGTAAAAGGAGGTTAGTCAAACCCACATCATTGGGAAGTTATAAGCATTAAATAAGTTGACAATGTAAATTGCTTAATATGTTATATTCTGCATAGTAAGCACTCAATAAACCATTATGATTACGATTTCATTATCAAGGTTGGAATATTCTTAAAAACAGTTCTAGAACTTCTTGATGACTTCTAAAAAATAAAATAACCCACATTTATCATACATTTCTACTTGGATTATTGGATTTCAAACTAATCCATAATAACTTACCCAAAATTAACAGGCAGTATATATTCTGGCAGAGTGTTTTAGAACTGGAAAGGAGTTGACCATATGAAACAAAAAGACAACCTGCTTTCCATGTTTGTGGCACTTATAAATTATGATATTACAAACAACATAAAAGTAAATATAATAATACCTCTGTTATCTGCCTCATTTGCTTATTGTAAAGATCAAATGAAATAATATATGAGAAATTTCTGTGTAAAATATCAAGTACCATCATACAAAGACAAAAAACTATACTATCAATACTATAACTAGTAATAGTACCATTAGCTACTAATTCTTATGCATTTACCATGTGCTATGGTTCTAAATGCTTTATATAGTCTTATTTAATCTTTTCAGAATCCTTATAAGGTAGATATTCACAGTTGAAGATACAGATAACCGTGTTAACTAAGACTTCATTCAAGAACTTTGACTTCAAAGCTTATATGCTTAGTCACTGTACTACCCTGCTTCTTCTGACCATGGAAAAGGGCTAGAAAATAAAATCCATGCAAAATTAAACCTAGAAATAAAGTCTGAGATTTCAGTAGTTTTTCTAGGCTATCAAGTTATATGTTATCAAGTTATTTGAAAGTGTGACCATTATAAAGCAATTCTTTTTAAGCTCATATATATAACTTTTATTCCTATTCTTTCAAAAATATTTTATGCTGAAAAACCACAGTACAGAAGTTTCTATATTGTATCTCATTCTCTGTATCAGTGGTTCTCAAGCTTTCTAATGCCGCGACCCTTTAATACAGTTCCTCATGTTGTGGTGACCCCCAACCATAAAATTATTTTCGTTGCTACTTCATAACTGTAATTTTGCTACTGTTAATGAATCCTAATGTAAATATCTGTGTTTTTCGATGGTCTTAGGCTCTACAGCAGCGGTTCTCAACCTGTGGTTCGTGACCCACAGGTTGAGAACCACTAGCAGAGTCGCCTAAGACCATCGGAAAACACAGATATTTACATTATGATTCATTAAAGGGTCACGGCATTAGAAAGGTTGAGAACCACTGCTCTATATGCTGCTTGAGAGATAAAAAAATGTATTAGTAAGCCTGTGGGTCTAAAACCAAAAAAGAAGTTTCATGACAATTATCTCTCAAATTATTAATTTTAATGTAAGCCAAACTTGACAGGAAAAGATATCTGTCATAACCTTTACATATATCTAGATTGACAGTGGCCTCAGGGACACTTGTACATCCAAATATGAAAAAAGTACTGTTTTAAAGTGCCAGCAGCAGACTTAATAAAAAGCCTAGTGTGCTGCATGAAATATAACACAAGCAGAAAAGGATGTCAATAACAGAAAAGCAATAAAAGCTGTTTTTCTTTACTTGTGTGCTTATATTCCAACTAGAGGCCCAGTGCACGAAATTCATGCATGGGCTGGGGGTGTCCCTTGGCCCAGCCTGCACCCTCTCCAATCTGGAACCCCTTGGGGGATGTCTGACTGCCGGTTAGGCCCGATCCCATGATTGGGCCTAAACCAACAGTTGGACATCCCTCTCAGAATCCAGGACTGCTGGCTCCTAACCGCTTGCCTGCCTGCTTGCCTGATTGCCCCTAACTGCTTCTGCCTACCAGCCTGATCACCCCCTAACCACTCCCCTGCTGGCCTGATCGCCCCCAACTGCCCTCCCCTGCCGGCCTGATCTCACCCCCAACTGCCTTCCCCTGCTGGCCTGGTCACCCCTAACTGCCCTCTCCTGCCAGCCTGGTTGCACCCAACTGCCCTCCCCTACAGGCCTGGTTGCCCCCAACTCCCCTGCCAGCCCGATCATTCCCAACTGCCCTCCCCTGCCGGCCTGATCGTCCACAACTGCACTCCTCTGCTGGCCATCTTGTGGACACCCCTCTTTTGGTGGCCATCTTGTGATGTGAGGGTGGCCATCTTGTGGAGGCCATCTTGTGATGTTGCGTGATGCCACCTAGACTTTTATTATATAGGACTAGAGGCCTGGTGCACGAAATTTGTGCATGGGGGGTATGTGTCCCTTAGCCCAGCCTGCACCCTCTTCAATCTGGGACCCTTCGAGGGATGTCCGACTGCCTGTAGGATCGGGCCTAAATGGGCAGTCAGACATCCCTCTCACAATCCAGGACTGCTGGCTCCCAACTGCTCGCCTGCCTTCCTGATTGCCCCTAACCGCTTCTGCCTGCCAGCCTGATCACCCCCCAACCACTCCCCTGCCAGCCTGATTGATGCCTAACTGCTCCCCTGCCAGCCTGTTTGGCCCTAACTGCCCTCCCCTGAAGGCCTGGTCACCCCTAACTGCCCTCCCCTGAAGGCCTGGTCCCCTCTAACTGCCCTCCCCTGCAGGCCTGTTCCCCCCCAACTGCTCTCCTCTGCCGGCCTGGTCACCCCTAACTGCCCGCCCCTGCAGGCTTGATCGCCCCCAACTGCCCTCCCTTGCAGGCCTGGTCCCTCCCCAACTGCCCTCCCCTGCTGGCCATCTTGTGGTGGCCATCTTGTGTCCACATGGGGGTAGCCATCTTTGACCACATGGGGGCAGCCATCTTGTGTGTTGGAGTGATGGCCAATTTGCATATTACTCTTTTATTAGATAGGATAGAGGCCTGGTGCATGGGTGGGAGCCAGTTGGTTTGCCCTGAAGGGTGTCCCAGATAAGGGTGGGGGTTCCCTTGGGGCGTGGGGCAGCCTGGACGAGGGGCCTGTGGTGGTTTGTAGGCTGGCCACACCCCCCGGCGACCCAAGCAGAGGCCCTGGTATCTGGGATTTATTTATCTTCTATAATTGAAACTTTGTAGCCTTGAGTGGAGCCAAGCCTCCTGCTCACTCTGTGGCTGCAGCCATTTTTGTTGGGGTTTATTTATCTTCTATAATTGAAACTTTGTAGCCTTTAGCAGAGGCTAAGGCAGGCCAGGGCTGTGGAAGCTTGGCTTCCTCCATCGCCAGGGGAAACTCAAGCCTCCTGCTCTCTCCAGCGCCATGGCTGCCGCCATTTTTGCTGGGATTTATTTATCTTCTATAATTGAAACTTTGTAGCCTTGAGTGGAGGCCTGGGCCGCCCAGGGTGTGTGGAAAGCTTGGCTTCCTCCACTGCTGGGGAAACCCAAGCCTCCTGCTCGCTCCATGGCTGCAGCCATCTTGGTTGGGTGTAGCGGAGTGATGGTTAATTTGCATATTACTCTTTTATTAAATAGGATAATAGCATATATTCAAATTAAACCACAGACAATTTACCCATTTATTTTTAAAAACAAAGTTAAGTACATTAAACAAAAGAATGACAGAGCTTACCTCCTTCTCTTTGAACGATGTGATAGAGGTGGACATTGTGTAAGATACATTCCAGGTCATGGTCTGTGTAGCCTTTATCACGCATGTCATCCACTGAATCAGGATAGATGACTTGATCCCGAAGACTTCCAAGAGACATGTATGGCCTATGAAACACCAAGCACACAAGAATCGTAGTACAACGTCATTTCAGTTTACTCAGTGGACATCCTGGTGGTCTGAAAACACCATTGAAGACTTTACATACCACATTTCTAGGGTTGTATTTGTTGCCTAGTGATGAGTATTCTTCTCTCGGGCATGGCAGGATAATACACTGCTATGTTCATGTAAAGATTTACTGAAACATAGCCACAAATAAAGTTCTATTTCAAATCTAACAAGAGATAGTTGGATAGTTTCAGCAGCAGAAACACATGCTTGTTTTGCTATATTTTATAAATGTTGCTTCTGTATTTCATCAAATATTATTTAGGTTAACTATTATAAAATTTAAGATTTTGACCCAGCAATGTGAACAAACAAAACTTTTCTTTAAAAAATGGCATTCAAAATAAGAGAAATGCAAATTAAAACTACCCTGAGTTATGTACTTGTACTTATCAGATTGGCAGAGTTTCAAAAGCCTGGCAACTCATTCCAACCTCTGGAGAAATAGGTGCACTCATACAGTGGTGAAGGTGTGAAATGGTACAACCCTTTGCAGGGAATTTGGCAAACCAACGTATCACTTGGCTTTTGATTCACTTCTAAGAATTTACTCTAAAGATATACTTCCAAAAACACCAACAGTAACAAAAAAAAAGTGCATACTGTTATCCATTCAGATTATTTGTAACTGCAAAATATTGAAAACAACTGAAATGCTCACAGAAAGGAGACTGGCTGAGTAAACTATAATACCTGCCTCTTGTAGCTATAAAACAGGATGTGGAAACCTTTGGAAATTGATAGAATAATTTCCATAAGTTATTGTGAAGTTCAAAAAAAAAAAAAAGCACAAAAGTAGATGTATAGCAGGTATTGTCAACAGTACCATTATGAATATACTGAACTACATATTTCTTTGTTGTTGAGGGCTATCCCATGTTTTGTAGGATGTTTAGCAGCATACCTGGTCTCTATCCATTAGTCACTAGTAGCATCCACTACAGTAATGATAAAAAAAATTCTTCAGATATTGCTCCCTGGGGGGACAGAACCATCCCCATTTGAGAACCACTGATCTATACATTCATCCCCTGGTATCTGTGGGGGGTGGGGGAGGGGGGTTGGTTGGTTCCAGGACCCCTTGTGGATACCAAAATCCTCAGATGCATAAATCCCTTATGTAAAATGGAGTATTTGCATATAACCTACAAACATCCTCCTATATACCTTAAATCATCTCCAGAATACTTGTAATTTCTGATACAATGTAAATTCTATGTAAATAGTTGTTACACTATTGTTTTCCTTGTAATTATAAGGAAAAAAGTCTGTACATGTTCAGTACAGACAAGCATAATGACATACAATACCCATGAGCAACAACATAACACTTATAAATGTTTTTGATCCATGGTTGGTTGAATCTGCAGATGTGGAACCTGCAGGTACAGGTGGCTGACTGTAATATACGACCTTTATGTACAATAAAAGAAAATTAAGAAAATACATATTGTATGCGTATATGCATAACCTGTGGACATAGATAATGGGGTGGTGAGGGCCTGGGGGGAGGTGGGGGCGATGGGAGAGGGCTTGAAGAGGTTAATGGAGGGAAAAGGAGGACCTATGTAATACTTTCAACAATAAAGATTAAAAAAATAAAATACATATTTATCCGCTTATTTTCACAAGGGGAAACACAAGAAGGGTTTGCTTATATTTACAAGAGGAAACACAGTAAACCAGAAACTAATGAAACTGATTACCTACTGGAGATGGGAGGACCAGGTCAGACTGGGTTTTTGGAAGAGTGACCTAAGAATCCTTTCCACATAATTTTTACTTTTAGACTGGAAACAGTCCAAGTGCCCATCAGTAGACGGGTAGATAAATATGCTGTGGTACACTTATACCATGAAATACTATGCAGCAGTAAAAATAAAGGATCTCTTACCCTTTGAGACAGCATGGAGGCACCTGGAGAGTATTATGCTAAGTGAAATAAACCAGTCAGAGAAAGACAAGTATCACATGATCTCACGCATATGTGGAATCAAACAGATCCAGAGACATAGAAGCATAGAACAGAAGGCAGAATCTCAGAGAGGAGGCAGAGGGAGGGTGGGTGGTTGGGAAGTGATCAACCAAAGAACTTGTATGCATGCATGCATAGTCCATGGACACAGACAATAGGGTGGTGAAGGCCTGGGGAAGGGGTTGGGGGCAGGCTAGAAGGGCCAATGGGGGAATCAAAGGGACAAATATAATACTTTCAATAATAAATATTTTTTTAGAAAAAGAAAAGGCTGATGAAATTATACAAAAATCTATATATATAAAAGCCTAAGTGACCGGCTGACTGGCTGACAGGCTGGTAGCTATGATGCACACTGACCACCAGGGGGCAGACGCTCAACACATGAGCAGAAACCACAAGCATGGAAACAAGGAACAGACTGATGAATCTCATAGAGAAGCGGGGAGAAGGAGGGCGGGAAGAGATTAACCAAAGATCTTACATGCAGACTAGAGGCCTGGTGCATAGATTTGTGCACTGGTGGGGGTCCCTTGGCCTGGCCTGTGGGGATTGGGCCGAAACTGGCTCTCCAATATCCCCTGAGGGGTCCCAGATTTTGAATCCATGCACCAGGCCTCTGGTATTTTATAAAATTATATATTCATTAAAGATAACAAATATTGCTTTTTTAAAGTGCCATTTTCTCTCAATCATTGTTTTATATCATGTAAAATGGTAAAAACAGTACATCATCTATGTGTTTAATGAGGTAAATAGAAACTAAGTGTACTCTAATAGGTTTTGTTAATATATTTATTTGAAAATATTATTATGAAGTTAAAGTTAACACAGAATCCTCTAGAAAGGCTATGTCAAGAAAATGTGGTATGATGTTGAATCTATCTTGAAAGCACAAGGGAATGGAGGACCCTATATCAAATGTTTATATGATTAGTTGCCTGTAATCCTTTTTTCCAACTCAAAAGCCTGGAATGTAACATGTTAAACTAGCTCAAGTTTCTCTAGTCCTACCTAAGTTATACATAATTAAAGTACCCTGTACTAAACTTTCCTTTCTAGATATATAGACCTATTCAAATTATCTTCTAATTATTTCAGGTAGATCAATGATCATATCAGAATGTTATTAGCTTACTTGCTCTGGCCCATCAGGAAGAGAATCATGCAACATACAAAGTATAAGCAACAACAAAAAATTAGATTGCTTATAATTAGTAGCTATCAACAGAGAAACTCTAACTACTTTTAATTTACTTTCTCTAAGTAAAATTCAGAATCACCTCTATTTGTTGTGAAAAAAACACTGGAGTAAACCCATAGGTATCACATTATAACAAATAATTGTTATTATTTAAACAGCTATCATAGTTGTTTTTCTATGTGATCTAAAATTCTTTCAAATGCATGTATAATTAAAGCTGTTCATTGTAACAGTAAAGTTAAAATAAAAATGTCTGAGATCAATTCCATTCCCAGTGATTACGGCTTTTTATAGTTATTATATTACAAGTGTCTCAAGGTACTTTTGCAATTGGTTTTATATTCCCCAACTTTTTGTCCACTTAAATATAGACAATTTATGGTTGTTTTGTAAAATGTACTGACATTTATTAGGGTTTGTAATTGTATGTTTTAAATTATTCTCTATTTTTCTAATTAATAGGGACAAAGGTAGAAAGAAGGAAAAAGCATACAGAAATGTTAACTCTGTGCTTGGAGACTCTGGAATCATTACCCAAAATGCTAAATATTTCATAGTCATCTAGATTTTAATTCTGAACAATACTGATAAAAGTTTCACTGCAATTTAAATATATTTAAGCATTTGCAAAGTTTAAGAATAAGGCACTATGCTGCCATAGTAATAAGAAGTTAGCAATCTGAGAGCCATAAAATCTAGCTATTAATAATTCATATAAATGTACATGCTAGAACCGATCTGTCATCAAATTTTTTTCATGAACAGCAAAAATAAGATTTGAGTGCTCAATTCATGAGTAATTTCTAATATTCTTAAAATAAGTAAGTAGCAAAAAGAATAAATACTCAACTGAAAATAGAGATAGTTACTTATTACTGAAATTATATTTTTAGGGTAAGGTATTTTTAGGCACCAGAGCAGAAATGTGTACTTCCTCTTAGGACAGGGACTGTGTTCATTTCCAACTAATAAAAATAATATTAGTGGAATTATCAAAGTATCAGTAAGCTAATGAGAATACAAATTAAAAGTCAACTTTGTTAAGAATATTTATCATTATATTAGGTTACTGTATAAAAATTCTGATATTTTGATTTTTAAAAATTACCAATTCCACATGGCTTACCCTAATAATTGATTCATGAAATGAGAAAAAACTTTTAGATGCAATGGAAGATTTTTTCCATTACTATTTAAAAAAATTAGCCCATAGAAGAGTTACATATGAAAAAAGGGCAACATTTTCCAAACAATAGAAATCTATAGAAAATCATGTTTACGTTTATAGATCCCTTTAAGAGATTTTTAAGAATGACTGTTAACAATTACTACACAGGATGTACCGAAATGTATAAATTACAATTCTATCAGACAATTGTCCAAAGATATTTATGCAAAGTTTACTTCTTTGAGTCTAATGGTATAAAGCAAAGAAGTAGAAGTGAATTTGCTACAGCAATACTACTGAAACTTTTTATAGCTGAAAAGTTTTTTAAAAAGAGACATGCAGATGCCCTTTCTAACTTATATTCTATAAAAATCTGTTCAACAGTGACTCCCACATAACATAGGCAATCTGTTCCAGTAATAACTCCCACTCTCGAAGCCCAGATTTGTCTAATTTTGGGACAAGTGACACCAGTGTCTGTGTAACCTATTAGGTATGGGGCTCCACAAGTAGGCCTGGATTAAGCCCCATATCACATTCTTCTTTTATTCCAGTGGCCTTTTCAGACCAACATTCCACTCAGGCAATGGCCCTGCTGGCCTGAATCCTACTTGTTCTGCAGAGGACCTCTCTATCTGTGTTCTGGCACCTAGAGATTCATTAAGAAGCAATAAGTCCCCAAAAGCTAGAGATCCAGGGGAAAACAGTGATCGAGATATTTAAACTAGCATTCCTCCACATTTTTACTTAGACCAATTCTTTATTCTTTAACCTGATATCTAAGGCAAAAGAAGAAGAGCGTGGAGAAAGGAGGCAAATTAGGTCTTCTAACTTTCCTCTGATCTCATGTGCTTCCTGGTTCTTTAACAGTCATTATCCGGTTTTACATTTGGGGTGGATTAAACATGTTGTTACATAACACAGGTCTCCTATCCTTTAAAGAGACAATCCTGGATTTGGAAAGCATTCATACAGACACAATTCAAAAGGAAGCTTGGGTTTTAAGATATCTACAAAGCTCATTTGCCACAGGTACATCTTGCATGCTGTGCGGTTGTGCCAATGTTGGTATTATTGGTGTTACTTGAGAGTTCTGTCCATTCTGCTGAATTTCCTATAACAAAACATAGTCTTTGCTCTGTTGCAAAGACAATCTCTTCTTTTGGCAACATACAGGGTAAATCATGATTTTTTTTTTATACCTAATATTTCATAAAATTAAGATTTGCCTGTTTTATAAGGTCTGCTTTACAATTAAGGGAATATTTTTTGAGAAATTATTTAAAATTTTATAAAGAAATGGGTTTTAGAAGAATAAGAAAGAATAAAGAACATATTCAAATTTGAAAGTGATTTGAACATAGTTTAATTTAAAGGAATTTCACTTTTATACAAGAATTTAGCTTCTTTCACATTAACATAAATGAATGAAAGCCAAGTACCTATACTAAACTTTAGGCTAAAATTGGCTTAGATTGCCTGCACCCTCAGCATTAAAAGGATGCTGCTTTCAAACAATAGCTTGATATTAGTGCATTGTAAGCATACCAAGCAAACAACCTTAGCTGGTGATATTCACTTGCAAGGTCAGGCAAGAGAATAGGAATTTTTCGGAGATTGTGTCCCTTGCTGCAGGCAAGACAAAGTGACATTAGAGTCAGACATACCCAAGTTAAAATATTCGTTCCAACATTTATCAGCTGGATGGCACCTAGAGATTCAACCTCTCCAAGTTTTCCCATCTCAACACCAACCTTACGGGTTATCATACAGATAAAAAATTGAAACATATAATATGTATAAAATAGTGACTAGCACACAATAGTTGCTTGACACATTGTAAATTAAATTAAAAAATAGGCCAGAGATGTTCAGCCCTTGCTCAAGATGCCCTAGAATCTATCAATTACCTCAGGAGGCCATAAGAATATTAATTCAGTTTATTTTTTAAATATATAGGCTACATCATTAAAAAAAAAACATGGATTAGATACTGGCACTTTTAAAAGCTAAGATTTCATGTCATAAACTCTTTTTACTAAGAAAAACAGTTGAAGTAAATAGAAATTTTTGAAAGTAATGTACATTATAAAAGGTGATAGTTTGTTATTCCCCATATGTTTGGGAAATACAGTGCTAGAGAGGCTCTAATGATTATGATTGATAAAATATTTAAGGTCAAATAGTGTTTTTTTTTTAAATCACAGGTAGGTTTTTTAATATTATTATTTTATTAATTTGAAAATAAGAGGTGGTGAGTACAGAGGGCTTGTATCCAAAGATTTGGTAAAGAATAACCCTGGTTCTGAACTGCTGTGTAACTCTAAGTATTAAAATCTCTAATTCCTTTAAACTCCAATTTAATTATTTAAAATATTCTATTTAGATTACTTATGCAGAGCATAATCAATATGGGAACAGAATTACATGATGGGTTGGTGCCCAACTGAAGGCTTTCTGAGAAGAGATATATGATGTATGAAGATGATCCTCTGGAGGATTTAGAAAAAAAGGGGGGGCAGTAAAAGGGAACCCTAGACTCTGCTACCTTTTGTGAGTAAACACCTGTTATCTTCTGTCTTTCTTCCCTCTATCCCTTCCATTCTCCCTCTATCACTTCCTCCTTTTCTTCCTCTCTCCTGCCTTCCCTCTCTCTCTTACACTCTCTGTCCCCCCAACCACTAACAAATGTTTCATTTTCTCATTTTGGTGAGTGTTAGAATAATAATATTTTGATAGCAGGTGAACAAAATGACTCAATAAAAGATTGGGCTTTTGAGGTTTTCACAACTGAAGACAGAGACATACTAGGGAATTACTAAGTGACTAATGAGCCATAAATTAGTGGAGACTTAAGACTTAAGAGAAGATCATAAGTCTACCCTTAGGTAGTTGAAAAGTCAGAGAAAGTGCACCAAGAATTAACAAAAGAAATCCAAGATCTGTATCCATGTGGAAGACTTTTCCTGAGGCCAGTAGGGAATAATGAGTTTTGATCATCAGTTTCAAGAGTACAGTCACATTGCTTAGGAAATTCAGTCTCAAACAGCCTGAAATTGCAAAAATATTTCTTAAAGTGCAATCTGAGCAAGACTAAGAATTTTACCATAGATTTAGAGCAGCTAAATCTATTTTTCAGATGAAATATTTCTTTGTTCAAACTTATGAACTATTCCAGTAATTGTCATATGCAACCATTAATGAAGATGAGATGAGGAAAAATAAAACTGTTTTGAAACTAATTCATTTACCACAAATTTTTAATTGTATTCTTGAACTATGGCCCAGATTTCTTCTATCTGGCTCTCATTATTAACATTGCTAAAATGATTTCATAATTTCTTAGGAATTCAGGTTTCCCAGTTTTTAAACTGAACCATTCTCTAGAGATATGGTAAAATAAATAAATAAATAAGTGGCCTAATATGCTTAATTAGAGTATTTTCCCCTTAGTTTACTTTTTTCTTCTGTGCAGTGCATGACATTACTAGAAATCCACTTTAACAAATCCCACTTTTACTTGATGAAAATAACATTTAATGTATATTTAATTACTGCATAAAGGGATCTATTTCTACAAGGAAGTCTTTCAATCACAAAAAGGAAAAATCAGGTTTTTTTAAAAAATAAAAGACTGTTTATGACTTATGAAGTTTATTATGTAGGTACATAGACTCAATTCTATGTTCAATTTATAGGTTTTTTTTTGCCAACCTAGTATTTAAATAATATTTCACTCTATCAATTAATGCAATAAAATATCAGATAATATTCATTAATGAGAATATCCTAAGTTGAAATCTTTAATATTAGATACTGACAAATATTTTGAAATAGGTTGTAGCAGCTTCCTTTTAAATAATAAAAACTTATAAGATTATTTTCAAATTTACTTAAAAAATTCAGCAGCTTTTGGAATATGAAAATTAATGCTACATTTAGACACTTAGTTTACATGTACATTTAAATAAATTCTATGCTTTTCTGCAAGATACAAGATTCTAAACATAAGCACACGTTGTCATGTTTCCAAAGCTATATAATCAAGATAAAATGACTTTTAACAGTAATTTTAAGAAACATTGTTAGTCTTCAAAAATACGTTTCATTCTTATTTTTCTCCTTAACTAAGTTGCAGTTGACCTTTTGCTTAGGCAAGAGTAAATTTCATAACTAAGTAAAATTTCCCTGTGATTTATGTCTGTTGCAAAATAACAGTTAGGTTTCTCTGAGGGCAAAGGCTGGATTTATGCACTTTCTTACGACCCCGACCCCCATTTAAACAATTGTAGTAAAATACATATAACATAAAATTTGCATCTTAACCATTTTAAGTGTACAGTTCAGTGGTATTTTTCTTTATTTTTCCAATTTTACTAAGATCAAATTGACATATAACATTATATAAATTTAAGACGTACAACATGTTGATTGGATACACATATATAGCAAAATGGTACCACCTAATGTTACCTGACATCTCTATCACCTCACATGATTACCATTTCTTTTTTGTGGTAAGAACATGAAGATATACTTGCTTAATAACTTCCACATATATGTCATTGTTAACTATAATCATAATGCTGTGCACTATATTTCCAGAACTTATATATCTTTTAACTCTTGATCAACATCTCCCCCTACCCCCACTCTCCAGACCCTAGTATTAACGTTTCAGTTCTCTGTTTCTACAAGTTTGCTTTTTTTAGATTACACATATATTAGTAAGTGATATCACACCGTATTTGTTTTTGTCTGACTTATTCTGCCTAGCACAATGTCCTCCAATTTCAATCATGTTGTCTCAAATGGCAGGATTTCCTTCTTTCTCATGGCTGAAGAATATTCCACTATACATATTAATGTGAGTTATATGACTTTTTTATTTTTTTTGGATATTAAACCACTATCAGACATAAGATTTGCAAATATTTTCTCCCATTCTGTGGGTTACTGTTTCTTTTATTTTTATTTTTATTGCCTCGTTAGCTGCACAGAAGCTTTTCAGTTTGATGTAGCCCCACTTACTGATTTTTGTTTGTGTTGCTTTGCTTTTGGTATCATATTCAAAAAATAATTGCCCAGACCAATGCCAAGGAGTTTATTTCCTATGTTTTCTTCTAAGAGTTTTATGGTTTCAGGTCTCACATTCAAGTGTAATCAATTTGAGTTCATTCTTAATAGTGGTATAAGATAGGGGAACAATTTCGTTTTTCTTTATGTGGTTGCCCAGTTTTCCCAGCATCATTTATTGAAGAGACTATCTTTTCTTAATTAAGTAGACTTGGCTCCCTTGTTAAATATTAACTGACAGGTGTTTATTTCTGGGCCCTCAATTCTGTTCCATTAGTCTATGTCTATTTTTTATTCCAGACTATACTGTTTTGATGACTATAAGTTTATAGTATAGTTTGAAATCAGGAAGAGTGATGTCTCTGGACTTGTTCTTCTTTCTCATGATTGCTTTTACTATTCAGGTCTTTGGTAGCTTCACACAAATTTTAGTTTTGTCTTTTATATTTCTGTCAACAATGACATTAGAATTGCACAGAATCTATAAATGGCTTTGGGTAGCATGGATATTTTAACAATATTCTTCCAATCCATGAAAATGGGATATCTTTCCATTTGTTAGTTTCTTTCATTAACGTCTAATAGTTTTCAATGTATAGACCTTCCACCTCCTTAGTTAAATTTATGATGAACTTTGGTTTTTTGATGTTAATGTAAATAGGACTGTTTTCTTTATTTCCTTTTCAGATAGTTTGTTGCTTGTGTATAGAAACACAATTGATTTCTGTATATTGATTTTGTATCCTAGAACTTACTAAATTTGTTCTAAATGTTTTTGGTAGAGGCTTTAAAATTTTTTATATGTAAGATCATGCCATCTGCAAACAAAGACAATTTTACTTCTTTCCTTCTGATTTGGATGTCTTTTATTTCTTTACTAGAGGCCCGTTTCAGGAAGATTCCTGCAAGAACAGGGCTTCCGGCAGGCTTCCCTCCTGCCACCGCCACTTCTCCGGCTGCCCTGCGCTTTCCCTGCGCCTCTGCCCCCCACCCCCCATGCCACGCTTTTCCTCCCACTGCCCCCGCCTCCCCACCCTCCGCACTTTCCCTCCCGCAGCCGCCGCCCCCCTATGCTTTCCCTCCCACCGCCATCGGTGCCCCGCACTTTCCCTCCCGCCACCACTCCGCACTTTTCCGCCGCCTGCTGCCAGTGCCCGCCGCTGCTGCCGCCCGCCTCCACCCCCCACCACCGCACGCCGCCTGCCCTGCCCGTGCTTTCCCTCCTGCAGCCACTTTGCTTTCTGCTTTCCCTCCCTCTTCCTTCTATGTTGTCTTCAGTCTTCACTCCTCCCACCCTCAGTGTATGCAAATTAACCGTCATCTTTGTTGGGTTAATTTGCATACTTGCTCTGATTGGCTGTGGGCATAGCGAAGGTACAGTCAATTAGCATTTTCTCTTTTATTAGTGTAGATCTTGCATGATCACTCCAGTTAGGACTTCCAGTGCTATGTTGAATAAGACTGTGAGAGTAGGCATCCTTGTCTTATTCCTATCTTTCAACCGTGCACTATTGAGTATTATATTAGCTGTGGGTTTGTGGCATATGACTTTTATTATATCCAGGTATATTCTTTCTATACCCACTTTTTTGAGAGTTTTTATCATGAAAACATGTTGTATTTTTTCAAATGCTTTTTCTTGTGAAGAATGTGTATTCTGCTGCTATTGGATGAAACGTCTGTAAATGTCTGTTAGGTCCATTCTGTCTAAAGTGTGGTTCAAGTCCAATGTTTCCTTGTTGATTTTCTGTTGGGACGATGTATCCAATGTTGAAAGTGGGGTACTGAAGCCCCCAATGATCTTTCTTCAGGTCTGTTAGTATTTGCTTAATATATTAAAGTGTTTTGATATTGGGTCCATATATATCACAATTATTATATATTCTGGATGAATTGATCCCATTATCATTATATAATTACTTTTTGTCTCTTGTTACCATATTTGGCTTAAAGTCTATTTTGTCTAAGAATAGCTTTCCTTGCTCTCCTTTGGTTTCTATTTGCATAGAATATCTTTTTGGATCCCTTCCCTTTCAGTCTATGTTTGTCCTTTAGGCTGAAGTGAACCTCTTGTAGGTAGTATATAATTGTGTTTTTTTTTTTTTTTTAAATCCATCCAGCCACCCTATGCCTTTTGTTAGAGAATTCAGTCCATTTACATTTAGAGTAATTATTAGAGTTAAGGAATTATTAATCCCATTTATTGTTTTCTGGCTATTTTGTAGTTCTCTTGTTCCTTTCTTCCTCTTTGTAGCCTTGTTTTGTGAATTGGTGATTTTCTGTAGTGGTATGTGTTGATTCCCTTCTCTTGATCTATTGTGAATCTACTACATGCTTTTGATTTATGATTCCGATGAGGCTTGTATAAAACATCTTATAACAGTCTGTTTTACAATAACTTAATTGTTGTTGCATACAAACACCTCTACCATTTTACTCTCCCCCTTTTATGTTTTTAATGTGGCAATTACTTCTTTTTATATTTTGTATTCATTAACAAATTATATTCATTATGGTTATTTTTAATACTCTTGTTCTTTAACCCCCCCCCCCCATATTACAGTATTCTGAATTTGACTATATGTTTACCTTTATCAGTATGTTGTATATTTTCATGTTACTGATTGGCATCCTTTCATTTCAGTTTGAAGAACTTGTAGTGTTTCTTGTAAGGCAGGCTTAGTGAACAAATTCCCTCAGCTTTTGTATGGGAAAGTCTTTATTTCTCCTTCAGTTCTGAAGGATGACTTTTGTGGATTATGTACTTTCCCATGTCTTTGACTGTCTTATATTGCTTAGGACACAGCTATATTTGAGAACTGTATCCTTCAATTTACATATGAAATTTAAAATAGCTAAAAACATAAGATTTATGTACATAATTTTATTAAGAAAGTAGAATTCTATAGTGTAACAATATTTTACTCAAATAAAAAATTAAAATCAGTTTACTTAACACATTAATGTCTGAAACTTAAACTTTGGGGGTATAATTTAGCTTTCTGCTTCAGAAGGTTTCCCAAAGGACTTTAAGGTACAGACAAAAAGAGAATATGATTCTGGTGTCACAAGATGGTCATTTATTTTCTGTTAAACATGAGTATCCATGATATTGTTTATACTCAATATTTTCTTACTGCCAATGCAGTTCTTCATTTTCTTACATGTCAGGTAGCTTCCTGCTACTACCATAGATCTTACTTTAAATAAAAAGTTCCACAAAACCTCATCTGCCTAACTATAACATATGGTCTAAAATTTAGACCCGTGGGCAGGATGGTACAAATGCTTTCTGACAAAGGAAAAGGAGCAAAGGAGACATGGGATAGCACCATACATCATGTAACATTTATATTTTCTCTGGTACTATACCCTAGGTGCTCTATTGGCTTCCACACAATAGTCCTCTTGATATAATAAGAGTACTCTGTGTTATCTACCTAACCCAGGGTGAGGATAGAAGGAAAAATTACTGGGTCAGATGAGTATAAAGTATATCTCTTCTTCAGATTTCATTTGCTCTTATTCCCAATGAATGATGCAAATTTGCAAGTATAACTTTATGTTTAGATATTTTTAAATTTTTTATGAAGATGACTAAAGACTTCAGAAGAAATCATGTTCCTTTTTAATATTTCTATGCTTACTTTGCATATTTTCAAATCATTAATTAATCACATAGCATAAATGTAACAAAAACTATTTTATAGAGGCTCTTTAAACATAACTGAACAATTTTAGAACATATGAATGAAAGCAGCTTGATGAAAAGATTAGTATAATATCCAAGTGTTATTTTTTCTGTGAGAAGAGATAATCTGACATCTAAGGTATTCTAATTATTCTTTGGACTAGCCTGCTATTCCTTGACATTAACATCTATAGTCTTTGAATGTTCATTATATCCAGTCACATGTTAAAGTGAACAGAAGTGATATTGTCCTGAAAGTGGTATTGTCCCTTTTAGAATTGAAGTTTTATTTCCTTAATAGCTTCTCTAGTGAAACATGCTTAAAGATTATAAACTGAAGAGCCCAAGGAATCAAGAGAATTAAAAAGTAAAGAAAATTATTTCTTGTAATATAAAAAATTTTACCTACCTTTGTGGAATATAGAACATATGTTGGGGAGGTGGCTTATAGAGGATTCCCTTGTACACAGGCCAGAGCCCACTTAAAATTCTGAAGAGAGAACTCTTCCCACAACCATTGGGACCAGTTATCAAAAGATGCATTCCTTCTTGTACCTAAAGTAAGAAATAAAATTACAAACTGCAAAATAATAATTTTTTTGGCAGCATTTAAAAGTTACTTATTTAAAACAAACTTTCAAACACATGATAACCTAGGATGGGCAAGGAATCAAAGAAAAATAAATCAGAATCAACAGTCTCAAATTTGGCTTTAATTATGCTCTGAACTAAAAGTATCATAAATTAATGAATCTCAAAGACAATGAATCTGCTTGAACAGAGCATTTGGCTTTCCAAAACTTTAATTGGGTCCTTGTAATCAGATACTATACACATATGTAGAAACATAACCACATGGAAAATAAGTCACTGTTAAAATTTAAATTAAAATATATTCAATTTCATTTTATTTATATTAATATTTATTTAACTTTATATTGAATGAAAATACAACTTCACTGTATTTGTCAGTTGGAGTTATTAGTTATAAAGCACAGTTATTCTAAGAGCTAGCTGGGTTGTTTAATTTTGTACTTCAGCAGTCTGAAATGTTACAGAAATCACAAAAGCTCATAATCAGAGAGATAAATTTATTCCAGTTCTGCTTTATTCACAGACAAAAAAATATATTTACTAAACCAAGACAGAAGAAAACAAGAGGGTTGTAATTTAGTCTTATGTCTAGGGATACATTAAAACATATATATGTGTGTGTGTGTATGTGTGTGTGTGTGTGTGTGTGTGTGTGTGTGTGTGTATATATGTATACACAGTTATATAGGTATAAAAATAAAACAAAAGTTATTTATCCATTATCGATCGGACATTTCTCTTTAGAATCTTTCATCTTATTTACCATTTAAATTTAAACATTTAAATATCATGAGTTGCCTTTCTACTCAGTAGGATTGGGAAGTTGTCTTAGTGTGGTATTTAAAGTGTATTGTGAAGAACAAGGAAAAGAAACACTATTTAAAAATTTCATCTACTTCCAAGAACAATATAATTAGTGATTTAAAAGTGAATATAGTATGAAATTAAGAGAGAAAGGAACTACAGTATGTGTGTAGATATATCTTTGTATAGTATGGATACAAATATCTAAGTATCAATGATGTAGAATACATCACATTAAAAACTCAAATATGAAAGAGCATTATATAACTTGCATTATGTCAGTATAAGGGACCAACCAGTTCAATGTCTATCCTTGACTCATTTGCTGTGTATACCATAAGCTGAAATCTTTTTGTTGAAAGAAGGTAGTGGGGAGAGGAAGGAAGGGAGGAAGGGAAAGAAAAAAGGATTGGCATGGAGGTTAGATAAAGGAACTAGGAATGTATATAATAAGTATATGTAAAGCAAAAATGGTTCAGATTCATATTCTGTCTAAATAATTAGACATTTCATTGGCAAACATTGATTGAATGTTTATTGAATATCTACCATGTGCCTGACGTTCTTCTAGGCACTGTGGATACAAGATTGGACAAGACAAAGTCCTTGTTCTCATAGAACTTAACATTCCAACGGGAAAGACAATAATAAGAACATGAACAAAAAATTAAGTAGTGATAAATGCTATTATGACAGCAAAAGAGGAAAATTTATTATGGAAAGATGGTGGCATTGTGAATCTGGTGTGGGGGCTTCTTTTGACTCGGTGGTCAGAAAAGTCCTCTTTGAGGAGGTAACATTTTGGCTGAGCCTGGGTGACAAGAAGCAACTAGTCAGATCTGGGAGAAGAGCATTCTAAGCAGCAAAGATACCATCACAAGGATGTAAGATAGAAGCAAGCTTGAGTCTACAAAATCTATAGATTTTTTTTCTAAAAAAAATATAGATATTTTTTCTCTTTAATTGTAGCCAAACTAAAATGCTATTTTGATCCAATAAAGTTCAAGGAAAATCCTGGGGAAAACCCAGAAAGAATTAATTTGTCATCTGTTGTGCTCTTTGACTAGAAAGAGGACTAAGGAAGTTAAATGTTGTAGAAGCAAAAATACTTCACAAATGATGTTTTTAAAAGTATCGCCATAGCAAAAGACACATTCACAAAATATTTTAATAGGGTTATTCTCTGTTAGGAATTCTCGGTAATATAACGCATTTTGAGTCATAATAGGAGACTTTAACTTTACTACATTCATATTTAAGCATGTTTTCTGATATTTAGGATACAGAGAGTGTAAAGTATAAAGAATTCCCTGCTCAGCTGGCTACATGTTGAGCTTTGAACTACTGACCAGGAAGTCATGGGTTGTGGGCTCAATCCCCAGTATAGGGCTTGCAAGAGGCAGCCAATCAATGATCCTCTCTTACCATTGATGTTTCTATCTCTCTCTCCCTTCTCCCTTCCTCTCTGAAATCAATAAAAGTTATGTTAAAAAAAGAATTCCCACATTTGTTAAATTTTATTCTCCAAATGTTTGTTGTTGTTTTTTAAATTCTGAAAGGCCAACAAAAGGATGAGAACCTTTTCCTTTAAAAACCTGTTTGTCAATCCATGCAGAGGAAACAACTTTCTATTATATTTTAGGGACCTGAGACTTCAAGTAAAACTTCCTGTCTGAGTAAAAAATAAACAATTATTATAAAAGTGTACTATAATAACATATTTGTAGCACTTTAAAATATATAACACTTATTAGGTTATTTTAAAATTTATTTCATATAAAAATAAACTGAGCTCTGAATTTTTTACAGAAAGAGGGTGATGGCCACAATTATGTAATTAGTAGGTGACAGAATTTAAGACTCTTACTCTGTTTAATAAGTGGAACAATAAAAATTGATATTATGAAACATAACTTAAACAACCAAAGTGTCCTACGATAGAGGACTGGATAAAGAAGATGTGGTACATATACACAATGGAATACTACTCAGCCATAAGAAAGGACGAAATTTGCAACAACATGCATGAACCTTGAGAATATTATGCTAAGTAAAATAAGTCAGTAAGAAAAAGCTAAAAACCATATGATTTCACTCATATGTGGGATATAAAACTGAAACTTGTGAACACAGACTGCAATGTGGTGGTTGCCAGAGGGAAGGGGGGGATGGAGGGAGGGGGTCCTAATATAAGGTGACAGGAGAAGATCTGACTTTGGGTGGTGGGCACATGGTGCAATATACAGATCTTGTAACATAGAAACCCACACCTGAAACCTATGTGTTCATGTTGACCACTGACACCCCAATTAAAAAAAAAAAAGAAAGAAACCTAACCTGACAAAAAAAAGAAAATAAAATCTAATACAAAAAGTTATCGATATGCAAATTAGGCTGGGACGCTGTAACACTTCACGACCAAACAGGAGGAGGTTGCGCCCGCAGGTGAGGCCCGGAGCAGAGACAGAGACAGAGACAGGGAGCCTGCCCAAGCCGGCTTGGGTGGCCTGGAGCAGACACAAGCAGGGGGCCGGGGACACCGCGAATCAGGCATGGGTCCTGGCCCCCTGGGGCGCCAGAGAAGCAGGGTTTCAG
Source organism: Eptesicus fuscus (assembly GCF_027574615.1). Lineage (NCBI taxonomy): Eukaryota > Metazoa > Chordata > Mammalia > Chiroptera > Vespertilionidae > Eptesicus > Eptesicus fuscus. The sequence goes on along the minus strand of NC_072479.1, from coordinate 67,653,106 downwards.
ATAAGGGGATGCAGCATTCCACTGCTATCTTGAGTTTGTGGTTTCCAAGGAAACAGCCAGAAAGGATGATAAACCCTCCACAAACGGCAAACGGCTCAGCTGGCGCCTATCTAAGCAGGGGCTTCATTTAAATCGAGCCTTTCCCGCAGTGAATGACCCCAACCCTCCCTGGATCAGGCAGGTTCCTGTGGAGGGCAATCTCCACGCAATACGGGGACCCAGTATCGTTCAGGCAATCTCATGCATGTTAGCTCGGGGCAGTGGGGAAGGAAGGGAAAAGGCATCAATGGCATCATGACAACAACCTGTCACCAGGAGGTTCATGGAGCACCTCTCGGCCCAGCACCCCACTGGGTTGTCTCCTCACACTGTGGGAGGCAGGGCGCCTCCTCGCATGATTTCAATTGTGTGCTGGGCCTCTAGTAAATTATATATTGCTAAACTATTAATAAGTAATTAAATATTCTATGTATGTCTCTTCAAATGTTTTATTTCAAATTTATTTAAGATTATGGTGCACCTTTGGTACCTAATTGTTATCATGTTCAGATCCAAATAACTAAAGAACTCTTTAGGTCTATAAATGGAAAAATAAAGCCTCATCGATTGTAGTTAAAACACAATTTCTCTTATATTTATTAACACAGAATTTTCCTTGTTCAGTACTTATCCTTTTCCAGCTCCCTTACTCATTGGTAAATACCATCTTTAATAATTAAACCTTGACTACAAAGTCCATACTAAAAGCATTAGCACATGTATTGTCATGTTTGTAATTCTGTTATCAAGTCCAATGGTGTCTTTGTTTGAACTAAAGCTCTTATGCCTTCATTACAGTCATTAATGCTTATAAGCAAATTATTTTGTACTTGAATTCCAAAATATCTGAATTTTACAGTGCTTTAAATAAAGGCCTTCGGTTTAGTCACTGTTTTTACATCATCAAGACATAAAATGTTAAATAATAACTCTTATTCTCAACAGAGTTATTAGAAACTAAATTCCAATCCACAAATCTGATTTTTTTCTAACAGAAGATGTGATTATTTAAAACACAATTAAATTTAGAGAATCTGTAATAACAGAAGTAAACCTGCTAATGACCATTAACCTTATATTTTAGTAAATTTATTATAATTCAGGCTTGTAGTTTTTGAATAATTCCTATAAGAAAAAAAATTAAAATTTATTTCCAGATAATATTTTTTCAGGAAATTTCCTATTGCTCTCAAAAGTTACCTAGCAAAGACTCTCGGTGCACTACAATTTTGATATATAACCTGACAATAAAGCAGTAGAAATCAAATTTCTCTTTTTCTCTGCTTTCTGAGGAAGTAACTGCTTCTGTAATTGAGCCACTGTGCATACCTTTCTTGATTTCCCCTCCTGTCCATATGCTCCTCCAAGCATTTAACATAAGGTATATGAATTCTGAGTTGTTTTGTATTAGTGTGATGGCAACAATCAGAAGATTCTTGAATATCATCTTACTTTGAAGTTTAGACTGGAAGCCACCACTTCTCCCGTTGGTGTAATTATGGGAACATTTTCACAAATAATTCCATGATCCACATCAATAACTTTTCCTGTGAATTAAGGAACATTTTAAGTTACAAAAGTCATCCCATGTTATTGTTAATTAAATATCTTAAAGTATAATGTAGCATGACAGATTTATTATAAAGATACTTCACAGTAATAAATCATAGACATAAATGGAAATATATATATTATATTTAAAGCAAAGTTTAATGCATACTGGGATATTTGACACATCTATTTAGAAAATCTCTATGAGAAACTTTATTTTGCAATAATCTGATGTCAAAATCATGAGAGCAAAGCCAAACTCTATCTGATGTAACCTACCCATAGTTTTTATAACCACTTATTTCTCTAAATTAACCTTTCTTCTGAATAAACACAGTTTTGCAAAAAGGAATTAAGACACAGAATAACACAATTTAAAAAAATAGGACAACCAAACTTAAGTTTTAAAACACAGAATGAAGAACAATGTGACATTAGCTCTAGTTCTGTTCATCTTAAAAGCAAACAATTCATTCTGCCATATGTGAAGTTTCTAAGAATAATTCTAGAAATTTTGTCCTAAATAAAAGTAGCATAATATTTTTTATACTAATGTTAGTCACCACTCCTCAAATTGCAACACTAACTTTGGGAATAATTGTTTAAACAATTAAAATGTTGGTTCCTTATAACAATTAAAAGCTACCATCTAAAAAACTTTGGTTCTGTTGATAAACACTTAAATACAGAAAACTGAAAACTAAAACATTTAGACAGATCTCAGTGGATAGGGGAATGGAGTGAACGAGAAGATATTAACCAAAGAACATACATGCATAATCCATGGACACAAACAATAGCCTGGGGAAGGCCTAGGGTGGGGTGGAGGCTGGGTTGAGGGGGGCAAAAAGTGAAAAAATGGGGGATATCTATAATACAGTCAACAATTAAAAAACAGTTTAAAACCTTTGATTTCCAGTGTGTCACTGAAGGGTAACTCTATAATGGCTCTGTTCTTGTCATGGTTTTCAGATTCTTGCACGACAGCAGTTCTCTTATAAATGCCTCTTTTTACTTCATCAAATACCCAAAACATATTGTACACTCGAGCGGTATAGCCTGCTAATTCAGTGACCTAAAACCAATGCAGAGAAATAATATAGAGTTAATATACCCAAGATAGACTTTTAAATAAATGTACCTTCATATAAGCTTCTTGATTTAACATCAAAGGTCCTATTTTATTATTCATGAAAAATAGATAATACATCTGATAATGAAAACAAATAACAGTAAAAATGTTACTAAGAGAGCAACATAGCTGCCCAGCCAGCATGGCTCAGTGGTTGAGTGTCAACCTATGAACAGGGAGGTCACGGTTCAATTCCCGGTCAGGGCACATGCCCAGGTTGTGGGCTTGATCCCTAGTGTGGGGCTTGCAGGAGGCAGCCATTCAATGATTTTCTCTTATCATTGATGTTTCTATCTCTCTCTCCTCTTCCCTTTCCCTCTGAAATCAATGTAAAGAGAAAGAGAGAGAGAGAGAGAGAGAGAGAGAGAGAGAGAGAGAGAGAGAGAGAGAGAGAGAGAGAGAGAGAGAGAGAGAGAGAGAGAGCACGCGCAACATAGCAAGGTGTCAATTTAAGATTGATTGGAATTATAAAATATATAAAAATTTATTCATTCAAGTCAGGGTTCAAAATAAGAGATATCAGATTAGTGAAACTTAAAAACCTTTCAGTCAAATTTCTGATTTAGCCCGTTTACATGACAAATTTCATTTCCAGAAAATTAGAAATTTTGTGAAAAGCTTAAATTCATTCAAGGAAATAATAATTCTTTATTTTGAATTCTACATTTTTTTTCTTATTATAAAATGAATGTTTCTGAGTCAAATTTATTATCAAAATTCCTAAGCTTGGCCAGAGAAAATAACCCTGCTAGAGGATATTAATATTGGAAATGAGCTCAATAAAAATGTCAAATCATTTTCAGTCCAAATCCCACAAATCACATTCTTTTTAATGGCCAAAGAAAAACATTAAATATGACTTTTTTTTCTAGGAGAGAACGTAACATAATGCAAGATAAAATCTCTGCTTCAGTCCAGTGGTGTCTTGCTTTTATTCTGCCAGTTGTCCAATTTAGACAGAATCTCCAGCTGTTTTTCTATTAAAAGAACATCTTGTTATCAAGGTACTGTAAAATGTGACTCATCTCCTGTCAAGACCATCTTTTTTCAGTGAAAAGGAAAGCACAAAAACCATTTCCTTACAGAAATGTTTATAAGGAAATTGATACCAATAAGCAAGGCATGCCACTAATGAATGTTTCTTAAACAATAAATTGTGAAATAATTCAACAATGCTGACATTTAGGTAAGATTTTTGTGTGTGCAAAACTTAAGCAGTAAATAAGTAGGTGTTATTGCTAAAAGCCTCTACCACATGTAATTAGATTAGTATTGCATTTCTATATGTTAATATTATAACCATTTAAAGGGTAATTTCTAAAATGTTATCTAGAAGAATTTCTTGAGTTTCCAGGTAGAGAAAAACAGAGCTAAAGATTAACAAAATACAGATTCAAAGGAAATCTGAGTAAATATATTTGCATAGAAAAAAATCCAAAACCAAATGTAAAGGTCAATTAAAGAAAGGCAGGGGCCAATGAGTTAGTAGACCAAGCTGCAAGGTGGAGTGGGCAGAGTGTCTGAAAAAAACTGAAAATGTGACTGTGGGTTAATTACTTTGGAATATAAGAGAGGGACTCTGAAAAGGAACCTTGTTACCTCTGGAGCTAGCAAAGAACGCATAGTACTTTCATATGCTGTCACAGTAGTAGTAAAATTGTTTGGCAGTGACCATTCTATGACTCAAAGCACATTCAGGCAGAATAAAGCAAAATGCAATTATTTATTGTGTTGGAGATGATCTAGAAAAACTAATTGATATTCTTTCTGTGACTTAGATAGCAAAGTGTTAATGTGAGATAGATAAAATTTTTATTTGTTATTTAATTTTAATGATACATATGTTATATATAAAAAAATCCCTAAAACTGTCTCAGATGATCAAAATTACTATTTGAAAAAAAAAATGTCTTAATTGAGTTGTTTTGGTATATGGCCCTAAATAACCGTTTTACTTTGTTGGTTTAAAAAAAATCCCAACTCAATTCAATTGTTTAATAATGAAACTGAAAAATTTTGTCAGCAAATCACAAAATTTATAACTCTTTTATATGGTTTATTCAAGGCTGATTTAATAGGCACCTATATTTATAATGCTGATCTGGCAATTTGTATTGATAGAAAAGTTACACAAATAATTAATAGTGAGACTGACTATCCATGGGAATATTATCAGTAATATCTCAATTGAATAAAGTGGTTTTTAATCTTAACCCTGTCATATCTGCAGGTCTTATTACCATTATTTCAACAAATATTTATTGACCACATACAATAGTCCAAGTATTAAAATGAATATTAAGAATATAAAGATGGGTAAGACAGTTCCTACTTTCCACTCAAGGTCTGGTGCAGAAGATAGGCAATTATAAAGTGGTAAAAGATCAGTGTACAATGAACACAGATAAGGAAGACCCAGACTCTGCAGGGAAAGTAGGAAGAAGGTGGAATCACAAGCACATTTTATATGTGTTTGGTGATGCTTAACTTATCATGAAGAATGAGTAAAAGTTTGCAAGGTATATAAATAATTTTATTGAGTAACATTTATTTAGCACTTAATATGTATTGTTTTCTGACAAAGTCAATGCTATCATTATTTTCATTTAACAGATGAGGAAACTTGATCAAGGAACTTGATCAAGATCACATAATTTGTAAATACTGAAGCAAGAATTTAAATTTAGGCACTCTGTCTCCAGAATCCATACCTAAGGACTTTTCTTTTTAGCTTAAAAACAAATATGTCATATATAGAGAGAAAAAGAGGAATTACAATAGATAGTGTCAAAATTAAAGGGTATTAGCAGCAATACATTTGGGAATTGTTCTCCCTTAACTTGATTATACACCTCGCTTTTTTTTTTTTTTTAATCCTCACCCAAGGATATATTTTCATTGATTTTTAGAGAGGAAGGAAGAGACAAAGAAAAACATTGATTTGAGAGAGGAACATTGATTTTTTTCCTCCCGTACCCACCCCGACTGAGGATCGAACCCACAACCTAGGTATGTGCCTGGCTGAGAATCAAACCTGCAACCTTTTGATGTACCGGACAATGCTCCAAACAACTGAGCCATCTGTCCAGGGCCTCTCTGCAATTTTTGATAAAGATATGCTTTCAAAATACAAAGTTTATCTGGTAATTTACATTTTGCTTGATTTTCACATATCTTTTGTTAATCAAATTGACAAGAAATGCAAGTACCTCTTTATATGAAGACATAATCCGTTCAATAGCATCAGCTCCAGAGGCCAATAAATTTCGAGCAGTGGTAAAGGCTTCTGTCCGTTCACTAACCATAGCTTGTTTTTGGCCATCTTCTAAATATAAAAGAAAATTACAAAACTATTTAGTTTTTTTCAAGTAACTTAATATTTTTCTGTATACAAATGAAGTTGTGGTTACAACAGCCATATGTAAAATGTTCAATAGTATTAGCAAATTCCTAGATATTTAATGAGTTATTGAAAATATAATAATTGTACCAGATTTTATTTAAAGCTCCCTTTTATTTTATTTTTTCTAGAAGAAGAGCTAGAACAATTAAATCCATAAGATTTAAGACTATTTTCATTTAGCATTCTTTCAACCCTTTCCAAATCCAACACCCTACCCTTATTGCAGGAATAAAATACTATTGATTTGGTCAATGAAATCCAACTAACTGTAATATAAGCAAATATTTTTAGTGTGGTTCCTTTAATATAAATGCAAATTAGCAGACCCTCATAATTTAGCCTCTGTCTACCAGTTTCAATCAACTTTCACCTTAGTATAGCAGCTCCCAAATTTGCAATACTCTGTTTACCCTCTGATATCTGTATATATGATTTCGTCTGACTTTAATATACTTCCACCATTCCTTTTTTTTTTTTTTGCTAGCTTTTCAATAGTTAATTCTTTTTTTTTTAAATTGATTTCACAAGAGGGAGAGAGAAGGAGAGATAGAAACATCAATAATGAGAGAAAATAATTGATTGGCTGCCTCCTGCATGCCCCACAGTGGGGATCAAGCCCACAACCCAGGCATGTGCCCTGACTGGGAATCAAACAGTGACCTCCTGGCTCATAGGTCCACGCTCAACCACTGAGCCACGCTGGCCAAGCTAGAGTTAATTCTTTAGAACAGGTTTCAGTGGAAACCCTGGTCTAGCTTTTCTAATGGACTAAAAGTTCCTTAAGGGGCAAGACTGTGTGTTTTATTCCTTATTCCTAGTACTCAGAAGAGTGTCTATCACATAATACTCCTTAATGTATATTAAATGGATGGATGGAAGGATGGAAGGATGGATGTATGGATGTATGGATGTATGATGGATGTATGGATGGATGGATGGGTGAACATCCCAAATTTACTGTCAATGCAAAATTATGGTCAGGAGTCACACTAGGTTTGTATCCAGGCTCTACTACTTATTGGCAAGTACCAAGGTAAGTAGAGTAAGCCACTTATTCTTTCCATGCCTATTTTCTCACGTGTAAATGAGGGAAATAATAGTACTACCTTAAACAAGTCTGTCTCAAAGAGTTGTTGTGAGGTTTAAAGGTTAAATACAAAGGAACTGTTAGTCTAATCCATGGCCCATAATAATATATGTTCTAAATGTTAGCTGTTATTATTTTCTCTAATTATTATAGCTATTATTGCATATCTACTCAATTTAGTCTTATTCTTCAAAATTATTCTCTCCAGGTCATTACTTTAATCTTTCCATCTATTTCATTATCTATCTTGTCCTTCTATAGATTATTTAAAAAGTTCTAAATTAAAAGCTGTAAATTAATGAAAAAATTCGAATGATAAGATACCCATAGGCCCACTTTAACATTTATTTTTCTCTGATTTATCTCAATGTAAAGGTTTTTTTCTCCATAAAAATACAATTATTTAACTTGTGCCCTACTATGACTACTAGATACTTTCACCTTTACTTGTTCATAGACAGCTCAGCTGAATTTGAAAGGGATCTGTGCGTAAGTAAAATCCACTCAGCAGACATTTACTGAACACCTAGACGTACAAGAAATTAGGTAATGTGCCATAGGACATGCAAAGATACGTGTTATTTTCAGACTCTTTCCTTGGGGAACTTGCAATTTGGTAAGAGAGAGAAGTCAAGTTCCCAAATAACCATGCTGTGGGCAGCCTATGATAAGAGTTAATATGCAGTATTTGGAGGAGGCAAAAATTCTTTCTTTTTTTTTTTTTTTTTGGAATTTTTATAAGAGTTTAGTTGAGCCAAACTGATGATTTCAGGGAAACAAGATCTTAAATGCTCCCACAAAAATCATTTCTTGCTGCAAGAGACAGGGAAATGCTTTATGGAGAAGTAGATGGTGAAGGAGGCCTTAAAAGCCACATACAATTTTAGCACATCACCAGTATGGCATAAGCAATGACACGAAGGGAAATTTTACAATACCAACAGAATAACAAGTAGCTTGGGAAAAATACAGTATGGGTTAGAGTTAGGCACTGATTTCATTTGGGTGTCAGAATCACCATGAGTTCATGGGGACCTTTTATGATTATCTAATTTGGTCTATTCTGTTAAACACTGCTCTAGAGAACTATCATTTCCCTTGATATTAGTTTCCTTGAAGAATGTAAAAAGAAAAGCTTTGAGCGCTGGTATAATTGAAGAGTGAAAGATATAATTAGATAAATAGAATAGGGACAGAGTGCAGATACTCTTAAACACATTTAAATATGTGAAAAAAATTTAGATAAGTCACACACAAAAATTACCAAAGGATTCTCAGCAAGCTACCAAAATAGTGAAATGCTGTGTCAGTTAAAGCACCAAGAATAGTATTGGCTCATAAAGAATCTGGCTGATGATGGAAAATAACTATAATATTTTTATGAATTTGGGTTAAAAGGGGTTTGAATAGTAGTTTTCATTGACAACCTCTGTGAGAAGAAACACTAGCACAGACGGACTTGTGTTTGATATGGCATGGTACTTTCCATGTTGCTTTGGCAGGTTAATGTTTATTGGGTTTTCTTCCTGTTTTTAGCAACAAAATTACCAATAGCTCTGGATAGATTTCATGTGACTTTTATTCTACTGGTTGTTCTTTGGTAGGTACTGTGAAAACAGTGCCAGTACTATTTCGTCATGCACACAACAGTCAACTGCATAAACTCTCTAGGGCCAGATTCCTTAGTGTCCGAGATATAAATTCATGACCTAAAGCACTCACCAAATATTTACTGTCCTACCAAATATTTTAAATATTTTATTAAAAGTTCCCCATTTAAGGATTTAATGTTTAATATTATATTGCTTATTTTACTGATACTGCTCAGCTCTGCTAATAAGAAGTATGTATTAAGCCATGGGCACATCTTGTTATTTCACTGCAAAGGCAAGAAAGGACTAAAAAAACTAAGGTTGTATCATTAACCATTTTTCCAAACACATATAATTGTACAATATAGAGAGTAAACCCTGATATAAACGATGCAGATAATACTGGCAGTGCTAGCGGCTTAGATACTTTCTTTCCTGCCTGTAAAGGTGTCTGGGATAATGTTTGGCAGGAGGGACCTATAGCTTTCTCTGGCCTTACCCAGAACTGCTTTTGATATGATATCAAAAGTGGTTTATAATATTAAAATTTGAGATTATAGCTCCTAGGGAACTATTTTTTTCGTGTAATTTCAGTTTTTCTCTTACTACAAAGCAAACGAAGGGGTAATGTCCTCTAAAATACATATAATAGAAACTATATAAAACTAACTATTTCAATCCTTTTTCAATCAGTTGGTCCCATGATTAGTTGGTCTCAAACTAAGTGAAGTTCCTTATGGAACAAGTTCCCAAATAGCTCAGATAGTGGCAACATGATGAAGGGGGGAAAAAGCAATGCTCTAGGCCAGTGGTCGGCAAACTCATTAGTCAACAGAGCCAAATATCAACAGTACAACGATTGAAATTTCTTTTGAGAGCCAAATTTTTTAAACTAAAACTATATAGGTAGGTACATTGTTATTAACTTAATTAGGGTACTCCTAAGCTGGCCTTTGCTAAAAACTCAAGGGGCCAAAGAGCGGCATGTGGCTTGCGAGCCATAGTTTGCCGACCACTGCTCTAGGTGCTACATAATGTTTTCTAGCCTTAATGCTTCCACCGTCTGTGTGACTTTAGTAAATCCCAGGCTCCAGATTAAATGACCTGTAAGGTCCTCTTCTGATGTGAAGATGGCATAATTCCATATGCAATTTTGTAACATGAACATGAATATTAACATGATCCTACCCTTAACCATAAGATTGCTCTTAAAGTTGTACTATAGAACTATTTTTCTTTTCTCCTCCCCCCCACAAAAGTTATGTAGGTTCTTCCTCATATCTGCATGTTACTCTGATGTCCTAACCACTTGCAAATGCTTTGCTCCTTTAATAATAATAATCATACCAGTAAATATCTATTGAACATTTCCCATGGGGCAGGTATTGTTATAAGTTTTATATATGTGAACTTCTTTAATCCCCTAACTATCCTAAAATTTCCCCCATTTTGAAAATGAGAAAATGAAATCACAAAAAGATTAAACAATTTGTCTTTAGATACAGCCTACTAAACAAAAGAGCCAGATTCTGACTCCAGAGCCTACATGGTAAGAATATAAATAAACATTAACAATTGCTTCCACCAAAGTTCTTACTACTTGCCAAAGACTGTTTAAAAGCACATTAATACAATATATATAATTTCATATAATTCTTTAAATGATATATCATCTTTATAGTTAAGATAGGAAAACTGAAGCATATGAAGTTTATGTAACTTTCTTAAGGATAAATACTAATAAACAGCAGAGTCTAGATTTAAACTGTGACCTGCTTCTTTCCTCTATCTTCCTTTTCTCTTTGCCATTCCTCTCATTCACCCATTTCATATATATATATGTATTTATAAATATATAAGTATATATACATATATATATATATATGGTGTCATACACTTAATTCATCTCTAACATAAGGGATAACTCAGGGCATAAGAGTAAATTGAGACTGAAGACTAGACTAGACTATATGGTATGCAATTCTAAGACCTAAAGCCTCAAAGATATGTCATTATCTAAAAAATAAATAATTTTGTCTGAGTAAAATTATAATATTTTCATGTGTTAAGTCACTGTTGGTCAAATATATTTAGTAAACACATACATGTAAACATTATAAGCATACATATAGTAACTTTAGAAATTACAGAAGATATTGAGGTATACTCTCATAACAATGTTGTCATAGGAGTTCATTTTCTTCTATGAAATTCTTATATTGTATTTTTTTGCATAACGTTTTCTTTTGAAAAGAAGTTTTTAGATTCACTGTTTCATTTGCATCAATGTTATTATTCCTATCTAAAATTTTGATGCTGTTTCTTTAAATTAATATGGTGTTTTCAGGATTCATAGGATGTATTTTAAACATCTTATTGCATCATCTACAGAAGTAAGATTGTTATATTATTTGCATACATTGTTTATGTCTTAGTGGTCTCTGTGGGGTTAATTTGTCACCATTAATAGCTGCATTTTCTCTGTACTATGTTTACTCCAGGGTTTTCTAACAAGACCAGTGCTTTCAAGGACTAACAGAACTACACCATAATCTTGTAATTGGGGTTGCTGCTAGTATACATTATATATAAAACTTAAAAAATATCCATATACTTAGAGGCAATCTTTTAATATAAAAGATTCAATATAACATGAATATCTGACAATTTTGTCAAATTTCTTAATAAAACTGATCTTAAGGCCATAGGTTTTTAAGTGTCTTTTTTTCTTTAATACTCTTGAAAAAGCAATTTATTTAATTATGAAAAAAATTAGTCTAAAATACTCGTAATAACGATAACTTTTTCAATATAAGCTTTTTAAATGATATTTTAAAAATAAAATTTGAAAATATGAAAACAGTTAAAATTCCGTTTCCTGGTGGTCTAAACATAGTGTCTACTCTTGAATTGTGGAGTGTATGTATTGAATTTGGTATATGTATAGCATTATCACAAAGGTTTGACAAATCCTAATTATTAAAATGAACAATTATAGGTTAAGAATGCCTCAAATTTGACAAGTTTTTTTTTTTATAAGAATTGGTTAATTTAGGTACAGTTAAAGCATGTGGTAATTTTTTACTTGTTTTTATTAGATGCCTTAAAACAAATAACTACACCAAAAATAACCACATAATAGTGTGAATTCTGTTATATTATTTTTAGTGTTGACTTTTGTTTTTTACTTAATAAATGTCACCCTGTATTGAGAACATCCAGAGCATGCTCTGTACTTTCAAAACATGATTCCATTAAATCCTCTCAACAACCCTCTGAAGTAGCCTTTCTGATTATCATTTTATAGATGAGGAAACTGAGGTTTGGAGAGTTCGATTAAAATGACTAACATATAAGGGCAGGTAGAGGGAAAGCCAGGAGTTGGGAAAAGCTCTGTCTCACTATAAAGCCCAGGCTTTTGTCTAGCTCCTTCAACACTAAGGCCAATTTGGTCAAGTGGTTTTCAGAGAGGAGAGGGTATATTATATTTTTCAGAAAGACCAGGAAATGCTGCTTCTTTATTTTAATTTCCCTATCTCCCTGCCAATTAAGATCCAAACTCCCACCTCAATCAAGTAAGACACAACATTTTAATGCCCCTTTCCCCCTTATCTTTCTTTGTTATTCCAAAGGATGACAATGTTGACAAAAACCACTGAGATGGTGATAGGCTAGAATTAGACACTTGCAACTTGTAAACCCTTCTCCCCACAATACCACCAAATCATGCTACATAGGAGGTTATCTATATTACCTACAAGTAGAGCAGACTTTGTATCGTGGCATGAAGCACTTCGTGAAACAGTATTCCTGGTTGCCTAACTTTTTAAATAAAATTAGGGCATACCCAGTTATAGAATATTTATAGATTAAATGCATTGGATGTGCACAACTGAAGTTGGCAATGAGAAAACTTACACTCTTTTTGAAGGTATTTTGTTTTGAGTTTAAATGTTAAACTAGAGAATTATTTTATATAAGGCAGTATAATTAAAATTGCTCAAGTTCAACTCCCAGAAACACTGCATCAGAGATCTCTGAAATATTTCAGAACTGGAAAGGTCTTTTGAGCAATCTGTCTCCTTTTTTTCATATTGCTGGTCTTATCTTTGGACATTGCAAAGTCCTCCATTGTTTCTGACTATTAATGACTATAGAACAATGGCTACATACAGTTTCACTCACACAGAACAAGCAGTAATACTTTCAAGAGAAATAACCTTAAACATGGATTTGAGATTAAGCATAAATGCCATTACCACCATCTGCAAAGCCAGTTGCAGTGATAATAGGTACAGCCACCATAATTAGTCCACTGCCGCTCCAAACATACTTCATCAGGAACTGCTCTATCATAATGTACCACAAACGTTTGGATAAAATGAGGTTCATCTGATCTGCTAAAGCTTTGTAACTTTTCTGGAGTTGTTTCATTTCTACCTATAGAGAGAAAAAGAGTTAGGAATTAACTTAGCATGAGCTTTCAAAATAAATATTTATGCTTGAGGACTTTAAAGGTAAGGTGCCTATTAGCTTGCTTTATTTAGTATTTATTTTCTATGACTCTAACAACCAATAAATACAGATTAATATCAGATTTAGTCATTATTGTTTAGCTTTATCATACCTGTAATATTAAAAAATAATATTCAGTAAATATAATGCTAAGTATAAAATATGTAAGTGTAAAATATATATATAAGTGATTTATCAGCATGATTTTAAAATTATATGTATGAGACGTTTAAACCAAATATTTTGTAAGACATGAATAAACAAAGTTAGAACCTTATCCTTCTTGATTATACCAAAACTATCTGAAAATAAGTACATGATACATATATGTGTAATTAGACTCCAGTTTTGAACTAACTTAATTTATTGGATTTTGTCTTAAATTCAAGAAGACTACAGCGTGATATAATTTACATCACTGAATTCAATGAGTCAAGAAGACTGACACATCAATATGATTAATACAACATATGAGGGCAATTTCAAGTGGGAGTAGAAGTTCTAAATTTGCTTTAAAGTTTTTCTTCAGATTGGTACTGCTATAAAATTTTTTTTGGGTAACTGATGATGCTTCAAAAATTAAATAATTCTGCCTGGTAATTAAAATACCATTTCAACTTTAGAATACCTTAATATTTTATTTGCCAGGCATTTGTATTAGGATTTCAGATGCATCACCTTAAAATTTCTGCCATATTTAATATTATAAAGTTACTGACATGCACTGCAATTTTAGGTAATGTTACTGACATGCACTGCAATTTTAGGTAATTAGGCTAACTATTTTAGGGATCTGCTTAAGGTTGAAAATCTCTAATATTTAAAATAACACTCTGGAACTCCTTTTCTCCTCCTCATTTCTAATCTTAGTTTTTCTATCAAAGTTAGACAAAATTTCATTTCACTGTCTCTTTTTATTTGTGTCAAAATATGGTACTAAGAGTAATGGAAAAGCACTGGTGAGACACACTCTTCTGAATTTCTTAAGACTTAGGACAGTCCATCACTGACCAGACATGCAAAACTATCAAACTTGTTTTTCATATGAAAGCATGTTTCCCCCCCCTTGAAAAACAACAATAAAATACCACCTTAAATTTTCCATCTTAATAGAAATGTGTTCACTTAGTTTCCAAACATATATTTTCTTCTAATACTGTAGAACCACCAAGTTAGGATTTAAGTTTTAAGAAAATGCTTTAGAGATCATTCAGAGCATACTTGAGTAAGAGGGGTGAAGTAGACTATTTTCTACAGTGCTGAATATTTTATTCTCATGAAACTTTAGAAAAGTTTGCACTCTATAATTTTTTTAACAGCTTGTCATTAAACAGGGTAATGAAGCATGTATTTTAATGAAGGTTTAAGATGTTACAGGAATCTAAAACGCTCAAGAAGTGGGTCCATCAATAGTACAACAGATGGTATCTAGCACTGAAGTGGCAGCTTGAACACGCTCACATTTCACCCATCACCTTAATTTCTCTTACCTTATGTCCTCCGTAAAAGGCAATTTCTTCAACATTGGCTATAATTCTGGAGTGCACATACCGTAAATAGCCTTTTCTATGAGCTTCTTCGGCCACCAATTTACCAAACTTGGGAGAGCAGGCTTTCAACACTTTAGCAGTGGCATATACCACAAGCCCTGCTAAAAGGGTGGGTCCAATTGGGCTCGCACCTCTTGATGTAGCAGTCTGGATGAGGGTGTAAGAGGTCAGAATTACATCTAAAATAGGTTTGGTCAGATTGGAATACAGGTGAGCCACAGACTGGGAGAACATCATAATATCTTCAGTAAGAGACTGGTCAGGGTTTGCCAGCCTCCCATCCATATTGATCACTTTATAATAAGTCTGATTTGTAAAATAGGTTTCATAGGCATGGTTTACTAGGCGAGTTCTGAAGGCCAAAGCCAATTTGCATTCCAGGTACCTTATTGCACTGTTGACAAAGGTGGCAGGGATGGCAATCAGAAGCCACTTGATCAATTTGATGATGAAAGTCCGAGGCTTCTTTTCCACAATGCTTTTTACAATTTTTCCATCCAGACCAGCCACATAGATAGACAGAAAGGTTCTTGAGATGAGAGCCACTGAGTGGAGGCAGAGCCACCCTGTCTCAGTGGTCACAAGTTTTGGAAAGAGGATTTTCCGAAGTTCTAGTAGCTGTTTGAAAAAATCTGCATTCACTCCAGGTGAAGGTTTTTTACAAGTAATCTCGGTGCGATGCAGTGTTTCTCTGTTCTCTGCAGCCCCATGAGCTTCTTTTTTCTTCCTGCGGCCCGTTTGCTTTAAATGCTTGCTAATGATGGGATAGAGGGTTTTCATTGCATATGCGGCAGCCACCAGGCAGGCAGCCCTTTTAGCAGCACCCGATCTGGTCCATTTCACTCGCTCAGCTGCTGCATTTAGCATATGTATCATTTTCCCAGTTACCCAAACCAGCTTCAAAAAGGATAGTTTAAAAGATCATGCTCCACGGGGATCCCCAGCAAATATTTCAGAAAGTGCTACAGCGTTCCATACTCTGCAGCGTTTCTCCTCTTCTGTGGTTATTCTTTTTTTTTTTTTTTTTGGTTTTGTTTTAATTTTGTTCTGCTGTGACAGATGCAGCCGAGCTCAGTCTCCACTGCATCTATTGGGGATGATTCGCTCAGAAGCTCAAGCTGCACGGAGCCGCCCCACGCTCCTCCCTCTCAGACCCCTCATTGGCTGTGAGGGCGGTGGGACCTTGGAATCCTCGCTGCTTCCCTTTGAACCTTTAAAATGAGGAGAGAGCAAAATGAATTACATCCTTAAACTGGAGTTCAGCTAGTTAAATGTCTATTTTTGGAGAGGTCGAATCAGGGCAGCTGCTAGCAACAAAACCTGCCCTGGCCACTGAGCATGCTCAGCGTCACTTAGAAACCCACAGAAGTTTCAGAACATACATCGCTTCGCTAAGGTTTTAGTAGATACCACAAGGGGAAGAGCAAAAAGAAAGGGAGATTCCCAAAAGCTATAAAACGGGATGGAGAAGGAGAAGAAGCCAGGGAGTTGAGGAAGGAGGGACAAGATGCTCAACGTAAAATGAATATAAGAAGGCTGTGAAATTAATCTGAAAGGGAGAGAGAAGAAAGTGACAGGTCAGGAGGGCACCGGGAAAAAAAATACTTGGATCTGTTTTGCGATCCTGTCCTCATCCATTTAATTTTTTTTTCCTGTCTATGATTTTATATGAAGACTCAGAACCTACCAGACAAGTTGTAATTGAGGGTATTATTTGTAAATAAAAATAAATCTTCTCTATTATAGAAACTAATTATTTGCTATACTTCCACCCCTATGTTTACTTGTCCTTATAATAAAAGTCTTCCAGCTCCACGACTGCTATTTTTAGCAATGGAGCTCTGATGCACTGGTATTTATTTACAAGGTGGCTACTAAATAAATGAGAGCAATGTTTCACTTCTACTACTCCCTTGTGTCCCTTGTTACTTGGAGGTACTGTGACTCTATAATAAAATGTTAACTATTTGGGAACCCAACCAGAGTAGGACAGTTGGAAATAGCTTCTCCAAGACTCTACTTCATTTTTCAAGAGTTCTTTCTCTTTCCCAAGATTTTGTTTGTTTGTCTTGTTTAGGCTTAGAGATAATCCATTGGCTATTTCCCATTTACATTTTAGTTATTCGATAAAAACCAAGAGTATTAAAAAAATTCTCTATTTCCCTAATGGAGGACTTAAACTGCTAAATAGTTAAGCAAAACTCTGCATACTTAAAAAAAAATATGAAAGGAGTTTTTAAAATAAGGAAGAGTATATTTTTGAATATGTGAAAAATTAGCTCTCTTACCCCAACCCTCCACATACAACATACATGCTGGAAGCCTGGGAAGATACTCATTAAACTAGAACAGAGGATGACAAATTACAACCCAACCAGGTGGGCCAAATTTGGCCCACCATCTGTTTTTTAGATGACCCTTGAGTTAAGAGTGGTTTTCACAGTTTAAAGTAGTTGAAAATACATCAAAAGAAGACTATTTTGTGTCATGAAAATTGTATAAAATTTTTATTTCAGTGTTCATAAATAAAATTTTATTGGAACACAGCTGCAGGCATTTATTTACTTACTAGAGGCCCGGTGCACGAAATTCGTGCACCCAACTGCCTGCATCCTCTCCAATCTGGGACATCCCTCTCACAATCCAGGACTGCTGGCTCCCAACTGCTCGCCTGCCTGCATGCCTGATTGCCCCTAACCACTCCCCTGCCAGCCTGATCGATGCCCAATTGCTGCCCTGCCAGCCCGATTGCCCCTAACTGCCCTCCCCTGCCGACCTGGTCACCCCTAACTGCCCTCCCTTGCCAGCCTGGTTGCCCCTAACTGCCCTCCCCTGAAGGCCTAGTTGCCCCCAACTGCCCTGCCCTGCCAACCTGGTCACCCCTAACTGCCCTCCCTGCAGGCCTGGTCCCCCAACTGCCCTCCCCTGCAGGCCTGGTCCCCTCCAACTGCCATCCCCTGCAGGCCTGGGTCCCGCCCAACTACCCTACCCTGCAGGCCTGGTCCCTCCCAACTGCCCTCCCCAGCTGGCCTGATCGTCCACAACTGCCATCCCCTGCAGGCCTGGGTCCCCCGCAACTGCCCTCCCCTGCAGGCCTGGTCCTCCCCAACTGCCTTCCCCTGCAAGCCTGATTGACCCCAACTGTCCTCCCTTGCAGGTCTGGTCCCTCCCAACTGCCATCCCCAGCTGGCCATCTTGTGGTGGCCATCTTGTGTCCACATGGGGGCAGCCATCTTTGACTACATGGGGGCAGCCATCTTGTGTGTTGGAGTGATGGTCAATTTGCATATTACTCTTTTATTAGATAGGATTGTCTATGACTTTCAAGCCACAGTGGCAGAGTTGGGTCAATGAAACAAGAGTCTAAAACATTTACTGTCTGTCTGGACTTCATCAGAAGTTTGGCAAACTCTGTGCTGGCATATAAAGCCTGTGTCAGTGTTGGGTGACCTTCATCATTCAGTTTAATATGAATAAAGAACTATCTTCACTTCTATGAGTAATGATATTCCTAAACATTTAAAACTCCTCCTTTCTAAAATACCTATATTAATTCCAAGAATCATCACAGATCTCTTTTCATTTGTTTGCTTTCAATTCAGCAAATTTACTGATCCATGAGTGGCAAAGTCACACAAGTCTTTGTTAGCTGGCCATATTAAGCAGCACAATCTGTCATTCCATTAAGACTTTCTAAGTTATATGTAGAGATCATAGTAGTTTATTTCAAAATCTTATATCCCTAATTTTATGCTTTTCATGTGTCAAAATCAGGCTGTCTTATACTTATACTAGAGGCTCAGTGCACAAAATTCGTGCATGGGGTTGTGTGCCCCTCAGCCAGCCTGCATCCTCTCCAATCCAGAACTGCTGGCTCCCAATTGCTCGCTTGCCTGCCTTCCTGATTGCCCCTAACTGCTTCTGCCTGCCAGCCTGATTGATGCCTAACTCCTCCCCTGCCAGCCTGATTGTCCCTAACTGCCCTCCCCTACAGGTCTGGTCACCCCTAACTGCCCTCCCCTGCAGGCCTGATCGCCCCCAACTGCCCTCCCTTGCAGGTCTGGTCCCTCCCAACTGCCCTCCCCTGCTGGCCATCTTGTGGTGGCCATCTTGTGTCCCCATGGGGGCAGTCATCTTTGACCACATGGGGCAGCCATCTTGTGTAGTGGAGTGATGGTCAATTTGCATATTACTCTTTTCTTAGATAGGATAAATTTTAATTCTTTATGTTACATTTCGTGACTGTGATAGGACAGGCAGAAGGCTAAGGTAAACTTAACTAGGGGTGATAGGAGGATGTTCGGCCACGTAGAACATGGTACACAGAGGGGCGCATGGATCAGAAAGCAGCTGGCAGTCAAGAGAAGTGGCTTGCATCACTGGCATAAGACAGCCATATCAGGGGAGGAGCAGGGTAGTGAGAAATCTAGAAGCAAATAACATTACAGATCCAAACAGGTACCCAATTAGTTGTAGGTAGGTTAATTTGCCAACTCATAATGAGGCTGGGGTACAGGAACAAGCTTTTAATGCGTGAATGAAAGACTTGTTAGAATGAACAATTAGGTATGAGGAAAATAATCAAGATGGGAATTTGGTTACCAGAATTGTGGTAGGTTGAAGGCCAGTTACTGAAACTGGGGAAAAAGTCAGTGTGAGATTTGACTTGATGTTGAGCCACTATAACCATTTAAATTGCACTCCCACTCTTTACCCAGTCAGGGTTGATTCTAGTGTCTGAGACTGGGCTCAAGCCTTCCGGGAAAGCAGTGGAAGAATTTGAGATGAGAGGAAACTACATAGATATTTCCAATTGGAAATATATGCCATTTAAGAAACTAAGAATGTCAAGGTACTTTTCTTTTTTTTTTTTTTTCCTATCAGTAGTATGTAATTAAAGCAAAGAGAATGTGAATTCCAAACTATATGAGAAAAAGGTGAAAAAAAGATCACTTACTCTAGCAAACATAATTCAGCCTAATTTTCACTCGTTTCTCAACTTTACATGTGTTTATGTGGGAAAGTATTAAATTATTTTTTAAGAGGGGAGAAATAGTCTAAGAAAAGGATCTTAAAAGTGATAAAAAAGCAATAATTATCATATTACTTTGTTCGCAAGCACGAGTTTCTCAATATCAGTGTCAAAGTGGACTCTACCAATATCCATGTAAGAGTAGATTATACTGTGTGTGTGTGTGTGTGTGTGTGTGTGTGTATTAGATATATATGTAAGATAAATTAAGGTTTAAACTTTTGGATGGATTTGCTTCTCAACAAATGCTAAGTGATGTTTTATCTGTGATGTATTCCTTTCTTGAACTATTTCCTGACCCAAGAGATTACCTAATTGCCCTCCTAGCCCTAAAATAGGATAGTGTTTGATTCATTATCTATCAGTTATGCCAGCCTTCCCTCCTCCCACAACCAAAATACCTCCTTTTATTTTGTTAATGTAAATTTTATTTTACTTTCTTTTTTAAAAAATGTGTCTTACTGATTTTTAGAGAGAAAGGAAGGGAGAGTGAGAGAGAGAAACATCAATTGGTTGCCTCCCTCACATACCTTGACTGGGAATTGAACCTTTTGATGCACAGGATGATGCTCAACCACTGAGCCACACCAGCCAGAGGTAAATTTTATTTTTTAAATTACAGTTTACATTCATTATTATTTTGTATTAGTTTCAGGTGTACAGCATAGTGATTAGACAATCATATAGCTTAAAAAGTGCTCCTCCTGATATTTCCAGTACATACCTGGCACCATACATAGCTATTACAATATTATTGACTATATTCCCTGTGCTGTACTTTACATTCCCATGACTTTCATAACTGCTCATTTAAAAAATATATATTTTTATTGATTTCAGAGAGGAAGGGAGAGGGAGAGAGAGAGATAGGAACATCGATGATGACAGAGAATCATTGATTGGCTGCCTCCTGCATGCCCCACATCAGGGATTGAGCCCGCAATCCGGGCATGTGTCCTGATCTGACTGGGAATCAAACCATGTGGTTCATAGGTCAATGCTCAACCACTGAGCTACACCGGCTGGGCCATAACTGCTATTTTGTACTTCTTAATCCCTTCACCGCCCCCCACCCCAGTCCCCTAAATATGCTAGTCTTATTCATATGAGGCATAAACATCATTAAAGATGAGATCTTAGGTCAACATTTCAGCTATTACAAATAACTACCTAATGACTAGTTCATAAGGAAATGTATTTTCTATAAAGGAAAAACCAGTAAATATCTTGTCTAAAGATATGTTTCATAGATTATTATTTCCTTCACCTCATTCACCACTTCCACTGCCTCCCTGTGACTCTAGTTAGTCTAATTGGGGAGAAAGATAGGTCTATCCAGCTCCCAGTTCTTGACTTTGCTCAACAAGTTGTCAGACTCTCCTTTATGTCCCTTCACATACAATATAGAAAAAAATATAATCCTTTAGCAAATTGTTTTTCCCTTCTAATTAATTACGTTAGTTTGTATCTGTTTTAAAATATTGAAAGTAGACATTGTTCTGCCTTGACTGGATGGTTTAAATACTGAAAAATGAGCAGCTATTCCATGACTAAAACTAATTTGTTCTGAAATGCTGTATTCATTGGTCAAACCAATGATGTACTTTAGTGAATTTGTTATAAAAATCAGAATTTATATCATTCAACATGATTTCTACACTGGGACATACTCCTATTTTAGGGACTATTTCCCAATGACTTAACTGAAAATGTATTTATTTGAAATTATAAGATGTTCCCCAGGTTTAAATCTAGAAAACAATCATAACAA
Organism: Eptesicus fuscus; assembly: GCF_027574615.1. NCBI lineage: Eukaryota > Metazoa > Chordata > Mammalia > Chiroptera > Vespertilionidae > Eptesicus > Eptesicus fuscus. Next base: position 67,631,434 of record NC_072479.1, on the reverse strand, counting down.
CGAGGGAAAAAAGTACTTTGTGCATTTATTTGGAACAAAATAGTTCTAGTTTCAAACCAAAATATTATAGAACAGCTTGTAAGATAAACATTTTGTGAGAATATACAAACATAACACAGAAATGAACAGTAAAATCCAATTTTTGTTTTGAGATTTTTTCCTTCGGTAAGGAGTTTAAAGTCTTTAGGCCTTTACAGCTAAATCAAGTTTTGATCAAGCTGAGAAACTCACAAAATGTTCAGAAGAGTAAATTACTGCAGTGCAATATTCCTAATAAACAAAATGTTTACTGATTATTAATACTGCACGTGAAAGATATTTAAAGGCTTTGGATACAGAGTGATAAGTGGGAATGAAAACACCATCTTTAGGATTAGGGATCTATAGCTTCGTCCTTGCCTTCTTTTTCTCCCTGAAGTCCGGTCGTTGACCCGAAAAAGCCGGCTGAGACCAATAAAGAACTAAATAAGATGATGGTGGAGGTGGTTTGAAACATTAACCCTGTGGCCACAGCCCGATAGTTCATTTACTTAGGCTTCTTGGCCTGAGAGTTAAAACTGTTGTGTTCCTTCTCCTTTAAGCGGGCTGACTGCTTACCCACAGGGTTCCTTATGGCCCTATCAAGCCAGGGCCTCTGTCCGCAGGCCGCGAAGGAGCCTACCTGGGCCGCAGAGGCTGTAGGGAGGCCAAGGCGAAGCCTACCTGGACTGCAGAGGCTGTCGGGAGCCCAGAGAAGAGCCCACTGGGGCCGCAGAGGCTGTCGGGAGGCCAAGAAGAGCCCACTGGGGCCGCAGAGGCTGTCGGGAGGCCAGGAAGAGCCCACTGGGGCCGCAGAGGCTGTCGGGAGCCCAGAGAAGAGCCCACTGGGGCCGCAGAGGCTGTCGGGAGGCCGGGAAGAGCCCACTGGGGCCACAGAGGCTGTCGGGAGGCCAAGAAGAGCCCACTGGGGCCGCAGAGGCTGTCGGGAGGCCAGGAAGAGCCCACTGGGGCCGCAGAGGCTGTCGGGAGACCTGGAAGAGCCCACTGGGGCCACAGAGGCTGTCGGGAGGCCACGAAGGAGCCTACCTGGACTGCAGAGGCTGTCGCGAGGCCAGGAAGAGCCCACTGGGGCCGCAGAGGCTGTCGGGAGGCCAGGAAGAGCCCACTGGGGCCGCAGAGGCTGTCGGGAGGCCGGGAAGAGCCCACTGGGGCCGCAGAGGCTGTTGGGAGCCCAGACAGGAACCCACTGGGGCCGCAGAGGCTGTGGAATAGCTGGGCCCTAGGCCCGGGTACCCGACGGAGCCGGCTAAAGCGTAAAAAACTGCGGCTCAGCACAGCTCCACGTCTGCGACTCAGAAGTTTTGGGAAGATGAATTGGGTCGGGGGGTCCCGGTGAGTTTTACTGCTGGTCTCAAGACTGTAGTTCTTGAGTCCCTGGACGTTTAATCCCATAAGGTCCCCTTTCCTAGGCCCTGAGCGTGGACATAGCCTTAGCTGGAGAGAACCAGCTAGGAGTGGGTCTTGTAATCATTATCTGAACCGGGAAACCCTAGCGCATGTCTGTTCATAAACCAAAAGCAACTCCGCGTCTCCCCACGGTCTCTCCACAGGCTTCAGGTGTGGGGCCCGAGTGGGCGAGGCTCTTCCCAGCTCCCGAGTCCTCCGCCTCTAATGAGGCCTCTGAGCACCTGCGCCCTCGTCTGCCTGCTTCCCACGCCTGCCCCTCTCTCCTGGGAGGCGTTCGTCTGAGTGTTTGCATGAAATTGGAAGTATTATGCAAGAGGCTTTTCCTTGCTGCCCTTAAATTCATTATTGGGGGCATAAATCCAAATTAGTTTCTTTTTTTTTTTTTAAAGGAGGTAAAGGGAATAGTGTTTAATAACTTGCAAGAGGATTTACAATTTATTTTGTATTTAGGATTAATCCCATAAAACATGATTGACAATTTAGTTTGATAAAATCGAATCATTACCTTTGACCTTAAAGTCCACTAGGATGGAAATCATATTGGCTTGTAATTTCATTGGATCAAATTTCTTTTTTTGTTAACAAGTTGACCCAGGACAATGCTGATATGATTAGACTAGAACATTTGCATCCTAAGGAATTTTATAAGAGGAAAGACAGACAGATCTTCACCAAGTGACAAAACTATGTCCGATAATTTTAGCAAGAGAATTCATCCTGTTGAATATGTTAGCATTGTATTTTAGGAATTTATCTAAATTATTCTTGGCAAGTTTTCTAGCATCATGCTTCTACTCTGGATAAAAGTGAAAATTCACTTACAGGCATCACAAGAGTTAGTTGATAAATTGATGTTTTTTCATTTGCCTTTAAATGTGACTATTAAATGAGATACGAAATCATTTTACAAATGCTTAAGCACTATTGAAAAGTAGGTGCTGTTATTATTCTGTCATATTATCTCAAACTTCTGGCTATTCAGGGAGCAATATACTGCAGGAAACAGGTAGTCTTAAGATTTTGTTTCTCCAAATGAGGTGGTGCTGCACCTGGAGGTAGTGCCAGGGTAATTAAGAAGCCACAGAAGAAACATGACACACCTCCCTGGAATATCAGTTTTACTGAGAGCAGAGGGAAAACATATTTTTTAAACTTAAACAAACATGGATACAATACAGAGTAAAATGCAAAACTCTTGTGAAATTTTAAGGTAAAATGTGTAATTTTAAATAAAGTTTCATGGAGTGGATGGGTTCCTTAGGGTCAAAACCCTAGATTGGTAATGAAAAAATTAGTATCTCCACTTTCTACTATTACAGTAGACAAGGGTAGGCAAGATTAGTTAGTTGATCATGGCACTCTGACCATGAGGCCCTAAAGCAAGCATGTCAAACTCTCGGGCTGCATGAGCCCATAATGAATATTTTTGCGGCTCAGCCAATATAATGGTATGTAAGAAACATTTTAATAAAAATGTAACTTAATTTTTACAATACCCTGTAATACATAATTATTAATAATGAACTACAACGTTCGATAATGACTGATTACTATAATTGTGTTGCATTCATTTCCCTTATGCACCTTATGCGCAGGCACACCATTTCTCTCCACTAATACTAGCAGTGAATGTTTTAGCAGCCGATTGCCACATCATTAGTCTTGTGCTGACTTGTTTGGTGTGCGCAACAGGAAATATTTCGCTTTCGGAGAACAAGAAAAATAGGTTTACTTGCATTACGCTTATTAATTTGTGCAGTTATTCAGTGTGGTAAGTTAATGTTCAAGAAGAAATATTAATTTTTATTAAAATGTTTTATTATTTTATGTTAACATTACTCATTTATTTCGGCCCTTTGTATTCAGCATGTCTCTATCGAAATAAACCTACATTTCTATGAAAATTGAAGCTTTTGTTTTTTTGCGGCCCACATAAACTTAAACCTTGTTTATTTGGCCCGTGTTAGCCTCTGAGTTTGGCATGCTTGCCCTAAATTAGGGTCTCAGAATCCTAGACAGTGCTTAGTAATCACTAGCAGCTGATTGGAGATACTATAGAAATTTTAATTCCTATTCCAGACCATTCTGGAGTACTTGTTTATTCCCCTCTGTTGTAAGGGTTGTTTTTCATTTGAAAAATTTGAGAACCTTTTGGAATTTAACAAGTTAGGAATGTAATAATTCCTAATATAGACAAGGTAGGAACATAATAATTCCTAATATACACAAGTGAAGTAACCGGAGAACATTTACAAAGCTTCCTTGAACAACTCCCTCAAAGCATTCAATATTAATTAATTCAATATTATTTACTTGCCTGCCTGTTTAGGGCATTATTAAGCTGTATGAGGGGATTCTGAAAAGAAAATGATACAATTTCGGTCCACACAAGGGATCTATGGTAGAATGGTGAGATTAGAATTAGGTAAACGACTATAATACTAGATAGCTAAATAGCACTTGTTTACATAACAATCACTGTTCTAAGTGCTTTTTGTATATTAGCCCATTTACTCTTTTTTTTTAATTTTATTGATTTTAGAGAAGAAGGAAAAGGGAGATAGAAACATCAATGATGAGAGAGAATCATTGATTGGCTGCCTCCTGCACGCCCCCTACTGGGGACTGAGTCCGCACCCCTGGCATGTGCCCTTGGCCGCAATCAAACCTGGGACCCTTCAGTCTGCAGACTGACGCTCTGTCCACTGAGCCAAACCAGCTAGGACTAACCCATTTACTCTTAACAAGAACCCTCTGAGGTATGTAAAAATGTTATCCACATTTTACTGATGGGGAAACGGAAGCGCCGTAAAGTTAAGTGACTTGCCCAATGTCACCAGTTTAATCAGTGGCAGAGTTAGGATTTGATAACAATGTGCTTAACCACTATGCTATATAGAGAGAGGAATATTGTGAAGGTGGTACAAATAAAGGGCTGTGTGTATTGAGAGGACTGAGAAACAGGAAATTACAGTAAGCCTTGAAGGATAGCAGTATTGCTCAGAACTAGCACCACAGAGGAGCAGTGAAACAGGTCCTTAATAGTTGAAATTGTCAAACTTGGCATAAAATACTTCTTTCCTGCTTTTCAGTTTAGGGACTCTACCAGTCATACATAAAATGTCTTATGTGTGTGTGTGAGTGTGTGTGAAAGGCAGGTGGCTAAGGGAGTAAGCAAGTGTCCCTTATTTTCCTCTTTAAATTACTTAAAGTGGTTTGACTTTAGTGTTACGGTTTGTAGACATGTTTGCAAGATATAACATTTCATTTCAAACAAATTCTCATTTAGGGTAAAGAGGTTTGGTCTCCGCTGAAACAAATTTCTGTATCTATGGTACCTGTTTCCAATCTACTGTCCCTGAAACTTACTAATCAGTAATAATACTAGGTTTTTCAATTTAATGGTCTGTTCTTTCTTTGTTCTAAAAGCATGTTCTTACTTTTTAAAATTTTTAAATGTCCCTCCCCCTTTTTAGTCCTTTTTTGACAAAATTAAAATATCAATCATTTGTCAATCTTACCAATTTAAAAAATTATTTTTACTTGTTTGACAATCATTGACGTAGACATTTTAAAATATATATATTTTTTTATTTATTTCAGAGAGGGAGAGAGATAGAAACATCAATGATGAGAGAGAATCATTGATTGGCTGCCTCTTGCATGTCCCACACTGGGAATTGAGCCCACAACCAGGACATGTGCCCTTGACCAAAATCGAACCCAGGACCCTTCAGTCCACAGGCCAATGCTCTATCCACTGAGCCAAACCGATTAAGGCTGACCTAGACATTTTAATTATTGTTTTGTACTTTTCACAAGTCATCACTGATAACCTATTATCAGATTGAGGTGTAAATTTGAGAAAGCACAGGCATAAGCACTGATTTTTGTTTTAATTTGGAAAATATTCTCTCTTATTTTCCTTGACTGATCACTGACTTATTTCACCAAATTCATAGCCATCTCAGACAAGAAGGTGGTAGGAAGAGAGGAGAGGAAGGAGATTCTAAAGATGTATTGTAACTAGTCTTTGGGCCACATTGTGCTTATTCAGAAAGAGATCTACTATAGGTCTATAAATACAGCACTACACATGCAGTATAAGAAGAGGTTTTTTTTTAAATTTAGTTAAGTTTATTTTTATAACTTGGACTGACGAATGGAAACAATATCATAAGAAAGACACAGATAAAATCCTGTTTAAATTTAGGTGAGGGAGGGGTTTGCATTTGTAAATGTAGGCCTAGAATGTTTGTGCCAAATATTTTTGAGTGCTATATATCAATTACTTTGCCAGGTGAGGTTACAAAGTAATTGAAATTTAGTTTCTTCTGAGAGATTATAGTTTATTGGGTGGGTGGAAGGGAATATGACATGCCTAATAAGTTTGAGAATGTTTAAGATTGGGAGCCAAAAATACATTATTTGAAAAATAGATATTGTGAACAATAGTAGAACATAGTCCCTGTCCAGTGTGGCTCATTCAGTTGGGTGTTGTCTGGTGCACTGAAAGGTTGCTGGTTGGATTCCTGGTCAGGGCACATGTCCCGGTTTTGGGTTCTATCCCCAGTAGGGGGCATGCAGGAGGCAGTCGATCGATGCTTCTCTGTCTCCCTCTCCCTTCCTCTGTGTCTAAAAATCAATAAAATAATCTTTAAAAAAATAAACATTTCTTAAAAGAGTAATAGAATATAGTATAGTTTTAGCTGAGTGTTTGGCAAATCAGAAACAAGGATAAAATAAAACAAAGTTGAAAAAAGAAAATAAACATTACATAAATAGTTGGAGATACGATTATATTTAAATATTTTACAATGTGTGTATCTACCTGCTTGGTGGTGAGGTTGAAAGCCACACAGAGAAGTTGAAATTTAATCTGTTATTTGTTGAGGAGTCATTCAAATTTGGAAGTAACATGAGGTGGTATTTTATGACTGGGATGTTACTGGTATGTAAGTTGGAATATAGCAGGGAAAAACTTCAAAAATAGTGACACCAGTTAGGATTCTGCCAGGGTGGGGGGAATAATGTTATGTTTTGATTTTCTGGTAAAACTATATATTCTCCAAATTAAATCAATATCAGTCCTAACTCACCTTTTAGGTATCCTATGCTTTCTGAAGTTGGGTTAATTATTAAACCTCTCTATGCATGGGTTATGAGGAGCCCTTGTTATGGGGAAAAAATGCAAAATTGTGACTACAAAATTAGGTATAGGACTTGTAAGGGGCATATATAAATGTAGAGTCTGGAACTGAAGCATAATTAGCTTTATAATAAATTCTTCGCACAGTAAATTAGCCTCTGTCTTTATGCATCTCTTCTTCACCTGTTAAATGCGGATAAATTCACAGTGAACATCATCATAGTTTGCCTGGGATACTCATAGTTTATGCCTGTGCTCCTAGTGACATGCTGAGGTTAGCATTTGTCTTGGAATATATTTTTTTTAAATACTAACTACCATTAATAATTCTATTTAAATGAGCCCAGGTATATTCAGTGAACATCCATTTTTGTTTTAACCTTTGCTATGGTCTGAATTAGTGCATGAGCCTTGTGTGCAGTGAAGAGAGCTCTCATTGTAAAATGTGGTTAAATCTGAAACATCCAATGATAACCCTGACACTTTCCAGGTGGAAAATAACTAATAGCTCCTTTTAAAGACAGTGTGAAGGGCACTTGCTGATAAAGTTTGCTGGGACATGAGCCCTTAGGGACAACTAAATCGGTAGGTACGGTGGGAGAAATATTTTGTGCTGCTGTTCCTGTTGTCCACTTGTACCATTGCAAGCTAAAGTCTGAGATTTGTATAACCAGCATGCCTGGGGGTAGGTCATTAGGAAGCAGGGGAAATTTTAGATTAGGCGTACGTGAAACATTTGCAAGAAATGGAGGCTAATAGTAATCAGTTCTGTCAGAGAGTATACATAGAGTAGTAGGAATGTTGTTGCTACAGTGGTTTTGTCAACAACTCTCTTTTTGTTGTTCGGGAATTCATTTTTATCTTTTTGGCAGCAGGAAGCTCAAATTAATGCTTAATGATAAATTAACTATTGATATTTTGTTTTTCAGTGAACTTGATAATGAACCTATAATTTGTGCATAAAACGTTTGCCAATATTTAGCATCTCCCATCCTTAAGTCATTGACCGCATGACTATCTGAAGACACAAGTCTATTGAAAAAGCATCATCATTTACTTTTAGATATAGTAGTTATTTTAAGGAGATTATTGCTACAGATAATAATTTGACACATGCAACAGAAGAGCATTGAAGATAAAAGTATATCTGCAATGATAATATGAATACAAATTTGGTGAAGCATAGTATATTGGGCAAAATAGGGTTATTACTAAAGTATGTAACCTATGTAGCCATGATGGACTTGGGATTGGTTGTGGATTACATACATATTATATCATAGTTGCATCCAAAGAAGCTTAATATTTTACAAACAGAAGCTGAGATTGTCAAATTTTAAACAGTTTTACATATGCCCAATAATGTAACTGAATTATAATGTTTTTGAGACAGTATTAATTTTGAATACAAAAGGAATACTTGGGCATGTCATCATAAGCTTTCTCTCTGCCTTTCATTAATTAAATTTTGACAAACATTTGAGTCTTTGACAAATTACTCTATAAATCTGTGTGTCCTATATAGTTATTGAATATATTTCTAAGCAGGTTTTCCAAATTTTGTTGACATTTTTTTCAAAACCAGTTGGAAATTGTTATTCAAAGTACCCCATAAATGGAGTGAAAAAAACCCTTCAGCTTTTGAAGCTTTTAGTGAGTTAAATTATTGTAAATAAAGTTTAAAAAATTTAATTGTAACCTGAAAATACATTTATATTGGGGTTTCATTAACATTCTAAAACCTTCCACTGTGGGACTCGGGAGATAGCTGCTCATGTTTATCTTTACAGCCTATAACAGTAAATCATTGTGGGGTTTTTTTTTTGTGTGTGTGAAAATACTGAGAATTCAGTCTCTCAGAACTTATTTTAATTAGGCTCTGTATTCTGAATATTAGATGGATTTTCTGCCTTAGTGAATTGAGTGTTTTTCCTGAATACCTCACCTTTTGTAATCCATACATCTTTAAAAACTCTTTTCTTGTATTAAAAGAATTTATTTAAAAGCCATATTGTTCTAGCATATATCATTACTATTCCTAACACATTAGGTAGACCTTTTTTAGTTTTGTGGAAAGCCAATGGAAGAACTTTTTTCTAGGCTAGTTACTGTCCTGAATCTTAATAAGTCTGCTAGCTAAAATGTTAGAGAATGATGTTTTAAGGTTAATATCAATTTTAATCTAATACAAGCTATAACATATTGTTTTTCATTTGCTAGTTATTAATTTTGTTTACATTTTTCACTTTTAATGACAACTTAAAATATGATCTTAACAATCTGGAAACAGTTTATTTTGGTTGGCACCATGCCACTAAAAAAATTAAGCAGCAAACTAAAAAGCAAAATAAAATAGAAAAAACAAAAAGAACAATTTAATACTAACAATGTAAGGCTTATGACAACTATAGTATTTAATTCCTAATGTGGTTTCAATATCTCCTGTGTATTCCATGTAAAATGTACATTAGTGTTGTTTTTGATATTTCTTTGACAATCTTACTGCCTTTGTGTCTTTTTTGTTTTGTTTTAGCATTTTCCTTTAAATATTTTCTTACTAGAAAGAATAGCAAGAGGCAGAATGCCCTGATACTTTTTCTGTAGTCAGCATGGTTTTAATTCTTTCTGTCTCTCTGTCCCTCTCTCTTTTCCTTCTCTTCCTTTTCTTCTTCTTTCGTTTTCTTCCCTCCCTTAACCTCTTTATATTTCTCTATTTTATTTTACTCTTTCTTTGTTGACAAATAATAATGTAACATATCTATAAGCCTATTTTCCAGAATTGAAAACTTCTAGAGTGTTCTTTTCAGTATGTAGCAATAAGTAGTATGTGTTCTTTACATATTGTGGATATTAACCTCCTATCAGATATATGATTTGCAAATATTTCCTCTATTTTATTTTGTTGATGGTTTTCTTCGTTTTGCAGAAGTTTTTGAGTTTGATCTAGTCCCACTTTATTTTTCCTTTTATCACTTTTGCTTTTGGTTTCAAATCCAAAAAAAAATATTAAGACCAAAGACTAGGAGCTTACCCCCAGTGTTTTCTTCTAGGAATTTTATGATTTCAGTTCTTACATTCAAGTGTTTTTACCATTTTGAGTTTATTTTTGTGTGTAGTGTAAAATAGGGTTCCAGTTTTATTTTTTTTGTGTGTGGCTGTCTAGTTTTCTCCAGCATCATTTATTGAAGAGACTCTGTCTTTTCCCTATTGTATATTCTGGTTCCTTTGTCATAAATTAATCAACCATATATGTGAGGCCTTATTTCTTAGCTCTCTGTTATGATTCATTGTTCTATGTGTCTGTTTTTATGACAATAGCATATTGTTGATTATTATAGCTTTGTGATATTGTTTGAAATTAGGAAATGTAAAGCCTTCAGCTTTGTTATTCTTTCTCAAGATTGCCTTGTCTATTTAGAGTCTTTTTTTCTGTGGTTCCATAGAATTTTTCAGATTGTTCTGTTTCTGTGAAAAAAATGCCATTGGAATTCTCATAGAGATTACATTGAATCTGCAGATTGCTTTGAGTAGTATGGGCATCTTAACAATATTAATTATTCCAATACATGATCATGGAATATCTTTCCATTTATTTGTCTCCAATTTTATCAATGCCTTATAGTTTTTAGTAACTGATATTTTACCTGCTTTATTAAATTTATTCTTAAGTACATTATTCTCCTTGCTGAAATTTATTCTTTTTGCTGCAATTGTAAATATGATTATTTCTTAATTTCTCTTTCTGATTGTTGTTAGTATATAAAACACAAGTGATTATTGTATGTTGATTTTGTATCCTGCAGCTTTACTGAATTTATTTTTTCTAACTTTTTTGATGGTGTCTTTAGGGTTTTCTATATATAATGTCAAGTTATCTGCAATTAAAGATGATCCTATTTGTTTATTTCTGTTTTGGATGCCTTTAATTCTTTTTCTTGCCTGATTGTACTGGCTAGGACTTACTTAGGATGTTGAATGAAAGTGTTGAGAGTGGGCACTTGTTCCTGAACTTAGTGGGAAAGGTTTTAGCATTTCACTGTTGAAAATTATTTTAACTACTAGAGGCGTAGTACACGAAATTCGTGCACTCAGGGGGGCGTCCCTCAGCCCAGTTTGCACCCTCTCGCAGTCTGGGAGCCTGTGATTGATAGCAGAGCCCCCCCCCCCCAATTGATCACCCCACAGAGGGAGGCCCCGCCCACCCGGATGGAGCTCTTTGCCCATAGAGGAAGGCCCCACCCATCCACTGCAGCGCTGCCATCCAGGTAGCCTGAGTCTCCCTCTGCTGGGAAATCGATCATGGGGCTCTGTGATTGATCTCCCCAAAGAGATAGGCCCCGCCCACCCAGCCAGGGCTCCGTGATCGATCGCCCCACAGAGGACCTGCCCACCCGCTGCAATGCCTCCGGCTGGGTAGCCTGGGTCTCCCCCTGGCCAGGGCTCCAGGATTGATCGCCCTGCAGAGGGAGGCCCTGCCCACCTGCCACAGCCTGCTGGTCGGTAGCCTAGGCCTCCCTCTTTGGGGTGATCGATCGTGGAGCCCCCCTGTTAAATCACCCTGCAGAGGGTGGTCTGGGCCTCCCTCTTTGGAGTGATCATGGAGCCCTCCCCCCAATCAGTTGCCCCACTGGCCAGTGGCCTGAGCCTCCCTCTGTGGGGCGATCATGGGGCAATGGTGGGGCCCCCTGACCAATCGCATTGCACGCACCTTGGCTGGCCTGGTGCCAGCGTGTGTCATAGCGTGGTTGTCCAGACAGTTGTTCTGCTGTTTGGCTGTTCAGTTGATTTGCATATTATGCTTTTACTAGAAGCCTGTTGCACGAAGTTTCATGTAATAGACCTTCCTTCACCTGGCTGCCGGCACCAGTTTTCCGCCAGCACCAGTTTTCCTCTGGCCACCCGCTGATCGGAGCGCCTCCCGCCATCTTGTGGTGGCCATCTTGTGTCCACATGGGGGCAGGATCTTTGACCACATGGGGGCAGCCATATTGTGTGTTGGAATGATGGTCAATCTGCATATTATTCTTTTATTAGATAGGATAGAGGGTGCAGGGGTGGGGGCCAGCTGGTTTGTCCTGAAGGGTGTCCCAGATCAGGATGGGGATTCCCTTGGGGCATGGGGCGGCCTGGATGAGGGGCCTGTGGTGGTTTGCAGGCCAGCCACACCCCCTGGCGACCCAAGCGGAGACCCTGGTATCTGGAATTTATTTACCTTCTACAATTGAAACTTTGTAGCCTGGAGCGGAGCCAAGCCTCCTTCTTGCTCTGTGGCCGGCAGCCATTTCTGTTGGGGTTAATTCACCTTCTATAATTGAAACTTTGTAGCCTGGAGTGGAGGCTCTAGGCCAGCCAGGGCAGGTGGAAAGCTTGACTCCTCTGTTGCCGTTGCTGGGAGCAACCCTGGCCTGCTCTCTCCAGCTCGTGGCTGCCACCATTTCTGTTTGGATTTGTTTACCTTCTATAATTGAAATTTTGTAGCTTGAGTGGAGGCTTAGGCCAGCAAAGGCAGGCGGAAAGCTTGGCTTCCTCCGTTGCCTGGGAAACCTTGCTCTCTGTGGCTGTAGCCATCTGGGTTGGGTTTATTTGCATACTCGCTCTGATGGGCAGGTGGGTGTGGCTGATGGGCGTGGCTTGTGGGTGTAGCAAAGGTATGGTCAATTTGCATATTATGCTTTTATTAGGTAGGATTTTTCCTTCATTTTATTTATGTGGATTATCACATGGATTCATTTGGTGATGTTGAACTGTCCTTGCATCCCTGGCATAAATCCCACTTGATCATGGTGTATGATCCTTTAGTGTTGAATTTGGTTTGCTACATTTTGTTAAAAGATTTTTGCCTTTATGTTCAAAAGGGATATTGGCCTGTAATTTTTTTTTCTCATAGTATCCTTGTCTGGTTTTGGTATCATGGTAATGCTGGCCTGGTAACATATATTTGAAAGTGTTTTCTCTTCTATTTTTTAGAAGAATTTGAGGGGGGTTGATATTATTTTTTAGATGTTTCGTAGAATTCATCTGTGAAGCCATCTGGCTCTAGACTTTTCTCTATTGGTTGGTTTTCGAATACTGATTAAATCCCCTTACTAGTAATTGGTCTATGCAGATTTTCTGTCCTATATATTAAAAGCCTAATAAGCTAAGTGTATGACTGTCCATTCAACTGTTTGACCAGTCGCTATGATGCACACTGACCATCAGGGGTAGAGCTTGCTGCTGGGGTACAGCCGATTGGGACTGGGTGAGATGGGCTGGACATGCCCTGGAGCCCTCCTTCGGTCCCTCCCAGGCCCTGATCATGCACTAGTAGGGTCCCTCGGCATGGCCTGCACCCTCTCGCAATCCGGGACCCCTCAGGGGATGTCAGAGAGCTGGTTTTGGCCTGATCCCCATAGGCCAGGCCAGGAGACCCCACTGGTGCATGAATCTGTGCACCAGGCCTCTAGTTTCTTCATAATTCAGTCTTGAGAGATTGTATGTTTTAAGAAATTATCCATTTGTTTTAGGTTGTTCAGTTTGTGGTCTATAATTGTTCACAATTGTCTCTTCTGATTATTGATTTCAGAAAGGAAAGGAGAGGGGAGAGAGATAGAAACATCAATGATGAGAGAGAATCACTGATCAGCTGCCTCCTCAGGGATTGAGCCTGCAACCCCACTATGTGCCCTGACTGGGTATCAAACCTTGACCTCCTGGTTGACACTCAACCACTGAGCCACACTGGCTGGGCCTCTTTTGATCTTTTTTTAAAAAAATATATTTTATTGATTTTTTACAGAGAGGAAGGGAGAGGGAGAGAGAGTTAGAAACATCGATGAGAGAGAAACATCCATCAGCTGCCTCCTGCACACCTCCTACTGGGAATGTGCCCGCAACCAAGGTACATGCCCTTGACCGGAATCGAACCTGGGACCTTTCAGTCCGCAGACCGACGCTCTCTCCACTGAGCCAAACCGGTTACGGCAGATCTTTTTTATTTGTATGATATCAGTACTAATGTCTCCTCTTTAATTTCGAATGTGAGTCATCTTTTTCTCTTATAAGCTTAGCTAACAGCTTGTTAGTTTTATTTATCTTTTCAAAAAGCCAAATAATAGTTTCATTGATCTTTTCTATTGTCTTTTTTTGTCTCTATTTTATTTATTTCCCCTTTGATATATAAGATAGCCGTGCTTCTGATAACTTTGTGTTTAGTTCTTTTTCTGGTTCCTTGAGGTGTAAACTTAGGTTGTTTATTTGAAATTTTTTTTCTTAGTATAGTCATTTACTAGTATTGCTAGCGTCTTTTATCTTAGAATTGCTGTATCCCATAAGTTTTTGTATGTGTACTTCTGTTTTCATTTCTCTCAAGGTATTCATTTTATTTGTTTATTTTTTTACCCATTAGTTGTTCAGGGGCATGTTATTTAGTCTCCATATTCTAGTAAATGCATTATTTTCCAGTTTTCTTCTTGTAATTGATTTCTAGTTTTATACTGTTGTAATTGAAAAAGATGCTCAATATGATTTCAGTCTTCTTAAATGTATTGAGACTTGTTTTGTAGTAATATATAATCCATCTTGGAGAATGTTTTTGGTGTGCTTGAGAAGAACGTGTATTATAATGCTGTTGTATGAAATGTTCTGTAAATCTATATTAAGTCTATCCGACCTAATATGTAGATTAAGTTCAATGTTTCCATATTGATTTTATATCTGGATGATTCTGATTCCCATTCTGATGTATGTAATTTTTTTCCACAACAAGCAATTCTTCAACACCAGCTTGTTATCCTACCATTCACCTCAATTCTGACAGTATCTACTGGAGGTAGTGTTATATTCCACAGGTTGAGGGCTCAGTCCTGTCAAACTCTCTTAACCTACCCTCTCCCTGCCCCCAACTTCAGTCACCAATTGCAAGTCCAAAATGTCACCTGTGCTTCTGACAAACCAGCTATAGATTGGAGATTCCATGGCCCCCTCCTTGAGTTGAATTAATTTACTAGAGGAGCTCACAGAACTCAGAGAAACATTTTACTTACTAGATTACAGGTTTATTTTAAAAGGGTATAACTTAGGAACAGCCAGTTGGAAGAGAAACATAGGGCAAGGTATGGGGAAAGGATATGGAACTTCCATGGACTCTCCAGGTGTGCCCCTCCCCTAAATTTCCACATGTTCACCAACCTGGATTTTATAGAGGCTCTGTCACCCAGGCATGAACTTGGACCTCAAGGCCAGCTTCAAGAGCTGAATATGACAGCTGCCAAGGAAATTGAACTTGATGGCAGTTGGAAAGCTATTATAATTTTTGTTCCTGTTCCAAACTGAAATATTTCCAGAAAAATCCAAGTCTGGCTACTATGTGAATTGGAGAAAAAGTTCAGTAGGAAGCAGGTCTTTATTGCACAGAGGAGAATTCTGCCTAAGCCAACTCCAAAAAACCTTACACAATATAAGCAAAAACATCCCAAGAGCTGCACTCTGACAGCTGCATGTAACACCATCCTAAAGGAGTTGGTTTTCCAAAGTGAAATTGTGGGCAAGAGAATCCACATGAAACTGGATGGCAGCTGTCTCTAAAGGTTCATATGTATAAAGCCCAGGAGAACAACGTGAAACACAAGGTTAAAACTTTTTCTGCTGTGCATAAGAAGCTCATGGGCAAGGATGTTAATTTTGAATTCCCTGAGTTGAGTTTCAGTTGTAAACAAATGACTACATAAAATCCCCATCTCTCTCTCTCTCTCTCTTTCTCTCTCTCTCTCTCTCTCTCTCTCTCTCTCTCTCTCTCTCTCTCTCTCTCTCTCTCACACTCACACACACACACACACACACATTTTGTCTTTCTCTCTCAATCACATACAAAGAAGTTAGTGACCCAAAGAAATAGGGGTTGCAGAGCATCTTTTGTAGTTGCAGGCAGTTGCAGGAGCTGGAACAGGATTGCATTTTCAGGGACAGTAATGCCAGTGATGCCAGGGAAGGTATGTTAATTTTGAATTCCCTGAAGCTCTATCTGCTGAGCCAAACCAGCTAGGACCCAATTTTCTTTTAGTACATTTATTTTCTGTTTAAATTAGCCAAAAATGCTTCCAATTTCTTGTAACTAATTTAATTTTAACTGATGTTGTCTCCGTTTGTAGTGCAGGTAATTGAGAGTGACTATATTCAATAAAAACATTTAGACATAATAGTATAGTACGACTTAGTAGCATTGGTTGCCTTAGTAATAACTGAAAATGTTCTGTTTAAAAAATTACCTTTGACTTACAAGTCAGGATCCCTTTTCACTTTCACTGTGGTGTAGTGACGAGTAGGCTGATCTGGCAGTTGGTCTTGAATTCTTAATTAATTTTTTTAGGCACATAGAATAGGGGTAATTTGGAGAGAGCCATGAGTGTCCTGTACAATGGAAAATCAGCCTGAAATAAAGTCACTTGAATTATACACTATTTAGACTTTGGCATGTTCCTCATTCTACTGAGCTTTATAATGTGGAAACTGCTTATAGAATTGATATTTATTATCTCTGAAATCAGGATTAATTAATGTTATTGCTGGCTCTGTCATACTTCTTATATTTCTGAACTTTGAAAAGTCACTTTGCTTTCTATGCCTAAGTGATGGAGAATAAACTAAATTCTAAGGTCCACTCTAGACTTAGCATTTGACAAGTCAGTGAAATGTAATTTATTTCCTTTTTTAAAAATTGAATGCCAATAGTACACTTCTGATGCTACATGGAGCTGAATATACCAAATTTTTGTGCAATGAGCTCAAAATGGTCAGTTAAGATATAGCTATTAGGAAATATGTTAGAGGACAGGTTCAGTAGGGGGAGAGTCTGGAGGTATTCAGTAACTCGTATTCACATAGCTTATGAAAACCATTTGGAAAAATGAACAGCTTTGTATAGTTACAGTTCACATACTTAGAAAGCAGTATACTGCATTGGTTAAAAACTTCAAAATTAGAATTCTTGGCTTTGAATCTGGGCTATACCACTTAGTATGACTGTGGGGGTAGTTACTAAACCTCTCTGTGTCTTAGTTTCTTCATCAATAAAATGGGGATAAAAATAGAACCTACCTTATAGAGTTGCTGTGGTGATTAAATGAGCTTGTACATATAAAGTATCTGATGTATCTGAAGTGGTGCAAGACATGATACTCATTAGCAATTATCATTTTTGTTATTACATAATCTCATGTAGCTAAGAAAATTTTATCATTTTTAAATTTTTGCACAGATCTTGAATTTGAGACCTTCGTTTTATGTATGCTCAAAATATTATTTTGTGCATATCTGCTTATATTTATAGCATTCTACTATTGCGAATAGAGCAAATATTTTATAACCAGTAAATACTGTACTATCATTGTAATTCAATGCAGTGTTTGGCACAATGATCTTAGTTGTGAAGGACATCCATAATAACTAGCTATTTTTTAAAGAAGATATATGATTTTTAAGTAATTGATATATTAGTGTAACTAAAGTTGCTCTAATGAAAAATTTAACATTTCCTTATATCCTATATAAGATTTTGATATTTTCTCTCTATTCCCTGTTGTTGTTTTTTTTAGTACTAGTATAATATTAAATACAAAGAAAGGTGAAGAAAATAACAGTGTTGACCAAAAATATTGGTATCAGATGAGAATATTTCAGTGATGTATCCTTTTTGTAAAAATATATTTTACTGATTTTTTACAGAGTGGAAGAGAGAGGGAGAGAGAGTCAGAAACATCGATGAGAGAGAAACATCAATCAGCTGCCTCCTGCACACCCCCTACTGGGGATGTGGCCGCAACCAAGGTACATGCCCTTGACCAGAATTGAACTGGGACCCTTGAGTCCACAGGCCAATGCTCTATCAACTGAGCCAAACCGGTTAGGGCAGTGATGTATCCTTTTTAATAATTAATTTCTCCTTGCTTATATTTATTTTATAATCCATACTTATTTTTAATTATTTATCATAGGTCTATAATTTTTTTATTCTTGGATTTTCTAAGAAAATTATGTAGAATACTATACACTATGCATATTTTAACAACATTTTCATAGTTTCTTTTCAGAAATAATATAATTATGACTACACTTAAAAATATTTTTTATCACTGCACTTTTAGTTGTAATTCCAAGTCTTCAATTCAGCTGAAGTGACAGTTATTTTAGAGACCACTTCTTTAATTGTTATATTTTTTATCTTTCTCTTTTCAGGACCAGGGTTCTACTCAAGCAGGAAAAGAGAAAGCAAAAGGTAAAAAAAAAAAAAAACACATTTATTTTTATTTGTGTTAGCTTTATGAGAAAAGTGATCTTTTGAAGCATTTTTTCCAGGTTTATAAATTCTTCTAAGTGAAATTGTAAAACCATCTTCCTTTAGTCCAGTGATGGCGAACCTCTGACATGCGTGTCAGTGCTATTTCTGATGACACGCGGCCGCATGCCGAGGATGAAACATTTATGTTATTTAAACTATAAATATCGTGAAATCATGTTTTTTCCTCAAAGTGACACACTACCCGAATTATGCTCAGTTTTTTGGCGAAGTTTGACACACCAAGCTCAAAAGGTTGCCTATCACTGACCTATTAGCATCCTGATTCAAATCATCATTTATTGCCTCGAGTAATATAATGGCCTTACAACCTAAATCCCACTTTTTAAGTTTTTTTTTAATTATATTGATTGTATTACATAGTGAAGTTGAGCATGTATCTACCTTACAACTGAGCCGTATATATTGAAAGAAATTCTTCCATATGTGCACTTTGAGACATGTACAAACTTGTTTGGATCATTGTTGTTAGGTAGCAAACAAAACAAAAAAAAAAAGAGAGAGAGATAGAAAAGAAGAAAGAAAGGAAAAGGGCAGGGGAGGGGATCATCCAAATGTCCTTTATCAGTGGAATGTTTAAATAAAATGTGGCATACCTAAGTAATGGTACAACAGTGGAAATATATCAACTATGTACATGTAATTAAAATAGACTAATCTTAACAACATAAAGTTGGACAAACAAAGCAACTCACAGAAGAATACAGGCAGTAAGATTCCATTTACCAAAAGTTCCAAAACAGACAAAAATATGTTCAAAGATAGTAAAATTTAGAAAAAAGTAAGAAAGTGATTACTATGAAAGCAGGATAGTTGGTAACTCAGTGAAATGATACCTTAACAATTTAGTATTTCCTTTGTTACTAATGAGGCTGATTATCTTTTCATTCAGGTTTCCTCTTTTGTGATGTACTTTTTCAAGCATTTTGTTCACTTTTTATTTGGATTGTTTGTCTTTTTTTACTGTGACTTTATGTATTTAGGACTTATTTGTTAGTCATGTTTGTGTACTCTGTGTCTTTTATTTTTACTTAATTCTGTCTTTGAAGTAAAGTTTTTAATTTTGTTTAGTTGAAGTTATCAACTTTTTCTGCTTTATTTTTACACCTTGTGACCTGTTCTTCACATAGTGGTTAATACAATTTTTTAAAAGCACAAACCACAATTTATCATTCCCTGGCTTAAAAGCCCCAATTGCTTTTAAAGAGTAAAATCTAATTGAACCATAGCCTGCAATGACCTGAAGAATCTGCACCCTGCCGGCTTCTCTGACCTCATTTCTTACCACTTGCCCTATTGTTCATTGTATTTCAGCCACACTGCCCTCTTTCTGTTACTCTTCTTTTCTTCTGTAATACTCTCCCTCAAGATATTTGCATGTCTGTCTTGTCAACAGTTGTGTCTCAGCTAAAGTATCTCCTCTTAGATTGATTTCTCTAATCACTCACTACATCTAAAACCTTTCCACCCTCCAGTCCCATTCTCTTGTACCCTCTTTTATGCATCACTCTTTTCATAATATGGTATTTTCTTGCTTTTTTTACTCTGTTCTCCTCCCCTTCCATTAATGAAAAGAGAGATCTTACTACTTTTTATCATGTCCTGTGCCTTGAACTGTGACTAGCAGTAATATAGGCACTCAATAATAAATATACTAAGAATGTAATCTGTTCCCAGACTGTTTTTAAAAATAATTTTAGTCTAGTTGGGCTATTCTTTTGAATATTTATAAGAAAGGGAAAGACATGATCCTTTCCCCAAGTGTTGTGCTCTAGTCATGTCACTTTCCTATTCTTTGAAAATTTCATATTGCTTCCCCAAACCTCTTCCCAACCCTATTCTTTATCCCTTCATACTCAGTAGATGCTCTTGTCTCATATCTCAGAGGAAATAGCAGCTATTGGATGAGAATTATCTGAGTTTCTACCACCAGTTCTGTAAACTACTTCACATCGTCACCCATCTTCTACCATTCCCTGTCAACTGTAGACTTTCTATTGGTATTTCAGTTATCTCCTATTAAAACAAGTAAAACCCTCTGTGGATCTGTTATCTTTCTTGCTATGCCCCTTCACTCTTATCTCCCATTTGCTTCTCAATCCATTACACTATACAGCTCTTAGTAATATCAAAATTGAATTTCATGTTGTTCCATTTCAAGAATATTTTTCAGTCTAATTAGCTTTAATATGTCATCATCTCCTGCACAGTTTTTTATTTCCTTTATTTTTTCTTATAATTGACTAGAGGCCCAGTGCACGAAATTCGTGCACAGCGGCGGGGGCGGGTGTGTGTACCTCAGCCCAGTCTGTACCCTCTCCAATCTGGGACCCCTTGAGGGATGTCCGACTGCCCGTTTAGGCCCGATCCAAGTAGGATCGGGCCTAAACGGGCAGTCGGACATCCCTCTCACAATCCAGGACTGCTGGCTCCCAACTGCTTGCCTGCCTGCCTGCCTTCCTGATTGCCCCTAACTCCTTCTGCCTGCCAGCCTGATCACCACCTAACCACTCCCCTAACAGCCTGATTGATGCCTAACTGCCCTTCCCTGCAGGCCTGGTCACCCCTAACTGCCCTCCCCTACAGGCCTGGTGACCCCTAACTGCCCTCCCCTGCAGGCCTGGTCCCCCCCAACTGCCCTTCCCTGCAGGCCCAGTCGCCCCCAACTTCCTTCCTCTACCATCCTGATCACCCCTAACTGCCCTCCCCTGCAGGCTTGATCACTCCCAACTGCCCTCCCTTGCAGGCCTGGTCCCTCCCAACTGCCCTCCCCTGCTGGCCATCTTGTGGCAGCCATCTTGTGTCCACATGGGGGCAGCCATCTTTGACCACATGGGGGCAGCCATCTTGTGTGTTGGAGTGATGGTCAATTTCCATATTACTCTTTTATTAGATAGGATACGTCAATTACAAGAACCATAGTCATTTTTTCAAGGGGCGGGGTTGGGGGGTAGGGAGGGTGAAGGGGATATTTACATGCTGAAAGTCCTGTCATTTTATTGCTGAACTATATAGTGTAATGCTTTTAAAGACATTTAAATCCAAGTTGGGGTTGCACATCATTCAGATGAAATAGACAGTAAACAGGTACCTTTTATCTGTGGTTAATTTACATAACAATGTAACATTTACTTTTTGCTTGATAGCTGGTGAGTCTCTTACAGGTCTTACAGTATTTTACAATCTTAAGAGTCTATTATAATTAACAACTAGTGGCCCGGTGCATGAAATTTGTGCACGGGGGTGCAGAGGGGTGTCCCTCAGCCCGGCCTGCACCCTCTCCAATCTGGGACCCCTCGAAGGATGTCCTATTGTTGGTTTACAGGGATCGAGCCTAAACCGGCAGTCGGACATCCCTCTAGCAATCTGGGACTGCTGGCTCCTAAATGCTCACCTGCCTACCTACCTACCTTGCCTGATTACCCCTAATCACTCTGCCTGCTGGCCTGCTCGCCCCCAACTGCCCCTTGCCACCGGCCTGCTTGCCCCCAAATGCCCCCCCACGCTAGCCTGATCACGCCCAACTGCCCCCTTGCCGGCCTGCTCTCCCCTGACTGCCCCCCCTGCTGGCCTGCTCATCCCCACCTTCCCTCCCACTGGCCTGCTCGCTCCCAACTTCCCCCCTGCTGGCCTGCTCACTCCAAACTGCCCCCCCCACTATCCTGATCACCTCCAACTGACCCCCACTGACGTCCTGCTTGCCCCCAACTGGCCCCCTGCTGGTCTGCTTAGCCCCAACAGCCCTGACTTCCACCAGCCTGATCACTCACAACTGCCATTCCATCCTGGCCTGATCACCCACAACTGCCCTCCCCTCTTGGCCTCTAACCGCCTCTTCCTCGGCCCCGCTACCATGGCTTTGTCCAGAAGAACGTCCATAAGGTCTCCTGGAAGGTCTCCCAGTCTAATTAGCATATTACCCTTTTATTAGTATAGTTAGAGGCCTGGTGCACAGGTGGGGGCCGGCTGGATTGCCCTGAAGGGTGTCCCGGATCAGGGTGGGGGTTCCTAGGTATCTGGGATTTATTTATCTTCTATAATTGAAACGTTGTGGCCTTGAGCGGAGGCCAGGGCGGAAAGCTTAGCTTCCTCCAATGCCGAGGGCAATCCAAGCCTTCTGCTCGCTCCAGCTCCATGGTCGCCTCCATCTTTGTTGGGTTAATTTTCATACTCACTCCTGATTGGCTGGTGGGTGTGGCTGGTGGGTGTAGTGGAGGTATGGTCAATTTGCATGTTTCTCTTTTATTAGTGTAGATATTCTGAAATGTTACTGTGAAAGAACCTTAACTTCTTGGAAAAGTGATACTACCTTTCACATTAAATTTTTTGCCACATTGGGCTTTTCTTACTTTTGATATCTCACATTTATAATCCATGTTTATGGTATTGTATTGTGAGTATTTGATGGAAGAGATGTTGCCACAATTTGTTTTAGTGTCTAATATATAATAGTTGCTCAGTAAATGAATTTTAAACAAATAAATGCCTTTGAACTTGGTAAATTAAAGATGTAATCTGAAAAAAAAAGAATGAAGATAAGGAAGAATAATTATAGTCCAAACAACCAAGAAAAAAAATAAATACTGGATGAAAATGATAATTATATGCAAGTCTGGTTTAAAAGAATGTGGAAGTAATGGAGGTATAACAAAGGGAATTAAATTGGCTTTGGCTGGAGATTAGTTCTCACAGGCTTTCTTTTTTTTTTTTTTAATATTTATTGTTGAAAGTATTACATATGTCCCTTTTGTCTCCCATTGTCCCCTTATAGCCTGCTCCTCTCCCCTGTGCCCACAGGCTTCTTTTTCTTTTCCTCTTTTCATTTGACTTTTAATTGCCCTCAGCTGTGCATATTTTTAAGGCTTTTTATGTCAGTAGGATAGCATAACTTGTAGAAAAACAAGTTTTTAGCCTGTTAGATTTGTTTTATAAGACTTTAAAACTTTCTACATACACATAATTTTAATCTTTTGATACCTGGGAATAATTTTATAAAGTTCTGTTTTAAAGGCATTCATTTAACAAAAGAAAGATTATAACTGGTTGTGAAATTTGGAGTCTTTAGGCAAATTACAGGTCATCATGAATAAATTTAATTTATATGTAAACATATAACAGGGGTGTCACAAAAATATAAAAATATCAATTAAATTATTTAATAGCATTATTGCCTTTTGCTATTTATTTTTCTGCTGGAAATATTATGGTTGCTGCAGTAATTTTTACATTTTTAATTATTTTAGGAATATTTTGAAAAGAAAAGGTTCAAATCAAAAATGAAGTTATTGGGAGTTTTATCACCTGTCAAAAATTCCGCTGTCAGTTTAGACCTCCTTAACCTATATGTGGTAAATCAGATCTCTTGCCAGAAGAAAACACCTGGTAAGTAATTCTAAATAGCATTTTCTTTTGAATTTGATGTGATTATAGCATTTAGTTTTCTAATAAATTTATAATTTTAGAGCTCAAACGATGTGGAAAGTAAACTAATTGTATAACTTGGTTGTCCTCTTAAATTAGAAGCCTTGTAAATTCTTTGTTTTAAAGATATATATATCTACACTAATAAAAGAGAAATATGCAAATTGACTGTACCTCTGCAATACCCACCGGCCAATCAGGAGTGAGAATGCAAATTGACCCAACAAAGATGGTGAGTTAATTTGCATATGTTGGTACGAAGCAGCTGGGATCGAGACAGTTCCAAGCACCCTGGGTCCCAGACAGGCACCAGGCCCTGCCCCCAGGGACCTGGGACTATCGCTGCAGGGCGAGAGCAAAGTGGGCAGCTTGGAGAACTTTACACAGTGGGAGGCTGCCAGAAGGAGAGCAGAGCGAGAGCTGGTGGCTTGGAATTAATTCACAGTAGAAAAAAAAAATGATTATGGAAAAGAAATAGGTGTGACCTGTTTAGATTAAAGTAATCAGGTACACCTTCTCGGTGATGGTGATGGTGATGGTAACATGTGAGATAGAACAGAGTGTGAAACTGCCTGGGGTCAGAAGCAGCATGTGGCCTCCAAGGGTGTGAGGAGTCCAGTAGTGAGAGCAGGCAGGGAGTGGGACATGGGCGGGAAATTAGGTGAAAGTGGGAGCAGAGGCCAGATGTCCACCATAGTTTATTCAGATAAATCTTAAAATAATTACTTCGGCATGCCCAGCCTGCATGGCTCGGTGATTGAGCATGGACCTATATACAAGGAGATTGAGGTTCAATTTCCTGTCAGGGCACATGCACAGGTTGCGGGCTTGATCCCCGGTAGGAGGCATGTGTAGGAGGCAGCTGATCAATGATTCTCTCTCATCATTGATGTCTCCAGCTCTCTCTCCCTCTCCCTTCTTCTCTGAAATCAATAAAAAAATATTTTTAAAAAATTACCTCGCAGCCTGAGTTTTCCCTAAGTCATGTTTAGTTATGTTAACCATTATCACTCCAGAACTAAGTGGTGTCTGTGAATGGGTTTAACCAGCATTCCAACCAGGTGAACACTGTAATTGGTGATAAGAATGTAGTTACAAGAACTCGTAGTTATCTACATGACCCTTGATGTTCGCTAAGGTATGTCAGAACATTGTACTAGGGCTAAACAGTGTACTTTGCACTTAAAAAGAAAGTGTTTTCATAATACTTTTTTCAGGAAAATAATGTTTATTAATGTAAGTTGTTTATTTAATAATCCTATAGTTTGTTGTCTATGAATACACACCCATACATACATAAAATTGTTATGTGGGCATAAATGAGTTGATGGAATATAAATTAAGATTACATATGTCCTTACCTATTACCTAGCCCAGTCCTGGACTTATATTTAATAAATATTAGTTTATTTCCTTCATCTTTTACATGCCAGGCACTGGATTAGACACTTTATTTGTATCTTACATAAGACAGTAAATTTATTTTATTTTGCCTTCATCCACATAAGAATGGGGAATATAAAATTATTTTCAAGTCTCACAAGTAACATTATTTTATACTATAAATGGAAGTGTCTAAAATACCCTGGAAATGTAAGCTAAAATGAAATACATAGCAAGAAGATTTTATAACTTTCTATAGGAACGCTATGAACAAATGTATGCCAGTAATTTAGATGACTTCCACAATTGGTGTAAATTATTATACACAGTGGGGGAAAAGTAGGCTTACAGTGGTTCATATGGAAAAAGACATACAGGTTATGATTATTACAATAGCTTTATTAACTGTTTTGCATATTCATAACTGTAAATCTACTTTTGCCCCACCCTATACATAGGAGGTTTTTACAACATCCTGGTAACACAGCCAATTTTTCCCTACCTACAACCTCTTGCCTATCACCTGAGGCAAGGGTGCTCAACCTTGGCTGCTTATGAGGATCACCTGGAGAGCTCTTAAAGTCTCCTTGACCAGGCCTCCTCTGAGATCAAACAACTCTAATCTCAGGGGCAGGGGCCTGGCATGTCTGCCTTGAAAGCTCCCTGGGTGTTTTCAGTTGGGTGGGCAAAGTTGAGAATCACTGTGCCAGGGTCCTCTGTGTAGCAATGGAGGACTATCTTAAAAAATGCATGCACTTGGCTTTTTAAAAAATGTCCCTTTTCAAATCCTACTCTGCTTTCAAGTCTTCAAAAAATTGGCAGCTGCATTGTGAAGCCTTCCCATTTGACACAGGCTTTGATATTCAATCTGCTCTGTGCATAACTTTATTATAGCTCACACAGAAATAGTCATTCCTAATGGGAGGGAAAATGAAATATTAAATTGAAGGCAAGTTCCTTGAGGGCAGGGAGACAGATGGATAGATGATAGATAGGTAGATAGACAGATAGAGGTATCCTATATAATAAAACCTTAACATGCAAATCAACCAAACAACAGAACAACCGGTCGCTATGAGCGGGGCCTAAGCTGGAAGGTGGACATCTCCTGAGGGGTCCTGGACTGAGAGAGGGGATAGGGTGCAGGCCAGGCTGAGGGACCTCCCTCCCACCCCCAGTGCACAGATGTTGTGCACCAGGCCTCTACTATGTGTATGTGTATATATATCTCTGAATGCATAATAATCTGGCCACTCAGTTTATATTCTATATAATAAAAAGCTAATATGCAAATTGTCCCCTCGACCAGGAGTTTGACCAGCAGGCAGTCCGGCCAACTGCCCTATCCCCTCCCCCTGGCCAGGCTGGCCGGACCCCCACCCATGCACAAATTCATGCACCAGGCCTCTAAAAAAAAAAATATATATATATATATATATATATATATATATATATATATATACACATATACATATATATATGTATATATATATACACATACATACATATACACACACATATACATACATACACACACACACACACACACACATACACACACTGAATGGCCAGATTATTATGTGTTCAGAGATCATAATAATCTGGCCACTCAGTATATATATTGATTTCAGAGAGGAAGCAGGGGAGAGAGATAGAAACATTATCTCTCTTTTCTTATATGAACATCAACTGAAAATTTAGAAGGGTAGAGGAAAAGGATATTTTTCCTCCTCAACAACAATAAACTTTATTAGTCAGGATTCATGACTACAAATGACAGAATTTTAAAATATATATATTTATTTAAAATATATATATTTACTTAATCTTAGCTAGGGAAGGCTTGGAGGGAAAAAAAGTAGAACTGAATTAGTAGAGCCCCTTTTATGAGAAATATGTAGGATGAAAAAGATGATTTGAATGATCTGTGATAGGTAATGATTTTTTTAGCATAAATGGAATATAGATTGTTTTAGTGAATTTAAGATGTATATTTATTTAATGAACATAGTATATCAAACAGTGCTTTTAAAATATTTTGTCATCCATTTTTATTTTTAAATTATAGTGTGTGTTTTTTTGTTACAGAAACTATGAGAAAACCAATCCATGTGAATATGAACAGAGACATAAAAATGCCCCTAAAAAAGCATGATTTAGAACTTCCAATGTCGCCTCCCTCTGTACCATCTAAACTCTGCATTGATGATATAGAAAGCAGGTGAGTTTTGGCTAGGTTAGATATTATTAGTATTTAAATATATCATTATTGACACTGTTTTATTCATTGAAAATGTACAAAGGGCTTCTTCTTCTACCTCCAATTTTTGTTTTGCTGTATTATTAAACTATTAAGACTTTTGTTAAATAACCTAATGTTCATATTCAGTATTTTGTATGCATAGTTTGACTTTCCTTATTGTAAAAATGTCTCTTTAGTAAAGTATAATCTTTATAAAACTCAGTCATAGTATGTCCCAGGAATTATTTGAGTTTCATCTGTCTTTGTGTATTTGGATAGAACAGTATGAATTTTAAAGTATGTATAAAAAGCCAATTTTATTGCCATGTCTATTTTTAATCTTAAATTTTCATTTTCATTAGTATACACCATCAAAGACTGGGAAGCAAGGAAGAACTGGGCCCGGTTCAGGTGAGAATGAAAAAAAATTTTTATAAGTTATTTTAACAAATGTGGTATCCTGCCAAATAATACATTTTTTTAATATGAGGAAAAAATAGTTATCCTTAAAAAAAACTTTACAGTCTTTAAAATTATTATTTTAAAAGTTTTTAATGTAAGTTAAAAGTTTTTATCTATACGATAAAAATATTTTAGTTGCCTGCGTATGAGAAACCTTTTGGAGTTCTGGTAATGTAGACTAGGCCTGTACAGGTATAACATTTGATTCTGCTTGTTACTGACATACTGCAAAGGATAAGTCATTTAGGGATTTCTCTTTGGGTTCATGTGATAATTGGCAATTTATCCTTCAGGTATAGTGACCAGATTGTTTTATTTTATATCAAATTATGATTTTCAGAATTCATGTTATCTCAAGATTATTTTTCTTTCGAAGTATTGCAAATGATTATTTTTTTAGCAAATAATATTTTAATCAGTTAGAAAATGCATAGATTGTGATTAAAGCCTGAAATTTTAAGGTCCAATACCATATTATCTTCTTTTTCTTTTTTTGAATTGCCAGAGTTAAACTACATCAAAAATATAATGGCAATAATACTAAAATCTCTTGGAAATCTTTTCACCTGAATTTGTATGTTAATGAAACACGGATTTCCTGTCATTAGGAGATGACAAGCAGGAATGGAACTTTAGGGTGGAGAGGCCCAAGGGTGAGAAAGGCAGATGGAAGGAACCTTTTAAGTACACGCTTAGATTATAACTTCTCTTGTCTTAATGAGTCCTGTCAATTACTGATGACTTGCCTTTCCTTGGGACTTTTCCTCCAACCTATGCATGCTATGACCTATTCACTTCTCTTTTGACTTTTGTCCTCTCTAGTTTATATATTTTTGAAATTCACATGATTCTATCTTCTTTTCTATAGTTGTCACAACTCATGGACTCATATAGAATTTTCGAACCTCAGTTCAACAGAGTAGAAAACTGCAGTTTCACGCTATCATCTTTTTCTGCAGAATTATCTTCTAACAGAAATATTACAAAACAAAATTTCGTTCCCCAAATAGCACCTAGTCCTCAGAAAGTTGCATATGAAAAAGAACAGAATGAGCAGGTATCTTTGAACCATTAGTTCTTAGTATTTTATATCATTATATTTTTATGGTATTCTTTCTTCTTTTATAAATTAAAAAAATATCAGTTGTGAATTGCTATAGGTATAGCCAAATTAGGAGATAAAATTAAGTATAATATTTCCTCTTAAGACAAAAGCTTAATTCTCTTTACTAGATTATGAATCCAAACACTGCAATGTTCTTTAAAAATCTCTGAAACCATCATCCTGTTATAAAATTGTTGATAGTGAAATTGAAAATTCAGTATATTTTATAGTAGTTGATGCTTATAATCACAGTAAATGACTGGTTGGTATGAAAAGGGTCCTGTGAATAGCAATACATAATTTCAACATGTCATAGTAGTCTGTTAAAGTATGAGCTGTGATAGCTTGAAAATGAGAACTGTTCAAATACATGTTAATTAAAATTATACAAATAGGAATTATTGCTAATAATGGATTACTGGCAATATGCCTTGATATTTTCAGAGGGAGATATATAGATACTAGAGGCCCAATGCACGAAATTCGTGCAAGGGGCTCGGCCTCCACCCACTTCAGTGGCTGCCTCTGCCCCGGCCCCGCCTTGGCAGCTCTGTCTGGAAGGATGTCAGGTCTAATTAGCATATTACGCTTTTATTATTATAGATACCACAGAGAAAAATTTGGAGGACACTCCTTGGGTTCAGATGAATCTTCCCCTAATTTAAGAAGCAAGAAAAATCAGAAATAGATAATCTAACCCTATGCCTAAAAGAACTAGAAAGAGAACAAGAAAATCCCAGAGTGAGCAGAAGGATGGAAATAATAGAGAGTGGAAATAAATGACAGAGTCTAAAAAACAATATAAAAGATCAATGAAGCCAAGAGTTGGTTGGAACTCTCATTTCTTTGTTTCATAGCTTATAAATAAAATATACTACAGGTATAAGTTATTATTGCTAGATAGATTAGCATTGGATCAATATAAAATCTTACATTTATATGGTACCTTCCACATTAACAAATAGATTATTTCATCTACTTTTCACAACAGGCTTCACATATTTTCCCCTGTTGTACTCAATGATATTTGGAATGATTAAAGTAGCAGTCTATAAAATTAATCAGTAAATGGAAGAACTAAGATAATTACAGCTATTTCCTTTGGAGAAAATATTTTCTGTCAGAGAAATTTAACTTTTCTCAAGATCCTGGTGTCCTGGGTATTTCTTTAAATCTTTTTTATTTTTATTGTCTAAAGTAAATCTTTTTTTTTTTTTTTAACCTCTGAGAAAATAATTAGCTCAACAAGGTGTCAACTCTGTTTAACAATTATTCAAATATTGATATTGCTTTCTTTGTTAGAACAGTATTTATTTTGTTTTCAATAAGGACATGATTCCTTTATTTTAGGCTAAAATAACATTTTCAATATAGATGTCCACTTAAATGGCATATCATGATAAGTAATTTTAATTGTGTATATGAACATTTACCATTTTGTCAGGTTCTTCCTTTCTTTTTTTTCCAGCTCAGTAATGTCAATTATTCTAATTACTTGTTTTCCAAATTAAATGAAAGTCAAGATGCTCTTAGTCCATCAGATAAAACAGCACAGATTGGAACATTATTTGAGAGATTAAGCAGGTGAGCAAAGATATGGCAGGAAACAGAGCACCTGCAGCATTTTTTTTTGAGTTATTAATCTGATTTTAATGGACACATATATTTTTAGTTAAAAATGCAAGTAGACCTAAGTAATACTAATAGAAAGTATCTACTAGAATAACTTATAGCGTTTAATTAAAATAGTTTTAAATAATTAATTTCTAATGGACACACCTATCTTTTATTTATTTATGTAAAAATATTTTGGGCCAAGACGTTTTGCACCTGTTTTATAATCTTCATGAATTACTAGTTTCTTTTTCTGTGTCATAAACATAATTTCTTATGTCTGTTGATCAATGCCCCACCTTTATTTTCTTGATTTATGAATATAAACTCTATTGTTTTAAATCCATTAAACTTGAAAAACAGTTTGAGTCACTCTTCATAATTGTGGTGTAAAAACCTTGACTCTGCAATTCTATTCCAGTCTTCCTCATTTTAGTAAATAACACTCTATTCACTAAGTTGCGTAAACTAAAAGTTGTCCTTGATTCCTTCCTTTCTCCTTCAACTCCCAATATCCATTTCAACAATAAAGTATTGCCAGTTCTGTATTCTAACAAACTTTAAAATTATATGCTCATGTTTCTATCTCTACAGTTCCATCTCAGTTTAAGCTACCACTGCCTTTTTCCTAGAGAATTGTTACAGCTCCATAATAGTCCTCTTTGTTTCCTCTTTGTCCTTAGATCCATTTGTTTTACAGCTTTATTAATGTACTAGAGGCCCGGTGCATAAGATTCGTGCACTGGGGGGGTGGTGGCCCTCAGCCCGGCCTGTGCCCTCTCACAGTCTGGGACCCCTTGGGGGATTTCCGCCTGCCATCTAGTCAGACATTCTTCCCACAGTCTGGGGCTCTTGCAGTCTGGGACCCCTCGCAGCCTGGCTCGCTGCTCCTTAGCACTGCCTCGGAGGTGGGAGAGGCTCCCACCACTGCTGTTGGGCTCATCAGCTGTGAGCCTGGCTTCTGGCTGAGCCACGCTCCCCCTGTAGGAACACACTGACCACCAGGGGGCAGCTCCTGTGTTGAGCATATGCCCCCTGGTGGTCAGTTCACATCATAGTGACTGGTCGTAACGCAGTTCAGTCAATTTGCATATTAGCTTTTTATTATATAGGATAATCAGCATAATACAAACTGAACCTATTTAGAATGTGCACTTTAAGTTTTGACATATGTCAAAGATAATGAATATAGTATTCATCATCCCTAGTAGTTTCTTTGGGCAGCTTTGTAATTCCTTCCTCTGACCATGTCACATCCCTTACCCTCATCCCAAGGCAACTACTGATCTGCTTTCTGTATGGAGTTCCTTTTGTGGGAAGGTTTTTGTTTTTGTTTCTTTAACTATCATATTTTACTAGATATAGGCTAGTAATATTATTTGTTGAGTGAGCTTTGGTAGTTTGTCATACAATGAATGTATCTAATTTTTTATTAATTATAATTTTAAATGCATGCTATTTTTTATGTTGTAGCATTTATTGACCTAAATTCATTTATAAAATCTCCTTTTTATGTATTTAAAATCTTTAACATCTGAAGCGATGTCTTTTCTCTCATTTCTAATGTGGTAAGTTGTATTTTTTCCCCTTTCTCCTGGTTATTCTGACTAGAGGCTTACCAATTTTCTTTACCTTCTCCCAGAATCATGTCTCAGTTTACATATTTCTCTTCTTTTTGTGTGTGTGTATGTGTGTGTGTGTGTGTGTGTGTGTGTGTGTGCTCATTGAATTTTTTATTTTTTCTTCATTTTAGAGAGGGAGGGAGAGAGAGAATGAGAGAGAGACAAACAACACCAATTGCCTCTTGTACATGTCCCAACTAGGGACTGAACCTACAACCTATGTATGTGCCCTGGGGGGGAATTGAACCCACAACCTTTCGGTGTATGGGACAGTGTTTTAACCAACTAAACCACACTGGCCAGGGCTCATTGAATTATTTTTATTGTAACATTTTTGGTACTTCCAATGCCATATGTTTGCTTTGCATGCTAGAATTCATATAGTAAGTAAAGCATTACTAGTAAATGTGAAATTTATTTTGGCAGTCAGGGCCCTCCCTGATGTACGTCTGACTTTTACTTCAACCTTCCTGCTCTTACTCAAATTCACAGCTCACTTTCTATAGCATGACCATGGCTAGCTTCTCTGTAATACAAGATTTTTTTTTTCATTATTGGATTAGCTCCTTTGCTGCATTTTTACGGTATTGTATCTGTTGATTGTTGTTAGCTAAAGAAAATACTTCACATTTTTCTATTTTTTATTTCAATGAATTCTGCTTTTACTTTTATTTTCTTTTGTCTGTTTACTTTGTATTTAATTTACTCTTTTTTTCTTGTGGCTTAATATGTTGTCTATCCTAGAAAATTCTATATGCACGTAAGGAAAAATGTATTACTGCTGCTTTTGGGTGAAATGTCCTTAAGATATCAATTAAATCCATATAATCCAGTGATTTTTCAACCTTTTCCATCTGATGGCATGCATAAACTTATCACTAAAATTCAATAGCACACACCCCCAAAAATTGATCTAACCAAAATATGGCTATAATTTTGATTCATTTACACTGGACAGCTATTGTTGTGTTGGCTATTATCACTTTTTTGGGTATGTTTTTTAATTTTGTTTTGTTAATCCTCTCCCAAGGATGCTTTTTCATTAATTTTTAGAGAAGAGTGGAAGGGAGGGGGAGAGACAGAGAGAAAGAAACATCGATGTGAGAGAGACACATTGATTGGTTGTCTCCAGCACATGCCCTGACTGGGATCTGGCCTCAAGCCTGCAACCAAGGTACATGTCCTTAGACTGGAATCAGACCCTTGACCCTTCAGTCTGTGGGCCAGCGCTCTATCCACTGAGCAAAACTGGCCAGACCATTTTGTCATTTTTTTCATTTGACAAACTAATGGAAAAGAGGTCAGTGCCCCTAACTTAATCACCAGGTATTACATGTTTTAAAAATTCTTGTGGCACAGCAGTTGAAAATCGCTGATCTAGTCCAATGTGTCATCTGAGATCATGGTTTTCTTGTTGATTTTCTGTCTGGATGATCTGTCCATTGATGTCAGCAGGTTGTTCAAGTCCCTTACTATTGTATTACTGTTGATCTCTTCTGTTATAATCCATCAAAATTTGCTTTATATATTTAGGTGCTCTACATTGGGTGCATAGATATTTACAAGAGTTATATCCTTTTGTTGGATTGATTCCTTTATCACTATGAAAGGCCCTTTGTCTCTTTATAGCCTTTGTGTGTTGTTGTTGTTGTTTTTTGTGTGTGTGTGTGTGTTTTTAGATTTAAAAAGAAGTTAAATCTATATTTACTCACACTGTTAAACATTACACAAAACACTCAAGTGGCAAGTAATTATAATGCAAGTCCTTACATGGCAATACAAATTTATTGAACTACTGATGCTAAATTATACAAAATTGCACCACTTTAATTAAGGCTTTTAGTTTACATTTGGCCACCTCTAAGTTGTTGTAACATTAGGTTGGTCAATTTAAATACTGTGTCTCCCTGTTGGATAGACACACAATCTTTACACCCAAATGTTAATGCATACAAAGCAACAAGGTATTGTTAAATAAAACAGCAATAGTTACTGCAACTTGGGCCTTATGACCAATTATACATTATTAAAATTACTTTCCACATTCACATCCACCATTTAACATCTCAACCAAAACATTACACATGTGAAACCATCACTAACAGGCAAAAATACTAAACCTGTATATTTGGTATTGCAAATACACTTATGCATGAGCAAGCAAGGGATTCACAGTGATAATCTACAGCAGCAGAAGCCTGAAAGATGTCTTTTGACATGCATTGTTTCCATTTAGAAGTTTGCTACCATTCTTATCTTAATACCATTCTTATCTTAATACCATATATATATATCTCTTCCTATTATGTATATATATATAAATATATATATACACACACATATATAATAGTAACTATACATACATATATTTGTATAGT
Source organism: Eptesicus fuscus (assembly GCF_027574615.1). Lineage (NCBI taxonomy): Eukaryota > Metazoa > Chordata > Mammalia > Chiroptera > Vespertilionidae > Eptesicus > Eptesicus fuscus. The sequence goes on along the minus strand of NC_072479.1, from coordinate 67,597,280 downwards.
TTATATATATAATGTATAAATTTTCTTTTTTTAAAAATGATTTTTTTATCATGGATTCTCTATCACGGATTTTCTATCATGACTAGGATGTTCATTTCCATTCTATTTTTTTGTTTGTTTTATTTTTGGGTTGTGTTGAGCATCTTTGGATCTGTGAACTTAATGTTTTTATCAAATTTGGAAAAAATTTGCCATTAAATTTTCAAATAGTTTTTTTTTTTTTCTGATTACTCTCCCCTTTTCTTTGGGACTAAAATCACATGTAAATTTGTTCACTTGAAGTTATGACACAAATTACTGATGCTCTCTTAGTTTTCAATTTTTTCTCGTTTCATTTTGTATAGACTATATTGCTGTATCTTCACATTCATTAATTGTATCTTCTTTGGTGTCTAATTAACTGGTAAACATATTCAGTGTACTTTTCATCTATAGAAGATGGATTGCACTCCTTTTTATGTCTTCCATGTATCTATTTAATATGCTCAGTCTTTGCTCTACCTTCTTGAATATAGAGAATATGTTATAACTCTTTCGAAGTCCTGGTCTACAAATTCTATCACTTGTGTCATTTCTTGTTCTATTTCTAATAATTGACTTTTATCCTCATCATGGGTTATAACTCACTGTTTTCTTGCCTTCCTGGTAATTTATTTTTTTATTCTGTACATTGTAAGTTTTATCCTTTTGGTTTCTGGAAATTTTTGTACTCCTATAAATTGTCCTAAGCTTTCTTCTGGGAAACAGTTTAGTTAGTTGGAAATAGTATGATTTTATTGAGGCTTTCCTTAAATTTTGCTAAATGGAACCAGATATGTCTTCGGTCTCTGATAATTTTGCCCCCTGCTAAGACAGTATCTCTGATTTCCTTTGTATCATAAGGTGTTCCACTCTGGTTGGTGGGAACACAAAAATTTTCCCATCCCTGTGTGAGCTTCTGGAGTTGTTCCAAGTTCGTATCATGGGTGGTTCTTTTCCCAGCATCTATACAATATAAGGGTAATATACAAATTGGTCAGGACACCCTCACGCAACAACCGAACAGCAGGCTGCATAGGGTGACCAGGCCAGCAGGGGGGGCAGTGAGGGGTGACCAAATGACTGAACAGCAGGCTGTGTGGGGCGACCAGGCTGGCAGGGGGGGCAGTGAGGGGTGACCCGGCTGGCATGGGAGGCAGTTGGAGGTGACCAAGCCAGTAGGGGGGGCAGTTAGGGGTGATCAGGCTGGCAGGCAGAGGTGTTTAGGGGTGATCAGGCTGGCAGAGGGGGCAGTTAGGGGTGACCAGGATGGCTGGGGGGGGCAGTTATGGGCAATCAGGCTGGCAGGCCGAGGCAGTTAGGGGTGATCAGTCTGGCAGGGGGGCAGTTAGGGGCAATCAGGCAGGCAGGCAGGCGAGTGGTTAGGAGCCAGTGGTCCTGGATTGTGAGAGGGATGTCTGACTGCCGGTTTAGGTCCAATCAGACCTAAAACGGCAGTCAGACATTCCCGGAGGGGTCCCAGATTGGAGCGGGATCTGGCTGGGCTGAGGGGCCCCCACCCGTGCACGAATTTCATGCACCGGGCCTCTAGTTTGGTAATAATCTTATATGCATGTGCTGATCAGTACTTGCCTGAATTTTCTGTAGATCTCTGTAGCGCTCTCTCTCTCTCTTTGAAGCACTCTCCTTCATGGTACTCTTCCTGTGAACTCTATCATCTGGAGTCTCTCTGAACCCCCAGCTCTGTTTCATAAGTTCTTATTGGGTTTCTTTTGCTTGAATACTCTCTCCAGGCAGTAAGCTAGAAGAACTCATAGGGTTCACCTAATTTGATTTCTTGCTTTCAAAGATCATTATCCTGTTCTACTTGGTGGCTGGCTCATGTCTGAAAACCATTATTGCATATATTTTTGCCTGTTGTTTTTTTTTAACTGTGTCAGGATGAGAAATCTGATCACTCATATTTCGTTTTGGCCAGATGGAAGTTCTAAAATACAGATTCGCCCAGCATTCAAACTGTTATTTTGCAAGTAAAAAGAAGGTCAATTTTACTTTTATACCTAGAACCTTTCTATTGCTTTCCCCTCCACTCCCTTCACACCTCTTCCCCCCCCCCCCCCCCCCAAATCAAGCTCTGCATCATCTGGATCCTTTTGTACCTTTTAAGACTAGGTCATAAGTTTTCTTTCACTATTTGTATTCTAACTTTATTTTTATTTTTCTTGTTTCTCAAACATGTTGCAAATCTTGCATATGTGGTTGTTATTTCATACCCCTGGTGTATGCTTACTTCTTTCTATACATGTCTAACCATTTTCTATCTTTAGCTTATTACTTCCTTACTAGAGATTTTCCTGACCAAATGATCTGAAACAGGACCTCCAATACACATTATTTCTTCATGTAATCTTTATTTTTTAAATATATTTTTATTGAGTGCAGAGAGGAAGAGAGAGGGAGAGATAGAAACATCAATGGTGAGAGAGAATCATTGATTGGCTGCCTCCTGCATGCTCCCCACTGGGGATCGAGCCCGCAACCTGGGCATGTGCCCTGACTGGGAATCAAACTGTGACCTGGTTGATAGGTCGAAGCTCAACCACTGAGCCATGCCAGTTGGGCTCATCATGTAATCCTGTAGCACCTATAAAGGTGCTATAATTTTCTTTATTTGTTTACTTCTTTATTTCTTTTATTCATTTTACTTATTAATGATTCATTATCTTATTTATTATCTTACTTCACTAGAATATAAGCTGTATAGTCTCCCTACCACATGGTAGGCATATATTGATTACCTGTTTAATACACAAAAAGGACATTTAGATAATGAATTTTCCCTATTTTAGTGTATCATTTAAAAAATATATTTTTATTCATTTCAGAGAGGAAGGAAGAGGGAGAGAGAGATAGAAATATCAATGATAAGAAAGAATCACTGATCAGCTGCCTCCTGCATGCCCCCTACTGGAGATAGAGCCTGCAACCCAGCATGTGCCCCAACTGGGAATTAAACCATGACCTCCTGGTTCATAGGTCAATGCTCAACCTCTGAGCCTTGCAAGCCGGGCATTAGTGCATAGCTTTTAACGAATTTTATATTTATAGGGAAACAAATGGTTAAAGAAGTTAGACTGATTTGTCTTAATAAGACTTTAAGGTTTTAGTATCATTTCTGTCATCTCAATGTGTAGCAATCCTTCCCAGCATTTAGTCTCCCAACTCAAATGCTACCACCTGACTTTCCTTGCAAAAGAATGTCTTTTTTAAATTTAGTATAGGAACACTTGACTTCAGGATATCATTTACCATTTTCTAATTTTTTCTTTCTCCTATTTCTTGTGAGAAATAGTTGCATTGTATATTTCTCTGTCCCCATTTTTCTCAGTGAGTGAATTTCCTGAGTTATAATACTTAAAATAACTTTTAAAAATGATGACATATGCTTCTACTGTGTTTTCTAACTTATAAAGTGCTTTTTACACAAATAAGACCCATATTGAGAAATAATGTTGGATCATGATCTGTGAACATTCATGGGTAAAACATCTCTTTCTCTCTTTAATATCAAACTGAATTCTCTTATCTGTCTGTCCCCAACATGTGGTGTACTCTCTGGAACACAATAGTTATACCTGTTCATTAAATATTTAATAAGTAACTTAAAAAATAAAATTAGAAATCAATCAGTTTTAGCAGTCTATGTTTCTTTTCCAAGTTTTTTGGTTAACTCCAATCTCTGGAATAACCTACCCAAATTTATAGTCATTGGCAACAAAATTCAGAATATCTTGACTTCTAATTATTTTCTATGATAGCTTTGATTCTTATACAAGTTGGACAAAACCTAGAATTATGATTTTTGCATTAGAAGGGAATTTGTTATCTAGTTTAACCTTTTCATCTTATCTCTTATATTATTACTTATATGTGCATTTGTATTTACATTGTTTTACCCTAGGGACATCATATTTTTTATATTCTTGTTAGGTTGAGAAATAACTATTATAATGTCCTCTTAACTATTTGATTTAATATTTTAACACAGGATAATTTTTCTCTGCACAGTCTTAAAAAAATCTTTCTCTGGTTAAATGGAGCATCAGTGACATACAGTGGTCGTCTAGGTTATTTGCTAGACATTATTACAGAACACATGCATAGGTTTGTTTTGCTTTGTTAATGTAACAGTAAATTGAATCACACACTAATTTTTCACATTGAGATACTAAACTAAGTGTAGGTTATTTTTATACTCAATAAGGTATTACAAGAGTGCATTAGATAAATTTCTACCCAAAGAAATACTATTTATTTAAATTTGAAAAATAAAAACATAGTAGGCAAATGTTAGTAGCTACTCAAAGTTTTCTAAGAATTTTAAGAATTCCTAAGTGAAAATACCCTATAATTTTTTTGCTAAATATGTTTTTATTTACCCCAAAGTCCAGGAAATAGGAATTTCCTCACTGGAAGCCCTGCTATAGTGATGGGTGAAGATTGTGGAAGCATGGATGAGAGAAGACACTCAGATTTCATTACTGAAAAACAATCAGTACAGCATATTTGGGGAGAAAATAAAGAAGAGGTGTCAAATTTCCTTGAGGATGTGAACCAGTCAACCCCCAGCCTTCTACCAGAGAATTTTGACTCTTTTATTAACAAAAATGTGATCAATTTATTAAGCATAGATCAACAGAGGATAACAAAACCATTTGAAAAGTGTGATTATGACAGTATGGGAGTCACCAATTCTAATAAAAATCATTCCTCTGATAGATGCATTTTTACAGATCCAGGGTTGAATTTTAATACTTCTAAATTTAATAAAACAAGTTATCCAGAAAAGTGTCAGCCAAAGAAGAACTATCAGAAAGAATACAACAATGATGAAGGAAATAATCCTAGTACATCTTTTGAGAAGAATTGTTATCCAGCCAGCTCTGAAAAGAAAGGTTGGTATTATATGTGGAAAGCGTAATAGTCTATTGGGTTTTTCTGTTTTCAATTTTAGTGTGTGTGTGCACATACATGTGTGTGTATTTGTATGTGTCAGTGTATTTGGAGGAATATGAAATTAAAAATAGAATGACATTCTATTATATGACATTGTGGACCAGGCAATGGATCATACTAATAAGCTTCATATTAAACAAACAGAAATGGTCTACGCTCAAGTTTTAGTTCAATGCATACTTTTATTTTTAAAGGAAAATTTGAAAAGGACTACCAAAAGAAGAAACCACAGATAGAAATCCAACAATATCCAGTGAATAATATGTAAGTTGTTAGGTAAATGTGGGGAATGCAAATCAGAATCTAGTTTAATGCATGTTGAAAGGTTGAACTGAGCTAGAGATATTGCTGTCTTAGTCTGGGCAGGCTGCCCTCAAAGAAGGCTTATCATTTGTCAGAATCTTGGTTCTGTCACCCTACTTGAGAGTATGGTGCTTGTATTTGCCAGTGCAAAAGTACCTTTAATCTGAAATTTGGTGTTAATTATATTTGAGAAGACTGTCTTATGTGTTCAAGAAACATATATCCTCCAGAATACAAATTTATTAATTTACAGTAAGAAATAGAAGGATTACATGTATAGGAATGCTTACTGACATGATTAGCATATTTTCTAACCTTTGGCAGCGCTCCATGGAAAAGGTGATTGGTTATTATAGAATCAATAGAAGTAATAAAATTCAAATGTTAATGGCATAAGGAAGCATAGCAATAGTCTATGACACTGCAGTTACAGGTAATTAAAGAAAACTTATAGTTTCAGAATAGTCCTAACTTTCTTGGTAATTGTAATTTCATCCAGTGTTGCTAACTGAAAATCATGAACTAGATTATTTTTATTCCGGAAGTATTTTCTTATGGATGGGATTGGCACAAGAAATTAATTAAAACATAGATTCACAACTTATTTAATAAAATCAACAAATTAGATTTTTTGTCAAATCTCTAAATATCCAGAAATTTATGAATGGAATACAGCATATAAGGCTTTGAATTTTAAAATGTACTTTATGAAAATGACTTATAACATGGTTCTCAACCTGGCTCAGACCCACATCACTTGAGGGTCTGATTTTAAAATATAAAACAGTAAGTTTGATCTATACATAATAAATTGATTCCTTAGGAAGGAGCTTATGAATCTTTATTTTTTTTTAAAAGCTTCTTTTATCCTGATTCACAGCCAACTTTAGGAACCATAATTTAGAACAATGATTTTCAGAGGGACTAAGGCAAACTATACTACTGTCTTATTTTTTACTCTAGGAGTATTCCCTTTGAGGAATTGAATTCTAAGAAATCATGCGACTTTGGACTTGGTGAGGTAACATATATCTTACATTATGTTTCTAATTCAGTGCTATTTTCATGTTGCATTTTAGTGTTTGCAGTTTATTTTGACAAGGTTAGCTTTATCAAAAACTTTCTTTGTAAGCTAACTATTTTTCTTATATTTTCTCACTCTGAGGAAATTATAGGTTAGATCTGGAAATAAAATAATACCTTTTCAGAAACTGTAATGTGCTTTATTTGAGACAGACCAATTTAGGTACACTTAAAATTCTTTTGATAAATCCTATGAAATTTCTTACAAGATGAAAATTTTTAGATTTCTGTGTGCTACAGGAGAACATAGTTATGTATGTAGGGATGCTGAAACATATATAAACAATCCTAATATATAAAAACCCAGGGTCCGTAACGACTGACCAAAGGCTCTACTGAACACCGGAAGTCAATCCTGCAGTTGGTGCTGGGTTGCCATGGCGACCCAGCACTGACTGCCAAGGAGGCTGCCGATCAGGCCCGGAGAGAGGCCTGAAGAGAGAGGCAGGGTCTGATCTGCAGCCTCTGTGGCAGCTGTTTATCAGCCATTGCCTCTCTCTTTCTCTCCAGGCTTCACCAGCAGCTGCACCTCTGTTTCTCTCCAGGCCCCCACGGGGGCTGCTGATCAGCCCCACCTCTTTGATCAGGCCCGGAGATAGGCCTGGAGACACTGACTGGCATAGAAACTGTCGAATCAGAACCAAATCTGGGTGAACTGAGAGGAGCCAATGGCTACCTAGGAGGTGGAGCTTTAGACACTGACTGGCATAGAAACCGTCCAATCAGAACCAAATTGGCTGGCAGGGGAGGGAAGTTGGGGGCAAGATCAGGCCTGCAGGGGAGGGCATTTGGGGGCGAGATCAGGTCGGCAGGGGAAGGCAGTTAGGGGTGATCAGGCAGGCAGAGGCAGTTAGGGGCAATCAGGCTGGCAAGGGAGGGCCGTTGGGGGCGAGATCAGGCCTGCAGAGGAGGCCATTGGGAGCAAGATTAGGCCTGCAGGGGAGGGCCATTGGGGGTGAGGTAAGGCGGACAGGGGAGGGCCGTTGGGGGTGAGATCAGGTCAGCAGGGGAGGGCAGTTGGGGGCAACCAGGCCGGTAGGGGAGGGCAGTTGGGGGTGAGATCAGGCTGGCAAGGGAGGGCCATTGGGGGCAAGATCAGGTCAGCAGGGGAGGGCAGTTGGAGGTGAGCTCAGACTGGCAGAGGAGGGCAGTTGGGGGCAACCAGGCTGGCAGGGGAGGGCAGTTGGGGGCGAGATCAGGCAGCAGGGGAGGGCAGTTGGGAGAAAGATCAGGTTGGCAGGGGAGAACAGTTGGGGGCAAGATCAGGCAGGCAGGCAGAGAGGTTAGGAGCAATTAGGCAGGCAGGCAGAGTCAGGGGCAATCAGGCAGGTAGGCAGGTGAGTGGTTAGGAGCCAGCAGTCCCAGATTGCGAGAGGAATGTCTGACATCCCCCAAGGGGTCCCCGATTGGAGAAGATGCCAGCTTGGCTGAGGGAACCCCCCCTCTGTACACGAATTTTGTGCCCTGGGCCACTAGTCCTATGTAATAATCCTATATAATAAAAGGTTAATATGCAAATAGACCAAGGGCAGAACAACTGAACAACCAATCAAAGCATAATCCTATCTAATAAAAGAGTAATATACAAATTGACTGTACCTCTGCTACACCCACAAGCCACGCCCACCAGCCAATCAGGAGTGAGTATGCAAATTAACCCAACCAAGATGGCTGCAGCCACGGAGTGAGCAGGAGGCTTGGGTTTCCCCAGCAATGGAGGAAGCCAAGCTTCCTGCATACCCTGGCTGGCCGAGGCCTCTGCTCAAGGCTACAAAGTTTCAATTATAAAAGATAAATAAATCCCAACAAAAATGGCCGCAGCCACGGAGTGAGCAGGAGGCTTGGGTTTCCCGGTGATGGAGGAAGCCAAGTTCCTGGCCTGCCCTGGCCTCCACTCAAGGCTACAAAGATTCAATTATAGAAGATAGGTAAATCCCAGATACCAGGGCCTCTGCTTGGGTCACCAGGGGGCGTGGCCAGCATGCAAAGCACCACAGGCCCCTCGCCCAGGTCGTCCCACACCCCAAGGGAACCTCCACCCTGATCCAGGACACCCTTCAGGGCAAACCAGTCAGTCCCCACCCGTGCACCAGGCGTCTATCCTATCTAATAAAAGAGTAATATACAAATTGTCACTCCAACACACAAGATGGCTGCCCCCATGTGGTCAAATATGGTTGCTCCCATGTGGACATAAGATGGCCAGCAGGGGAGGGCAGTTGGGAGGGATCAGGCCAGCAGGGGAGGACAGTTGGGAGGGACCAGGCCTGAAAGGGAGGGCAGTTGGGGGTGATCAAGCCTGCAGGGGAGGGCAGTTAAGGGTGACCAGGCCGGCGGAGGAGGGAAGTTGGGGCGACCAGGCCTGCAGGGAAGGGAAGTTTGGGGGAACCCAGGCCTGCAGGGGAGAGCAGTTGGATGGGGGACCAGGCCTGCAGGAGAGGGCAATTAGGAGTGACCAGGCCTGAAGGGGAGGGCAGTTAGGGGTGACCAGGCCTGCAGGGGAGGGCAGATAGGGGCAATCAGGCTGACAGGGGAGCAGTTAGGCATCAATCAGGCTGGCAGGGGAGTGGTTAGGGGGTGATCAGGCTGGCAGGCAGAAGTGGTTAGGGGCAATCAGGCAGGCAGGCAGGCAGGCAGGCAGGCAGGCGAGCAGTGGGAGCCAGCAATCCTGGATGGTGAGAGGGATGTCTGCCCGTTTAGGCTTGATTCCAGTAGGATCGAGCCTAAACGGGCAGTCAGACATCCCTAAAGGGTCCCATATTGGAGAGGGTGCGGGCTGGGCTGAGGGACACCGCCCCCCCCGCCCCCCAGTGCACAAATTTTGTGCACTGGGCCTCTAGTATGCTAATGATATGTTAAGGCTGCTCAACTGCTTGCTATGACATGCACTGACCACCAGGGGGCAGACAGTTAACTGGTCGACCAGTCACTATGAAGTGCACTGACCACCAGGGGTCAGATGCTCCGACCGGTAGGTTAGCTTGCTGCTGGGGTCCAGCAGATCGGGACTGAGCAAGATGGGCCAGACGTGCCCTGGAGCCCTCCCATAGTCCCTCCCCGGCCTGATCGTGCACCAGTAGGGTCCCTCAGCGTGGCCTGCACCCTCTTGCAACCTGGGAACCCCTCGGGGGATGTCAGAGAGCCAGTTTCAGCCCAGTCCCGCTGGCCACTCCCCTTGGGAGGGCGCCAGACACAGGGCTCATGGCTAGCAAACACTGCTGTGGCATCACAAGCCTCTCCCAATCAGGAGTGATTGGGCGTGAGCCCGCAGCAGGCACAGTGGGGCCAGGATGAGCAGGAGTGGCAGGAGCTGTAGGCAGCATTGGACTGTGGGTTTCAGCCCGATCCCTGCAGCCCACCCAGAGGGACCCTACTCGTGCACGAATTCATGCACCGGGCCTCTGGTGGTTGTATGTTATAACACTTGCTAATAATAAGGATGTACTAATATGATTGTTGCAACAGTAAAGGCATTGTGCTAAGAGCTTTTTGTACTTGATTCTACAAGAGCCTGATACTGTAAAGTAATCACAGCAAAAGAGACTCAGGTTCAGAGAGATTAAATAACTTGTTCAAGGTCACACACTCAAACCAGGATTCAAACTCTTGTCTTACCTGATTCCAAAGTTTTAACTAACTGTTTTTTTTTTTTATATTCAATTAATATGCGTTGAGTACATTATGAATTTATTTAATAGACTAGAGGCCCATTGTACAAAGATTCATGCAATAGACCTTCCTTCACCTGGCTGCCGGCACCAGTTTTCCTCCTGCACCGGGGACCCAGGCATTGGCTCTGGCCACCGCCTTCCGCTTTCTTTCAGGGTCGGGGCTTGGACCCCAGCAGCAGCGGTGCGGGGGCGAGCGCTGCCCAGTCCCGTGCCCCCATCTGCAATCGGGACACCGCTGCCGCCCGGGTCCCTCAGCGGCGATCAATCGGAGTGGCGTAGGCACCTGGGTCCCTCAGCGGCGATCGATTGGAGCAGAGATTGTGCAGGGCCCAGGTCCCTCAGCGACCGGAGCAGCGGCCCCTGGCTGGTGCCGCCGCCGCCTTGGTCCCTCAGCGATGGGGGGCGGGGCAGCGCATGGGGGCCGCCATCTTTGCTGGGTTAATTTGCATAGCACCCTGATTGGCTGTGGGTGTAGCGAAGGTATGGTCAATTAGCATATTACTCTTTTATTAGGTAGGATATTTATTGTCTCCAGTATTCTGGGGATACAGTGGTGAAAAAACAAAGTGTTTGTTCTCATGAAGCTTATATTCTGTTATACACTAGACTCTGCAACGTCGAGAGATGAAAGGACCTGGAACCAGTCTTTAAGAAGTTGTAATCTAGTAGCTAGACAGAAACAGAAAAAAATCTAATGCATTTAGATAAAACGCTCCATTGGGGTTTGTACAAAAGGGGAGTGGGAGCCTAGTAAAAGACACTTTTAAATTTGATTTGGGTACTAATTAATAAGCTTACCAAATGGACAAAATGCCTTCATCCTATGAAGAAGGAGCAACATATATGAAGAAGGAGAAACTAAGATGTGAGAGAGAGTATAGCTTGTTTTAGAAACTGAATTATTGTTATTATTACTACTGTAGTGCAAATTACAAGTGGTGGGGAGATGGCTAGAAACAATTTTGGACATTATAAAGGGCCAGGTCATAAAAGACCTTGTATTAGCATATAATAGTTTAATTTCCTATCACTGAACAGAAAGAAAGCCCCTGAAAAATTTTTAGCAAAGGAGTACGATGACATCAGAGTATTGGAGAGTTGTGTCTGGTAACAATGAGGAGAGAGTTGAGGGTGCCAGGACTCAAGGCAGGGTCAAAAAGAATGAGGGCTTGAAGTTGACTAGTGGCAGTAATTATGGAAATGAGGGATGAGCTATCAAAAAGATTTAGGAGATCTAGATTTGATTATTAGTTTAAGGGAGAAGGGAAAAATTAAAGACCTGGAATTTGTATTTGGATAAATGAATGGGTTGTTGATGGGATGATGCCATTCACTGAGATGGAAAACATAGGAGGAGGTTGCAGAAAAGGTAAATTGTTCACCAAAATTCACATACTATATTTTTTAGAATAAAGCTATCACTGTGAAATGAATATATTTCAGCCAAGGAACATATTTCCTAATTTTCTATTCATTTGTGTGCAGCCACGTGGCTAGATCTCAATAATGGGATATTATCAGATGTGAGATGCATCATTTTCAAGGATTGTAAGAACTGAGAATTCCTTTTCCAGTGTTATTCTTTTAATGGCCAGATGGCACTGAAGCCGTAAGGGATGTTTGGAGCCACAAGATGGGAAGGACTGGGCCTCTAAATCACCAGTGGAAAAAACTGATGACCAGGAAAACTCATTTTAGATTATTACCTGAGAGAGAAATAATAATGTTTGAATATTATTCATTTTGTGATTTAAACCCCCCCCCCCCAAAAAAAAAACAAACATAGTATGACTCTGGCTATTGTAAATAATACTGCAATGAACATGGGGGTGAGGATAACCTTTTTGAATTAGTGTCTTCATTTTCTTCAGGAAAAAAAAAACCCAGAAGTAGAGTTAATGGATCATATGGCAGTTCTATTTTTAAATTAAAAAATATATTTTTATTGATTTCAGAGAGGAAGGAAGAGGGAGAGAAAGATAGAAACATCAGTGATGCAGGTGCAGTCTTAAAAAAAAATTCAGGTACCATATGTGAGGTGTAAACCATTTTTTCCCAGGGAGGAGCTTAGAGTTGTGGGTTCCCTCCCAAGGGATTGTCCCTCCTGGCATTGAGTTTATCGTGAAATGTGTCTCAGCATCTCAGCCTCTCCTACGCATTTTGATAGGGTTTTTTTTTTGTTGTTTGTTTGTTTTTTAATCATTTGCTTGGTGTGTAGCAAGGAGTCTCTTAGCTAGATTTTGGATTTCTTTCAGAGGAAATTGTTTCTTATGTAGCTATAGATTCGGTGTGTCCGTTGGAGGAGGTGAGTTCAGGATCCTCTTATGTCACCATCTTGAACTGAAACATATTTAATTTTAAAGTAGCAGAGGAAAAAGTTTAAATATGATTGTTTAAATGGTACTTTCTTCACTGGAGAAATGAAGACACATAGAACTTCAGAATTCAAAGAAGTGGGGATGCCACACTAGGAAACCTGAACATAGTGGGAAAAAATGAAGTAACACTTCTACATAAATGGTAAACATAAAATGTAAGGAATGAAACCTGCTTAGCAATTAATATATTAAATATGAAGGGGTAATTTTTTAAAATCAAGATTTAAAGAATAATAAATTGAGAAGGAAAAATAATCTATATATTTTTTAAAAATGTTAAATATAATAAAGGTTGAAAATAAAAATATGCATAAATAAAATATATAGTATTGGAGCAAGGACAGTAAAGATACCTATTCAGAAAAGAGAAGATATAGGGTTACTGATCCATACCACTTAATCCTGCTGGGCAGGCATTGTGAAGGCTTACTTTCTAAAGGATGGAGGCATTTCTTGAACAATTCCGTTTCTTCTCTTTAGGATGCTCTTCATTGTCTGTTATCCTTCTAGATCTGAAGTGGGCATAGGAGTGTGTGCCAGCTCTGGAATCTGTCTAGCTTTCTCAGGTTGTGTGTTCCTGCTGCAAGTTTGGGGCTTGAATTTTTTTTTGAAGTTGAACATACAAGACTTTAAGAATTATTGGATAGTGGGGTTGGATCAAAGGCTCTGCTGAATGAAGTTATTTTTGGCCTCAGGCTGGTAGGGACTCTATCTTTAACTGGTGGTTTCCGTATTTGTAGTGTATGGTGATCTCAAACAGCAGAAGGGAAGAGGAAATAGAGGATTGCGGAGAATATCCAGGGCTGGCAGTGGTGTATACCCCTTCTGCCCATTACCAGAACTTAAATTACATTTCCAAATCTACTCCAAAGGAGGCTAGGATACGTAGTCTAGTTGTATGCCTAAGAGGAAAGGAAACCTGGGTTGGTTGCAACTAGATAGTTTCTCCTTTATCCCACCTATCTGTCTATCTAAAACTGTATATATATCAGAGAATATATATTATCTGTAAGTCCATGATACATTTGCTCCCTTATAACTCATGTAGTAAATCACAAAGTCCAAGAGATTTATTTATCTAAGGAGTGATTGACATTATAGCTACATTCTCTAATAAAAATTCATTGAATTAGAAATCAACAAAAAATTATGCTTAACCTCCCTTACTTTGACATTAAGTAACACTCTGGTTTTAAAAAATAAAAAGAATGAAAATAAGTTATAAATTATATAGAAATTGGTGGAAAACAAAACCAATGCTGTGCTCTACAGAAAATTTATATATCTAAAAGCTTTTATTTTAAAAAACCTGAGAATGAAAATAACAGAATAAATCATCAAATAGCTTAATATCATTGTCTTTTTAAAAACTGTATTTACTGTAACTACCTAAAGCCTCTCTTGTTAGTAATTTATTTCTTAGCAAGTATTTATTCTTTTGCTTATGTTTCTAGAGCAATTTTAATTTTATTTGTTGTTCATCACAGGCTAATATTTATACTTTTTAAAACAAAATCCTTTCTGTTCAGTTAAAGTCATATGAAGGAAGAGTACTGTAGAAATGAATTGGTGGAATGAAAAGGGAGATATAAGTGGACATTATTGTATATACTTGGGAGTTGTTAAAAATTCTTTTCTTCTAGAATCTGATTGAAGAAGGAAGAACATGTTCTATAAAAGGTGCACCAACATCTACAAAGAAAATCTTAAACAGTAAGTAAATTTTATTTTAAAAAACCACATTGAAATAGAAATCAGTTCATTTAATTTTTTTTAATAAATGTTTTGCCAGCTAGTATGTTTCATAGTTAACTAAGAATATAGTAGTAGTGCAATTGCCCTTTTAAATTTTTTTGTAAAATATATTACACATGATAAATACACAGTTTAACAAATAAAACAGATACCTTTGTACTCACTTTGTAGTTTAAGAAATAATGCATAACAAATACTTTTGAAGATCTTCTCAATTGCATTACCTCTTCTGCCCCCTAGAGGTAACTATTATCCTGACTTTGTTTTATGTGATATTACACACACTTCCATTGCTTGGTTTTAAACTTTCTACAAGTTGAGGCAAACTATTTTTTTGCAACTTGCTTTTTTTTGTTGTTGTTGTTCATGCAGTACTATATTTTTTAAGTTTATCTACTTTGAAATTTGTGACTCTAGTAATTTAATTAATTTATTTTAATATATTTTTATTGATTTCAGAGAGGAAGGGAGAAGGAGAGAGAGATAGAAACATTAATGAGAGAGAATCATTGATTGGCTGCCTCCTTCATGCCCCACACTGGGCATCGAGCCCACAACCTGGGCACATACCCTGACTGGGAATTGAACCGTGACCTCCTGGTTCATGGTTGACGCTCAACCACTGAACCATACTGGACGGGCCCTAGTAATTTTAATATTTGTTTGCTGCAATACTGCTTTTTATTATATAAATGTACCATAATATACTTGTGCATCTTTTGGCAATGATTATTTAGATTGTTTTGAATATTTTGCCATGATAAACAATGCTACTCTGGTAATTCTTGGCATTTCACCTGCCACACATGTATAAAAGTTTCTCTGGGGTATAGTTCTAGGAGTAGAATTGGCTAGTTCATGTAATATGCACATCTTCACCTCTTTAGGTAATACAAAATTATTTTCGAAAGTAGTTGTGCCAGTTTAAACTTCCATTAGCAAGAGATAAGAGTCCTAGCTGCTACATATTCTCACTTAAACTGGGTTAGTTTCTTTATCATTGTTAGCATTCTATCTCATTGTAATTTTGTTTTATATTTCCCTAATTATTAATTAGGTTGATTGGCTATCCACGTGTCATCTGTGAAATGCCTTTCGTATCTGTTACCCATGTTTATTTTAGGAATTTTGTTTCTCCTTAATAGATGTGTCTTTTAAATATTATATCTCCGTGTATGTATCCTATATATGTTTCATATATCATAGATACTAATTGTAGGCTTGTGTGTAGCAAATACTTCATATCTGAGTGGTCTTTTTATTCTGTACTGTCTTTTTATGGACAAAAGTTTAGGACATTTTTTAGATATCTGTGATAGAGGGAGTCTTTAGGATATGTAGTCTTCTAGTTTTCCTAGAAATCTTTATGGACTTTTTATTTTTTAAGTTTTGACTTTGTAAAATATTACTTTGGTTTCTATCCCTGTTGTGTCTGCCTTATTTCCTTCTGTCTTATATGAGTAAATGTATTTGTTAGTTATGGTTTATTATTACAGTGTGGTTTTTTAAAAATATATTTTTATTGATTTCAGAGAGAAAAGGAGAGGGAAAGAGAGATAGAAACAACAATGATGAGAGAGAATCATTTTTGGCTGCTTCCTGCGTGGCCCTCACTGGGGATCAAGCCCACAACCCAGGCATGTGCCCTTGACCAGATTCGAACCCAGGACCCTTCAGTCCGCAGGCTGACACTCTATCCACTGAGCAAAACCAGCTAGGGCTCCAGTGTATTTTTTAAAATAAAGCCTGAAATATACATAAATACACATATACAGATGTCCTAGTTCCCGGTGTTTCTCAATGTAATGTAGGATATTTTATTTAATATAGGATATTTTATAAATGAATTTAATGGATTCATTTATTTAATAAAATATTTTATAGATTTCTCCATAACTAAACATTTCTTCATCCTTTATTTATGATTATTTAGTAATCCATTATGTGGATGGACTATACTTTATTCAGTCAGTGCCCTGTTGGCAGACATTTGGGTTGTTTCCAGTATCTTGTTCTTAACAAATAATGCTGCAGTGAGCACTTTTGGGCATATATTACTTAATTGTGGAGATGCAGTTTCAGGGTAATTTCTAGGAGTGGAATTGTTGAGTCAAAGGGGAGATAAGGCAGGGTCCTAGAATAACATTTTTTCATTCAATGTTATTTTGTTATAATGTTGCTGAGATGCTGTTGGAACTTAACTCTTGTTTATATCAATTAGCCTATGGTAAAATTGGTTTATAGTTATATGTTGTTTACACTTAAAGTTGCAGAATCTATTAACAACGTTGACTTAATATACATTGTTGTTGTTTTTTATTTCAAGAAAAATGATTTTAAATATAATGTTACATGCAATAAACCTTAATATTTCAAGAAAAACTATATTAAATATGTTACATGCAATAAACATTAATATCTCAATAAAAACTTTTAAATATGATAATGTTACATGCAATGAACACCAATTATTCAAGAAAAATGACCTTACATATATAATAATATTATATGCAATAAACACTAATATTTCAAGAATAAAAGGATTTTAAGTATAATACTACCCAAACTGTACTAACATAGTATGATATCACAAAAGTTGTAGGAAATATTAAAAAGCTACAAATCACAGGATTACTTCTATTATTAGAATATTACCCCCCCGGCCCCCCCAGCTTTATTTTTGTTCATCAGTTTATGTTGTTCATTATATTCCACAAATGAGTGAGATCATATATTTATCTTTCTTCAACTGGGTTATTTCACTTAGCATGATGCTTTTAAAGTCTATTTTGTCGGAGTGAGTATTGCTACTCCAGTTTTTTATTTTATTTTCCATTTGCATGGAAAAATTTTTTCCATTCCTTCACTTTCATCCTGTGTGTGCCTTTTGTTTTGAGGTGGGTCTCTTGTAGACAGAATATAGTTGGGTCATGTTTTTGTATCCATTCAGCTACCATACACCTTTTGATTGGAACATTTAATCCATTTACATTTAGGGTTATTATTGAGAGGTACTTATTTATAGCCATTTTAATTCTGTATGGCTAGGTTTTTCTCTCTGTTTCTTCTTCTCAGCAATCCGTTACAACAATCTCTTTAGCATTTCTTGTAATGTTGGCTTGGTGGTGATGAACTCCTTTAGCCTTTTTTTTTTTTTTGTCTAGGAAGCTCTTTATTTGACTGTTTATTTTGAATGATAGCCTCACTGGATATAGTAACCTTGGTCTAAGATCCTTGCTTTCCATTACCTTGAGTACTTCATGCCATTCCCTTCTGGCCTGTAGAGTTTCTGTTGAGAAATCAGGTGTCAGCCTTATGGGAACTGCTTTGTAGGTAACAGTTTTCTTTTGCTGCCTTTAAGATTCTCTCTTTGTCTTTAATTTTTGGTATTTTAATGATGATGTGTCTGGGCGTGGGTCTGTTTGGGTTCTTCTTGTTTGGGGTTCTCTGTGCCTCCTGAACTTGTATGACTTTTTACTTTACCAGATTAGGGAAGTTTTCTACCATTATTTCTTCAAACACCTCTATTCCTTCCTCCCTTTCTGCCTCTTCTGGCACACCTACTATTCTAATATTGTTTCATTTTAGTTTCACATTGCCCCATAAGCTGCACTCCTGTTTTTTAATTGTTTTTTTCTTTTTGGTTCTCTGATTGAGTGATATTTTCAACTCTGTCTTCTACTTCACTGATTTGATCCTCAACTTCCCCTAATCTGCTGTGTATTCCTTCCAATGTGTTCTTTATTGTTTTATAAAAACTGTTCTTTTTTCAGACTGTTCTTTTTTCATATTTACTATATATTTTTTCATACTGTTGAGCATTTTTAACATCATAACTCTGAACTCTGTTTCAGATAAATTTCTTATCTCTGCTTCATTTATCTCTTCTTCTGGAGAATTCTCTAGTTTCTTTCATTTGGGGGTTGTTTCTTTGTTTCCTCGTTTTGGTTTGGGTTTGTGACTATGTATTAGGTAGATCCTCTGCACCTCTCAATCTCTAGTGCAGGACAGTATTAAAAGGCTATTTCTGACAAATTGGATAAGGCAAAGCGTCAGAGCCTCCAGAGACCTCCTCTGTCTACAGACTAGTAGGATTCCAACTTGAATTGCCCCAGGTAATCGTCCTCAGGTGTGGTGAGAGTTTTTTTCAGCAGGGTTGGGCAGTTGCTTCTGCTTGGAGGCTAATTGTTACTTTTAATCTCTTAAGTGGCCTCAGGGCAAGGTGTTTTCCAATAGGGTGTGTTGACTGTCTTCCCCCCAGGCAAGGCAGATGTCCAGGTGGGAAAGATGTCCTCCACTGTGTGAGGGAATGACTCAGCCCAGGAAACTTGGGTGTCTGCCTTCTGAGTCTGTCACCCCGAGTCCTGGGTTCTGCTCTCACAGCTCCAGTCCACTTCACCCTCCCTCTGCCAGAGCACCAGGTGGGTGGCTCCACAGGGAATTTTTGTGCATTGGCCCTTTAAGAGGGTGCCTGAACTTTCAGCTGCCACTCCCTGGCAGACAGCACCTCACTGCTTTTCACAGCTAGATGTTATGTGGGTACCCTCCTCAGTTTGGTGCTCTTTGCTGGGGAGCCCAGCTTTGGGATTAGATCCCAGTGTTCTCAGTGGCTCCCCCCCCCCCCCGCCCCCCAACTGAGATATCTCTCCAGGACCTCAGTTGCTGTCTGTGGGTGCCCGGCCAGTCCTTTTGCGCCTCTGCCCCTCCTACCAGTCTGTATGTGGTCTCCACCTTCGGTCCTTGGGTATCAGGGTTCTCTCCTGTGAGTTTTCCATTGATTATTCAGGAACCCTTTTCATATTTCAGTTGTAATTCCAGCTTGTTCCTGGGAACATGTCCATGCAGCGTCCTCCTACTCTGCTGCCATTTTTAATCTTGTACATTGTTTTTTACGTGGGTTTTTCCAAATTCCCTGTTGTACCATTTAGCAGTTCCACCAGAAATGTGCCTTTTACTCCATAACCTCAGCAAGAGGGATTGTGGTCAGATTTAGGAATTTTTGTGAATCTTACAAACATGTAAGTTTGAGTTTGTATTCTGTCTGAGTGAAGCCCAGCATCTTTTAAAAATGTCCAATGGCTATATGCATTTCTTTTTCCACGAACTCTCCATTTATATCTTTTTTACCAATTGAGTTTTAGGCTTTTTTCTTGGTATTTAAGAATTCTTATATATTAAAGAGATTTAGGTTTTTGTGAAATGTCACAAACATTTTCTCCTACTTTGTTACTGGTTTTTGGATTTTACTATGCTTGTAGTGTTTTTTTTGTTTTGCAAAAGTCACTGTTTTTATGCAGTTAATTTCATCAATCTTTTCATACTTTGCTCTACACTCAGGCTAAATTCACTTATATTTTGTTCTGGTATTAATATGATTTTATATTTTTACATTTAAATCTTTAACCCATTTGGAGTTTATCCTAATTTAAGCTATTAAATATGTATTGATTCAAGTTTGTTTAACTTTTTTGCCTAAAAGAAGCCCACTTTATTTTTATTTATCTTTTATTAAGTTTATAGGGGTGACATTGGTTAATAAAATTATATAGGTTTCAAATAATACATCATCTGTATATTGCATTGTGTAAGTAAAGGATAAAGGAGTCAAATATGTATATGGTGATGGAAGGAGATTAGACTTTAGGTGGTAAACACTGACTCAAGTTTTTTTGTGCGTTTTTTTTAAATCCTCACCCGGGGATATTTTTCCATTGATTTTTAGAGAGTGGACGAGAGAGGGAAAGACAGAGAGAAATATTGATGTAAGAGAAACACATAGATTGGTTGCTTCCTCCACACGCCCTGACCAGGGCCTGGGCTGGGGAGGAGTCTGCAACCGAGGCACGTGCCCTTGACGGGAATCGAACCCTGGACCCTTCGGTCTGCAGGCCAACGCTCTGTCCATTGAACCCAACCAGCTAGGGCTGATTCAAGTTTTTGAAATGCATTTTTTCCCTAGGTGTTTATGATACCACCTTTATTATGTACTAACTTTCCATGTATACTGGGTCTGGTCTGGTGCTTTCTTTACTCTTCCATTGGTCTTTCCTAATTTTCATGT
The DNA here is from genome assembly GCF_027574615.1 of Eptesicus fuscus. Taxonomy (NCBI): domain Eukaryota; kingdom Metazoa; phylum Chordata; class Mammalia; order Chiroptera; family Vespertilionidae; genus Eptesicus; species Eptesicus fuscus. The sequence continues at coordinate 67,577,034 of NC_072479.1, read as the reverse complement.
GCTAATACCGTACTAGAATTTTTGTTATGATTACACTAGTACTTTATAGTATGTTTAAAAAGAGTTACACCTCCCTTTGCACTTTTTGTTGATACAAAATTATATGTTTAATCAGAATAAGAAAATTAGCCACAAGAAAATAAAGTGTTATACCGATAAATACCACAATCACAAAACCGACAAAAATAACATTACTAATTAATTAATTAACTGCCTGACAAAGCCCGTCAACCTTTTGGTGCACAGGACAATGCTCAGCTGAGCCGCTCGGGCTGGGCACCTTGGCTCTTCTTGATGACAAACCCATTTTCACAAACAAGGAGAGGAGTGCTTAAGCTACTGCTGATCTATAGTATTGATGCACCGTCAGGTCCATTTTTAAACTTTATTATGATCATAATTGAACACAGTAAGCAATAATGAAAGAATATCATCTTGGATGTTTTAATCATTTTTTTTCATACAGCTTAGATTGTACAATGAAGCTTCAGCCTATATAATATCCTATATAATAAGAGAGGAATATGCTAATTATCCATTATGCCCTGAGGTGTAATGACCGACCGCATAATGACCGGATCACAGATCTGCAGGAGCGTGGGGCAGTGAACTATAAGTGGGCGGCAGAGAGCTACAGGAGGGGGCAGGGCAGCAAGCAAGCAGGAGGCGGAGAGCTACAGGAGGGGGCAGGGCAGCAAGCTATGAGGCGGGTAGCAGGGGGAGCTACAGGAGGGCGGCAGCGACCTACTGGCACATGGATTCGTGTGCAGGGCTACTATATTAGCAAATATCTGGTGACTTGGTACTTAAAACTTGACTTATTCCTCCTTCCTGCAGATTGACACTTTATTCATGAAAAATGGTTCATGTATTAGAAAAAATGCAACCTATTGTGCTCTACTCATTTCTTTCCTTATGTATGTATTATTATTTTATTTGTAGAGAACAACTCTTTTAAGTATAGAATACACTCATAATACCCTGACAGAAACACAAGCTGCCAAGTGTCCAAAATGTTAACTAATTTTGCAAATGCTCTGTAGTGTGTTAGCTAAACTTAAGTTCACCAGTAAATATCTTCTGCTTATGTATATATTTTCTAGAGTGTTAATAAATACCATTCTTCATAAATTAAACCTTTATTTTCAGATAATGATTCTTCACAGAGTAGTCAATCTTCCAGTTACTCTCCAGGGCCAACAGATAGTTGTTTCAGTTCTAGTTCAGAGATGGTAAGTTAAGCCACCCTACCTTTTGGGAGGTTATTAATATATGCTCTACAATTTTGAATTATTTGTATTTCTCATTTTAAATTCTGAAAAAAGTAGTTGTACTAAGAAGTTGTAGAAATAAATGTAAACAAAAATTTAAAAATGTAAGAATATGAAATATAAAATTAAAATGTAAATGAGCATAATTTATTCACATTTATAACAGTGATGAATGTGTTCATTGTTATTTACAAAAGCCATTCTTATCAAGATGTGTGTGTGTATAATAAAGTTGTGTTTATTTTAAACAGTTTTTAAAATAATCCACTCACAATAATTGAAACCCTAAAACAACCAAGAATACATACGAAAAGAAAGTCTCAAGGCTTATATGAATAATTAGAGTGATGTCATTTTTTGAGTGGGAATGCTGCATTTCTCTTAAATCACATGTATAAATGGAAATTTACTCCATTAATGCTTCCATCTTTCTTTTTCTTCTTTAATATATTTTATTTTTACTTATTTATTTTAAAAATCTTTATTGTTGAGAGTATTTTAGATGTCTCTTTTTTTCTCTCCTTCACCTGGTTCCTGCCCCACCCCAGGTCTTCACCACCCTATTGTCTGTGTCCATAGGTAACGCATAAATGCATATAAGATCTTTGGTTAATCTCTTATGTGTCCTGTCCTCTACCTTACTTTTATTCATCCTGTAGGTCTTAGCTTAAGTATGTCACTTCTTCTAAAGTCCCTTCTTGGTTCCTCAATGTAAATTAGGCCCCTCAGTTATGCTCTCAAAATGCTTCATATTTGTTCTTTCGAGTGTATTTCTCAGTTTGTAATTAAACATACATGTGTATGATTATTTGATTAATGTAATTTCTACCCATGAGAAATATTGCTGTAAGAGGGTAGCTATCATATCTGCTCCATTCACATTGCAGATGATAATGAGTATTCATTTCTTGAATAAATACATTTATTGAGGTTGTTTTCTCTAATTTGTGCCAGTCTCAATGCTATTTCTTGGGCTTGCTTTTTCTATTTCAGTGCCAATCAGCTCAAGCATTTTAGTTTTTTTATGTTAACTTTGCTTTTTTCTCCATCTTGAATAATAAATAATTTTATACAAGATTTTCATAAAAAGACTAGTAATTAAAAGATAAATTTTTCATGAATTTGAAAGATTCAAGCTAGTAAATTGAAATCTAGGCCTGTAAAAATTTCTTAAAATTTAACTTTTTATGTAAGTTATAATATTTATTGCTATTTAACTTTTCTTTTAGCTATTTGATTTCCTGTTAGTTGATAATTCTCCTTAAGTTATATGTTTTATGAGAATAGGCCCATAAAAAGTACAATATAGATATTTTTTACTTGCTAAGTCAGTGAGTGAATAATAGAAGCTTTATGTGCTAGCTATTTATTTCAAAATTATTACTTCTACCCCACTCTTTTAAGTGGTTGAAGATTATGCTGTATACTATTTCCTCTGCATGGAAGGGTAGGGGGTGATGTAGCATATGATAAGAAACAAAACTCCTTTATCTTTTTTAACTCATTTGTATTTTTACTACAAGGGTTATTATTGTTCTTGCTATTTTAAAATTTCATAACCTTGATTTTTAAAAACGCAATATCCATCTTGATTTGCAAAGTATCTTCTGTGTTTTGAAATTTTCTATACTATGAATTGGTGCTTTGAAGTGATTGAATGATTTTTTTTTAAAATTTAAGCATCACTTAAAGAAAAATTACTAAATTTTTTTTAGCCATCTGATGATGAAGATCAAACATTGCAGCAAATTGAAGATTCAAGTAGAAGATCCATCAAAACTGAAGAAAAAACTAATAATTTTTATTTAGAAAGGATGCATGAATTTCCACTTGATGGGATTATTAAAAGCAATGACAAAATTCATAAACAAAATGAAAGTTTTCACCAGGTCTCAACGAAAAATAACACAGATCAGTCTGCACAGTCTCAGTGTAATTCAGCACATGTATTACAAGACCAAACCAGTAATAGCTGCACTGTACAGTTTGTGAGATGTGATGCCTGGGTACAAACAGAGAGTGAACCTGTAATGAAAGAAAGATTAGATGCTGCCATACAGTGTGATATAATTTCACAGTGTAAATGTAGAAGTAATGAGTCTTCTCTTTGTAATGTTGAAAGGTGCAGTGAAAATATTAAGGCAGACACCACTGGAGGGCAGGAAACCCTTAAGAACAACTAAAATTCTAAAATCTCTGCCTGATTTAGCATTTTACTTAATGTTCAGAATTTCATCAACATAGCATGGAATGAGAAAATGTAGCTGAACACAAGGTAAAAATATTTAGAGGATATATTTATGGTTTAAAACATTTTAATTTAAGTTTACATATATATTTCTTTAATATCTTTAACATATCTAAGTTTATATAAAAATATATAAATTTATCATTCTTATGGTGATTATTCATTATATTATTTGCTTCTATTTATGGATTAAAAATGTTTTAATTGCTTGCTTCCTTGTGCACTTACTTTTAAAATTTAGTGCAATCACATATTTAGCAAAAATGTTCTCTTCCAAGATTTTCAGACAGAAAATAATACCAATAATATCAAATATATTTTATAACCTTATTATAATAATTTTTTAGCTACTATCTTAAATATTGTACCCTCACTAAGAATTCTGGCATTAATTTTTAGATAAAATATATTTTCTGTTTTGTTTGGATAACATTTTTGTGGGAACATGTCTACTAAGGAAAATGTTATTCTCTTCAAGATTAAAAAAACGTGTCAATGCTTTTATTACAAAACTGTTCAACATTGGAAAAATGATTTATGTTCACTAATTTAAAAATAGCTAAGGTTTTCCCCCCAATAAATATTGTATTAGGATTTCTCATTTATAAAATGTAGGCTTTGTTTCCACAATTGTATTTATTTTTTGTGTCAAGATTTTTAATGTTTGTATTCTAAAATTGTTATTTGTATGGATATATTACAAAGAGCCCAGCAGGGGGCATTCTGATATTTAACTGAACCAAAAAGAAAGTCGTTAGGCATTTCTGTGCCTTTAATGAAAATTTGATATTGCATTTTTACATGCCTACATATCACTCAATGATTTGTGTTGCAGAACTTATCTAAAGCATAATGATTTAGAAACATCAACAGCTAATGTTTAAACAGTAGCAGTCTTTAGGTTTTTAGCTAGTTTAAGGAAGTTAATTTTGCTGCTTCAGAGAGCACAATGAGCTCAAATAATTTTCTTCAAGTATAGTAATCATCTTGTGAAAGGAGAATATAATTATCTAATCTACATATATAGGTTTTCAAAAGGCTAGATTTTGATCCTGATATTAAACGAAAGGTATTTCATCATGGATTGATTATACTGAGCATTATTTTTGCAAAAGCACAAAATAACATAGCAATGAAAACCAATGTATAGACAAAAGATATTAGAATAAGATTGAGCTATGAATTTTTGGTTGGCTTCAAATAGTAAATAAACTTATTTTTTCCTAAATAATTACCTAAGTCTAGCAGTATTGAAAGCACATTTATTTCAGAAGCTCAAATGTAGTTATATTATTATTATTATTATTATTATTATTATTATTATTATTTGGAAGTTAATATCAGGACTTTAGTGCATTGACAATACAGGGTAAGTAAGATGCAGTGTAGTAAAGAATTTAAACTTGCCCAGAAAAGAGGTCTAATCTTTGCCCTTGGCTTTGGGGAAGTAATCTCTAAGCCCTTGAAATGTCATGCCTGATAGAAGTGTCTTTGTTTGTCTGGGAATATTGGGTCAGGCCAGAGAGTAACAATGTGATTTAGGATGGGACTGAGACAAGCAGTATCATCTCAACTTCCTTAAGGGGCTAGAAACTCTGATCAGCCACCTGGGCAGTCAACCATGCCACTGTGATGGAACTCCAGTAAAGACAACACCAAGGCTCAGGTGAGCTCCCTGGTTGGCAAAATTCTCTGTGTTGTTACACATTGATACCAGGAAAGTAACTGTCCATGCCTCCACAGAAGGGGACAATTGGAAGCTCTGTATTAATTACTTTCCTAGACTCTGCCCTATATGGTTTTTACCTAGGCTGGTTTTAGTCTGGGTCCTTTTCCTGTCATAAACTGTAGCTGAGAGTGTAATAGCTTTCAGTGAGTTCTGAGTCTTTCCAGCAATTATCAGATCTGAGGATGCTCTTGGGACCCTTGAAAAGGGTAGTTTTGTGGACTATTCCCTACCTAACTTTATAGTTACTAACTCTTTAGGTGCTTTAAGAGTTAAATATATTTAAAATATATTTATAGGAAAGTAAGTGTAGAATTACAAAATAAAGAAAACATCTCATATAATAGAATAGATTATAACATACTTCTTAAGTACAATACTGGTTTAGCTTTTCTCTTGGTGAAACCATTTAATGAAAAAAAATTAATTGAAACAGCTTTTTTTTCATATTTACAATTTAAGGTTTATAAAACAAAGTAAATCCTGGCTAAGGTTTATCCAAATGAAACAAAATGGAAAACTTAATAATGATTCTGCACACATTTGTAATGTAAACTGCCAATCACAGTGACTTCAAATAATATACTATACATTCAGTAGTGGAGTTGGTGCATTATTTTGGTCAGCATCAACTACTCTAGGAAGTTGCCGTCTGAAATAATATGAGGCTATCATTAGAGATAGTCTTGTGTAATTTACTTTTATAGCACTTACCATAATTGTAATTTATTCATGTAATTTCTTGGTTAATGTTTATTTTCCCCATGACACCACATACAGCAGTGTAGCAAATGCTGTCAGTGCTCTGCTAATAATACCTTGGCCTGTATCATTTTAATACATGCCAGCCTGATTTCCAACTGCTAGTACCTTTGGGGCTTCTCTGGGCTGCAGACACCTGCTCTACCTGTGCACGGGCAGGCAGGACACACCCAGAAGTAAATGCTGTTGGAGAGCAGTCTTATTTTATTTTATTTTATTTTATTTTATTTTTTATTGTTTAAAGTATTACATATAGTAGTACATATATCTCCTTTTTCCCCCACATTGACCTAAAACAGTGACGAATTGGAGTTGGTGGATAAAGACCCCAGTCCCCTGTCTCTTGGATAGAAATACTTCCCCCAGAAGCATGTTCTACAACACTGGCCCTAAAACTGTTGAATCAGAATCTCTGGGAATGGGGCTCAGGAATCTGTGCTTAACAGTAGCTGTTCTTACAGAGTTCCTCAGAAAAATTAAGCTTGTGTTGCGTAGAATGGTCTCTTGCTTGGTAATAAAGCCCTTATTAGCTTCCTTCCTTTCCTGTCTCACTCCTTCAGTTCCACAGCAGTGTTTCTTGAGATCACATCCCAAGTTACATGCACTTGATGATGCCACCTGGCTGCTTCTAGCTGCCTATAATAAAATGCAATATGATTGTGTTAAGTGAAAGTATGAAAAGAGTTTGGACAAAGATTAATTCCAGGACACTGTCAGGAAAATTAGGGAATAAAGTTAACGTCAGGGGAGTCCATTATCTGCAAAGACTTCATAAATGTGAGGTGGTATCAAGAGTTTAGAGTGCTGCCAAGACCTCAAAGATTTGTGATGGTATCTCAGATAAACACCTCTAAGGTTCTTAAAGAGCATGCATTGAAAATTGTCCATGTTCAATAATAGGTGCTTTTAAGGAAACCAATTTTGAATTTTTGGGGTATGGCTTTTTTTCTAATTGGTTGAACCCCAGTATGATTCATAAGAGACCCACATAGTTTTAAGAGAAGTGTACTTGCAGAAACACTACCTGCTTGGATTAAAAGGGACAAAGCCATTACAATATGAAAAGAGGCCTTTGTACTTTTGAAATACTACTGGCAGGAAGCAGGCTGGTAAAACTACTTAGCTAAAAACATCAGCAATTTTTTTAATGGAAAAGGATGACTAAGGGAGTGGAACCATGAGCTCAGAGGGTAGAGCTAAAACCTATAGAGATGCTGTGCAGCAATTCCAGGCATCAGGTCTGATTCAGAGAACCATCACTATGTGCAAATGGCTGAACTTCAGAATTGTTATGGATTGGTGACTCCTGTTTGCCTCTCTTTTCCCTCATTTCAGTGGAAAAGTCTGTAATATATCTTTTCCACCATTGAATGTTGGTATGCAGAGGACATGTAACTTGTCTCTTTATTTCACCAGGTCTTCATATTAAAAAGAGCTATATTAGAGGAGCTATACTTGATAAATAGCCTCTGAAGAGTCTCATACACACGTGAATGTGATTCTGGACTTTGAACCTATGCCTGGTGCCATATTAGGTAAGACTTTTGCAGATGTGGGGTTATTTTGGGAAGTGGGCAGTGTATTTTGCATGAAAGTAATGTAATTAATTTGAGGCTAGAAGTTATATTTGCAATTTCTTTGGCTCTCCTTCCACAAAAAATGGAGTCTAATTGCTCTTCCTTTGATATGGGTGAACCTTAATGACTGGCTTCTAACAAAAAAGAGGTGGAAGTGATGATGCGTGACTTCGAAGACTATGTTATGAAAATGATATAGTTACTATTTTCTCATTCCCTCTTTCAGGGCACAGGCCTTTGTTGCCCTGAGCTGCCATTTAAGAAGTCTGGGTATGGTAAAGCCTCCAGGTAGGCAAGACCATGTGGAATGACAATATAGAGATAGGTTAAGATTGCCTAGGAGCCCAGCTTTCCCCGTACCGGCCTTTTGGGTTTTCTCAGCCCAGGCACCAGATGGGTGAGTTGAAACAGCCTTCTGGCTTTATAAATTCCTGGACAAAGATGTATAGAATTAAGCTAGCCCTGCTAGATTGAATATTTGTGATCAAAATGTGTTCTTTTAAGCTACTAAGAGCTTTGAAGTGGTTACAAAGCATTAGATAACTGGAACAGTTCATGTTTATATGTCTTATTATCCACTTTTTTACATTTACTGTTGAGAGCAAGAACTCCGTTTTGCACTAGTATTTTTAAAAAATGTATAGGGTCTAGCCTGGTTGCAGTGGCTCAGTGTTTGAGCATTGACCTATGAACCAGGAGATCATGGTTTGATTCCCGGTCAGGGCACATGCCCAGGTTGCAGAATCGCTCCCCATTCCTGCAGGAGGCAGGTGGACCAGTGATTCTTTCTCCACTGATATTTTTCTCTCTCCCTTTTCCTTCCTCTCTGAAATCAATAAAGATACATTAAAAAAAAAAAAGTAAAAATGTATGTGGTCTAAAATAATGCTTTTCACACAGTGGGCTCTCAATAAACTCATTTGGTGCTATTAAATGAATTGGAGCAATAACCCAAACTTCATGTATCTGGCTTTAACTTTTAAAGCAGCTTCCTTCTAGAAACGCAGTTGGGTCACTTCACATTTCCCCTTTGAATCTGTTCTTGTTGCTTTTACCTTAGTTACTTTCTGACTGTGGCTCTAGTTCATGATTCTAGTTTCACTTTCACTTCACCTTGACTTTAATGCCATAATTTCTGCCTTAGGGCATGATGATAACTATTAGAATATGTTGAACTATATGTACATTTTATAGGTCCAGAGCCACTGTATTACTCGGAATTGTACCTAGTACATAGTAAGCAGTCAGTAATTATTTGTTGATTAACCTTAACTGTGTGGAAGACACAAGAATAATTTACATACATTACTTCTTAATTCCCACATTAGGATTATTATCCTCACTGTATATATAAAAAATTTAAGTTTAAATTGGTGAAATGATTTTCCCAAGGTAGTATAATCTAGTGGCTATAGGATCCAAGTCAAAGATCTATTCAAAGCCTGCTCTTAATGACTGTGCTTGATACTGTTTTTATATTAACATACGTTTCTAGGAGCTGACCTTGATATTTTCCATTGAGTTCACACCATTTATTTGATTTGTTATTTAGCCACTGCTTCTCCAGAACTGTGCTTTGTGTGTTGCTACAGTCTTTTTTGTCACTCATGTTTGGGGTCCATGGAGAAATCTACCATTAAAAATGTAATTATATACCTAAAATCCCAAACTAAGAAGACCTAGTTCAGTAACATAGAGAATAACAGTGTGCTGTCTTCATGGAAAATATATGAAATTTAATAAAACTGGAGCCATTCAACTGCTTCTATACTTGAAAAAATTAAGACCTATAAGAATGAATGGAAAAGACTTATGACAATTCTGATGTTAGATTTTACAGTTTTAGAATTAGACATTTTTTAAAATAATTTTTTATTTTTCAATTACAGTTGATATATAATATTATATTAGATTCAGGTATACAACCCAGTGATTAGACATTTATATAACTTACAAAGTGATCGCACTGATAAATCTAGCACCCATCTGACAGCATACAAAGTTATTAAAGTATCATTAATTATAGTCCCTGTGCTGCACTTTACATCCTCATACTATTCTGTAACTACCAATTTATTTTTCTTAATCTCTTCACCTTTTTTACCCATTCTCCAACACCATTCCCATCTGACAACCATCGAAATGTTCTCTGTAATTGTGAATCTCCTTCTGGTCTGCTTGTTAATTTTTTCTTTGATTTTAAGATTCCACATATAAGTGAAATCATGTGGCATTTGTCTTTCCTGCTTATCTTATTTCACTCAGCATAAATGTTGCTGCAGTAGGCAAGATTTCTTTTTTTTTTTTTTGCCTGAGTCATATGTACTTCATTGTATATATGCACCATTTATTTATCTATTCATCTGTAGATGGACACTTAGGTTACCCGTATCTTGGTTGTTGTAAATAATGCTGCAATGAATATATGGATGTATATGTCTTTTTTATTTAGTGTTTTGGCTTTCTTTGGATAGATGCCCAGAAGTGGAGTTGCTGGGTCCTTTTTTGTTTCTTGTTATAGCCTTTGTTTTGAAGTATATTTTGTCTGGTATGAGTATTGCTATCCTAGTGGTTTGTTTTTTCTGTTTGTTTCCATTTTTATGAAATACCTTTTCTCATCCCTTTATTTTCAGTCTGTGTGTCTTTCCTTCTGAAGTGAGTATCTTCTAGACACTTGTAAGGGCTTTGTTATCCATTCAGCCTCCACATATCTTTTCATTGCAGCATTTAATTCATTTGTATTTAAAGTAGTTATTGACAGATATGTATTTAATGCTACATGTCTGGGTTTGTGAACCTTTGAGAGATTTTAGGAAAGTTCACAGCATGAGCCAAGACAGGTCATTTGCATGGAAAAGCCACTGGAATATCTTGTGTGGGCCTGCAAGTTGGGTGGAGCAGGGTCTCAGGGAATCACAAAGGTGGGGTGAACATTGTTAGCCAGATTGATGGAGACTCGGATATGGCACCCGCTTGTCAGCTCTGTAGGAGCAATGGCCTCTGCCAGCACTTCTGTCTGTGACAAACCTGCCCCTGCAACCTTTGTCCCAAAGCAAGACAATTCAGTTCCTTCCCATGTGACTCTGGTGCTTTTTGAGCTGCTGCCCAGGGTTGAAGCTCAGAGCAAGCAAGTCTGTGTGTGGGAACTATGAAAAAGTTGGGATTCCTTGATCTTCAGAGGGGACCTCCACAATCTGAGATATTTCTGCAGATTTTTAATCACCATATATGGGTGTGGAGCTGGCTCGTTTTGAGGCCCCTCCTACCTTCTTTATATTCTTAACTAGGGGTCCAATGCACAAATTCGTGCACCTTGAACTGTGGGCCTCGAGGCTGTGGTGGGCACTACAGAAGGAACTGGTGAAGGTAAATGAAAAACTTATTTTTCTTATTAATGGATGGAACAAATAACAGTGTTCAAAATAACAATAGCAACAGTGTTTTCAGTGTGTAGCTTTTATACAAGTGAAAAGAAAGACAGCAATGATACAAGGGACAGAAGAGAGAAATTAGGAATATTTTATTCTTATAAGGTACTAGAGGCCTGGTGCACAAAATTCGTGCACAGGGTGGGGGGTTCCCTCAGCCCGGCCTGCACCCTCTCCAATCCGGGACCCCTTGGGGGATGTCCGACTGCTGGTTTAGGCCCGATCCCAGGGACATCCCTCTCACAATCCTGGTCTGCTGGCTCCTAATCGCTTACCTGCCTGCCTGCCTGGTCGGCCCTAACTGCCCACCCCTTCCAGCCTGATCACCCCTCACTGCCTCTGCATGCTGGCCTGATCGCCCCTAACTGCCCCCCCCCACTGGCCTGGTCACCCTAACTGCCCCCCCACTGCTGGCCAGGTCGCCCCCAACTGCCCCCTCCCTGCCAGCCTGGTCACTCTTAACTGCCTCCCCCCACCGGCCTGGTCACCCCTTACTTCACCCCCCCTTCTGGCCTGGTTACCCCCAACTGCCCCCCTCTGCCAGCCTGGTCGCCCCTAACTGCCCCTCCTGCCAAACCGGTCATTCCCAACTGCACCCCACCCCCCCTGCCAACTTGGTCACCCCTAATTGCCCCCCAGCTGGCCTAGTCACCTCCTACTGCCCCCCCTGCTGGCCTGGTTGACCCAACTGCCCCCCCGCCAGCCTGGTCACCCCACACAGCCTGCTGTTCAGTCATTTGGCCTTCCCTCACTAACCCCCCTGTCAGCTTAGTGATAGGCAGGCATCTTGTGAGGGTATGAGGGTTAATTTGCATATTACCTCTTTATTATATAGGATTTGCATTACCTGTGAAGGGAGGTTGTAGTGCTATTAGAAAGTGGACTTGTATTAGTTGTACATGTACATTGCAAATTCTAGGGCAATCACTAGAAAATGAAAAAAGTATCATTGATATGCTAAGAAAAGAGAGGAATGGAATCATATAATATGTTCAGTTAAAACCACAAAAGGTAGAAAAGTGGAAAACAAAAATAAGAACAAAGAGCAAAGACAACAAATAGAAATCAGTAACAAATATAGCCAGTATTATATCACTTTAAGTGTCAGTTGCTACACCAAATAAAATACAAATTGTCACATTGGATCAAGAAACAAGACCCAACTATATGTTGTCTTTAAGAAACCAGCTTTGAATACAGAGATTCATATAGGTTAAAAGTAATGGGATGGAAAAAAAGGTTCACCATACTAACATGAATCAAAAGAAAGCTGGAGTAACTATATTAATTTCACTCAGAGCAGACTTAAGAGCATGGAAGCTTATTAGGATCCTGTGGGTTCATTCATAAATTAAATTTGGGCATTTTTTTTTTTTTTTAGAAATTACTGATAATTTTAGACTTTAAATCCCAATCCTTTCACTTTAAAAAAATATTTTTTAGTGAATTTCAGAGAGAGAGGAAGGAAGAGGGAGGGAGGGAGGGAGGGAGGGAGGGAGGGAGAGGGGGAGAGAGAGAGAAAGAGAAAGAAACATCATTGTGAGAGAACAACATTGATCGGCTGCCTCCTGCACACCCCCTACCAGGGATCGACTGCCTCCTGCAAACACCCAACCCAGGCATGTGCCCTCACCAGGAATTAAGTGGCAACCTTTTGGTGCATGGGATGACACACAACCAGTTGAGCCACATCAGCCATGGCCCAATCCTTTCACTTTTGCCTCTAAATTATACTGTCAGTTTTATCCAGTAGTTATGTTTTAGTCCCTAAATCCATAACCAGTGACCCTACAAAAATTTTCAGGTAGAGGCAGTTATAAAAATTTCTATATAAAGCTCATTGTCAAAAAAGAAACAATAAAATAGGGGGAATATTAGTACTTTTGATATAGAGTTTTGTGAGGCTGGAATGAAATGATGAATACAGGCGGTCCTCAAATAACATCGTTTCTTTTGATGCCATTTTGTTACAATGCTGATTAGATGCTATGGCTTACCTCCTTTTTTATCAATTAGCCTGTGGTAAAATTGGTCTCATTTTATCTTTTTTCCACTTAAAATCACGGAACCTATTGACAACGTTAGGTGGGGACTTACTGTATAAAGTATCTGGCATATAAAGAGTGAGTTATTATTCTATAAATAAAATGCAGAAATAGAATAACTTACTATGAAACATGCAAATCCCATCCCAATTTTGCTATCTTAATTTTTAATGATATTTCTTACTAGGTTTCCTCCTCCATTAATAGGACTCATAAGAAACAAACCAAATTTGTTATGCTAATGTGTTTATGTGAATACACATGAATTCACGTACCGTAAGGAATTTGCTGCTTAAGAGTTTTGCTGTACAAAGGTTCATTTATAAAGCATGCTATTGATATTGGCCTAGTGCCCTGATGTCATTTTAACCATTTCTTTCCAGCCCAGGGAAAATTTCCAATCCTCTCTTGTGGGCCACATGAGCACCTGTGATGCATGCATCCATTCATTCTTCAAACATTTATTGAGCACATACTATATGCTAGGTACTTTATGCTGGAGTCAGTAGAAAGTAATACAAGTTCCTTACTCTCATGCAGTATATGTTCTAGTAGTAGAAACAGACAAGAAATAAAAATTTCAATAGTAAATACTAGGAAGAAAATAAACTAAGGTTACATGATAATGTATTGGACAGGAAGGGCACAGTTAAATTGTCTAGTCAAGGTAGGCTCTCAGAGGAGATGATTTTTACCTGATACCTGAATGACAAGAAGGAACTAGACACATAAAGAACAGATGACAAGCATACAAGGCAGAAATGACACCACGTGCAAAGCCCCAAGGTAGAAATGACTTAGCTTTATGAATTCCTAACTAACTTGCATATAAATCTTCTCAATCAGTTGTTACTAGAGGCCCGATGCATGAAAATCATGCAAGAGTAGGCCTTCCTTCCCCTGGCTGCCAGCACTGGCTTCCCTCTGGCATCCGCTCTTGGGCTTCCCTCACAGCCCCGGCTTCGTCGGGAAGGTCGTACGAAAGTACATCTGGTCTAATTAGCATATTACATTTTTATTATATAGGATTCACAGATGAGCTCACCTCTTGAAAGAACATGATGCTTATTTCCTTTTCAAAGTGGTGATTTCAAAATTTTAATGCAGTGGTTCCCACACTCTCATGTGCTTCAGAATCAGCCAGTGTTTGTTAAAATCTAGTTTCCTGGACTAAAAACATGAACTGGTAAAAATAGAGTAGAATGGTGGTCACCAGAGGCTGTTGGGGATTGGGAGATGTTGTTTGAGGGCACAAACTGGCACTAGTAAGTAATTCCTGGAGACTGATGCACAGCTTAGTGGTATCGACAACAGCTCTGTATTTTAAACTTGAAAGTTACTAATAGAGTCAATCTGAATTGATCCCACCACAAAAAGGAAATGATAATTAAGTGATGTGATAGAGGTGTTAGCTAAAGCTAAGGTGTTAATCATATTGCAATATATAAATGTATCAAATCTAAATTGTGTATATCTTAAACTTACACAACTTATATGTTGATTATATTTCATACACACACACACACACACACACACACACACACACACACACACACACACACACACAATTTTCTGGCCTACATCTCCAGAGATTCTGATTCACTACATCAGGTGAGCCCCACATATTTGCATTTGTAACAAACTCCTGGGCAATGTCTGTGCTACGAGTCTGAGGACACTTCGAGAACTACTGCTCTAACAAGTTTGTTTTTTAAAATTTATTGGGGTGACATTGGTTACTAAAATTTGGTTTCAAATGTACAATTTTATAATACATCATCTGTATATTGTATTGTGTGTTATAACCCAAAGTCAAATCTCCATCCATCGCCATTTATCCCCACTTTACCATTTGCTACTTTCCCCTAGTTCCCTTCTCTAACCACCATACTGTTGTCTGTGTCTGTGAGGTTTTTTGTTTGTTTGTTTTTAGGTTGATTTTTTTTAAGTTTAGTATCCATTTGCTAAAAGTAACGTATACCAGTATTTCCCTTTATGTAAAAAATTTGCTCTATGTACTGACTGTCTGAAATTAATTTTTGTAAGTAGAATGGAAAAGAACATGAAATATTAGGAAAAAAATACTATAATGTTTCATATTGAATTCATAGCATCTGTAGTAATATGAACTTAATTTCAATATAGCCAATTAGTGAAAGGATAATGTCAGTTTTCATTTGGAGGGGGTTTCAATAATTATTTTTTAAATGGTGAAAGGTGACTGAGAAATTTTCTAAAATTACTTTGTTTCTTGACAGTGAGATCATATAAATAGAAACTGTACATTAAATGTTGTTAATCTGGAGACAATGAGGATGTCTTATCAACAGTGCCATTCAGAAGGATGTTCATGGAAGAGATGGAGAAAGGAGGAGGGACATCAGCCAGGTCAGCTCAAACTATTCTGGTCAGAAGGGAGCCTGGCTGTGGCAGTCACACAGCCTGTAGGTTCTATGTCAAAGAAGCCCACGTGCTCCTGTTCCTAGTGATTGTTCCCAGGAAGGGAATTTATAAGCACATTGCTTGTACTTTGGAGATGACGACATTAGCAGCATCAGGGACAGCATACAGACGATGACACTAAGAACAGCCCCAGTCATCAGCACTTCATGTCATTGCTCTGAGTGCTTTACATGATTAACTGATGTAACCCCCACAACACATATATGACAGTAACGACATCTCCATTTACAGACAAGAAAGTGAGGCATAGAGTAACTCTGTGTAATTGAGGTTACTGGGCAGCAAGTTAAAAGCTGGGATTCAGACCTAGACAATTTGCCTTCAGTCTGACCCCTTAAACAGTGTACCATATACTGCTTCATATTTGGATAAGAATCCCCAAATCAAAGGTTTTCAGTATTTGTGTCTATAGTCCAGTTTAAAATGAGGTATGTGATTCTTTTTCTGCACACTCTTTAAATTATAATACAGGAATTCCACAATGTCTGTTTTTTAATCTTTCTGCCTGGATCTGACAAGAAGACATTCTGAATGAGGACGGAGAGGAAGACTGCTGGAGTTGTCAGTGCAGAGAAGTTTACCACTTCCTCCAGTGTGATCTTGGGCAAGCCACCAAAATATTCTCAATTTAAGTTGTAATGTTGATAAAAGGACAACAACATTTACCCTACAAGATTGGGCAATGACATGAGGACTTCTCTGACCGCTGATTCAGACAAGTACCACACTATTCAGTTGTCCAGGTGAGTGGTGACTTTATACATAGTTTATGGGATTGACAAGGGTCATTTTGACTGTAGTATTTTAACCTTACCTGCTGCCATCAGAATCCTTGGTTAAGTTGCAACTGCATTGTAAGCCTTTGAGTTATAGCAGATCTTAGTGTCTTCAGAGGGTCTGCTGGGGTTGTTTTTATAGCTGGACTCAGGATGGCCCAGCCTAACTGTGGAATAAGTCTAGTAGGTATCCAGATCAAACATAATATTACAAATAAAAGCTACAGTTGGGGCAGAATGATAGTAGAGAGCAAAAGTGTCCCAAAAGGACTGTCAACTGGTCATCCTGCAGGTATTTTTTTCTTTTATACAAAGCAACAACCAAAAATAGTTTTTGTCAACCCAACATAATGCTCCATGGAAACATCTTGTTCTGACAACTACCAGAAATATTTCAAGGGTTCCTAAGCACTTCATTTCAAAGTTTTATATTTACTATTTAGAATAATTCTTTGGAACAATTTTTAGGTCTTAGAAACTATTTTTTAAAGATGAGTCTACCCATGATCAAAATAGGAAAATATCTTTAAAATGAATAGGATTGCATAAATACGCAGAGGTAAATTTTTGTGGATGTTTTTACTATGTAAACTAGAGCCCAAAATCTAAGGACAAGAATTAGAAAAAATACAAAGGTACAAGGAAGATAAATGAGAATGAATTGTCTTAACTTTTATTTATTTTCGTTTATAGTTCTGGCACTGACACATTTTTTAAAAAAAGATTTTAATTTTATGTAAAGATAAACTTCAATAAAATAACTTAAAAAACATTTACATATACATCACAAATCTCCATAAAATATACAATACTTTTGATACAGCTATAGGCTAGAATGACTTTGAAGGAAATTATACATATTCATAATTTTTAAGACATATCTCATATGTCACATGTAGGAATAAATACTTATATTGGATTTGCCAAGACATGTGAATATTAAACACTCCATAACATGCACTCAGAAAATAAAATATATACTTTGAAAACATATTTTAAAAGCATAAAACTGTTTAGATTTAGTCTAGATATACATTAGAGCTTCTAAATAGAAATTTGAACATTATAAATAAAGGATATTATAACATCAAGTGAGATATAGTCCAAAAGCTGTTAAGAACTAGCTTGGACATGTAGAGTATAAATTTTCTACTTTGGCTAGAGTTCAGTCTCATGTTTGTTTAACCTTGAAATGAGATGGAATGCTACTTGAATATTAAAATTTGCTAACATTTTAAAACTTTACAAAATACTGGTTTTTACCTTTTAAGTACATGTAGGCTCCATTTTCTCATTTATATTGATATGACAAACACATGAACTTAACTGTCTAAAACAAAAATCTGAATATTACTGCTAAATGAAGGTAAGTATTTAACATTCCACAGACCAAATCACTCAAGTGCAGCAGACTATTTTATACGTACAAAGTAACAATTTATAGGAATTATATTGTTTAACACTTACAAGCAAATCTGAATAAAATTCTTTCATGTACTTCTGAACATGATTAGTACTTACAAAATATATCTCTGATGATTACTGGCACACAAAAATTTCGTTGTCTACGAGACAGTATATAAGAGAGTTGATAGCAGTTAGCTGATTGGCATTTTTAAATGATGCTATTTTTATAAAACGGCAAAATTGTCCACCCAGAACTGCATGTACCGATCTTTGATTCACTGCTATAACCTGAATCACTTCATCAGTTAGATTAACATTACTGTACAGGAGGCTAAGAAAATTAATAGAACATGACAGAAAACAGGACATTAAAATTAATCCACAGAACAATTCTGAATTTTTTTAGAGGCAGCACTTCACACATGAGCTGTAAATTTTATCCACAATTTAATACATTTTGTTATAAAGCACATATTATGAATTCTCTGCTCCTGGCCAGGTATATTATTCTTGTATTTGCTGTTAGTGAAAAGGTCTCAATTTGGTAATTGAAAACTTGTCACAACAATTGTCAGTTATTGGGTGCTTAGTATAATTTGAGATTTTATGTAGGAGAATGGTTTAAAAAATCTGATTATAGAGAAATATCTCACGAATGTTGTTTTTAATTACTGTGCCTATGAAAAAAATCAAAACAATCCTTCCAGTCCTTTCACTGTATTCCAGTATTTATAAACTATATTAGTGTCATTAGATTGTCTTAGATAACATATGGATAGCATTTTCTAGAATATCTTCCCCCTGACTCTATGGATTATTATAATCCATTTCAATTTTACTTTCTGAAGAAAAAGAAAAAGGATAAGTTGTCAACTTATGTTTTTCCTGTTCATTCTTCCTCTGGATAATTGATTGAAATTAGAGAAAATAATGTCTAAATTCTTTAACAGATTTCTTGTTTTAGAGTGAATTACTTAAAAAACATATTTATATTCATATTCATATATTTAATCTTATTTAGTGGTAAAATAAAGCTATAAGAAAGGACTTTATAGCATTACCCTCATAGCATTTTCATCAGTGAACTAACTACTGCATATGATTGGGAACAAAATTTCAAACCTTTTAAGTCTAGTTTTAAGTTAGACCTTTTACATATACATTAAAATCATATGCTTGGTAATTATTGACTAAGATGCAACAATAAAAATTATCAGGAATGTTTATAATGAAGAAAAATATTAATACCATATTTTTAAAACCTATCTGACATCATCTTCAGACTTAAGTGTTCAGATGCAGATGGAAAGGTATTATTTCTCAAGTCTAGTGCAGATCTCATCAGCCATTCAGCTAATAAGCCTTAATAGGGGTTACAGCTTTCTTCACTATGTTTTCCTAAAACTCAATTTACATCTGTTGAACTTGCAGTATGTCTAGAAGCAGACCTGAAATTTCAGTTAAATACATGATGCTTAATGCGTTTTAATATGGTAGGTTAAACTATATGTAAATTGTCCTATAAAATATATATTTGATGATATTTCAAACAGAATGTTTTCAAGTTGATAGTGGTAACTAAACGCTGAGAACTTAAAAGGTGAATAAATATAAAAAAACTTTCAAAATTCAAACATTAAATTTTTAATATACTACAAATATTCACTGAATCTAAAAAATAATCCCTAATTGTATAAGGTTCCTTTTGAAGTAGTTATTTGTTTTTAAAAAATTATAAATAACTCTTATACTGTGCCTCTCTGTTCTGTACTTCAAAGATATGGAATATTATCTTTATCGCTATATAAATAACAAATAGTCCTTTAAAGAAGGGGTTGAGTAGGACTGTGGTAAATTTTCCCTGTTACAATGTGCATTTATGGGTATAAAGTTGAAAACACCATTTGCATATGTCAGGGAAACTGGCCATGTTCTGCTTTACAAAAAAATAAGAGTTGAGTTGCTCATTTAATAAAGTTACTGTGCATTCAGCCCAGCTGAGTTAAGGCTACATATATAATAAAGAGAAGAACTGAGGCAATTATTTGGATAAATTAGAAGAATTATTAAGGTGAGTACTTTATTGGTCTAAATACTTTTTCTCCCCATCATATTTTGATTTTACTATACAACAGACCCTTTTCCACTTCACTTTACCTTATGAAATATTACACAGATAAGAAATACAAATAGAATAACACAGATAAGAAATACCAATAGAATAATAATTTTCTCTATGAAATCACATCTGCTCTTATGGGGCAAATTAATATTAATATCCACTTAGAAATGAATTGTCAAAGCACCTCCTAAAATTCAAGGAAAAAAACACTCTGTAAAATAAATGTTTTATTATATGCAGTGATCAAAACAAATTTTTTTTTACCAGTAAAGTGACATATCACAAAGCACATATCACACACCTGGTGACTTAGAGAATGAATCTTCTTGGCTACATTCTCAGCTTTGACATTGTGATGTGAACAAGCCAGACTTAAAGAGATGAAAAAATATCTCAGAGACTGGCAGAAACACAATGAATTTATAGATAGCCACCTTTTCACTCCCAAGAATACCTTATTAGATGTTTAAAGCCATGTTAAAATGCATCAAACTTATGCATTCATAACTGGCCAAAGAAGAGTCATTCATAATTTCACTGGAACTAGCAAGTAACTTTGTATATATACTAGATAGTTCTTAATATATAAGAACAAAAATTAGAGTTCACTGATGAAGGAACATAAAAACCAATAAATACTTTGAAAAGACATTGTAGAAATGCAGAAAGTCAAAATTTCTTAAAGATGTGTGCTATGTGAGAACCATTAATCTATTCTAATAGTAAATCACAATTTTTAGACAAGAAGGAAAAAAATTTCAAGTTAAGCATGAGTAAAAGGAAACATCCACAGACAAATCTATGTGTTGTTGTTTTTTGGGGGATAGTGGAAGATGTAAATTGTCAGGGAAAATGAGAAAGGGTGTGCAAAATAAAAACTAGTTTATGCTCTTACAGTAAAAAAAAAGACAAGTACTACTAAGTAAAAAAAAAAAAAAGTGACAATTCCCTTAGGAAGATTAATAAAAAGTTAAAATAAGTCCCACTATTTAAATAGCAACAATAGCAGGATTATTTGTCACTGATTTTCTTCCTTTTTTGTTTCAGAAATTATTTGAATAAAAGAAGGGAGAAATAGTCTGATAGCAGCTATTTATATAACACAAATAAAGGCACAAATAGGACTCAAGAATTGATGTGCAAAGGTGTGGTGAGTATCAAGTGATTTGGCATGTACAAAAGCCGGCCCTGAAATGCAGTTGAAGATCTAGTGCTATTTATATTTATAGTTCCATACCTAAGTGACTGACTCAGTTAGGGATCCATAAAAATCTTTTCTTTCTGACTTTTCTAGCAATAAAATATACTTATCAAAACTTGCTAGCTTATCTGTGCAAATGTACACTTATCACTGATGCAAAAAATATGTATGAAAATATACCCCAAAAGACCTGCTTTTCATAATGTTCAAAAGATTCTGTGTGGAGTCAATTTCTGAAGAACTCTCAAGATCTGTCTTGGAGAGAGAAACCAAAATGTGGAATCCAAAGGAGATAAGACAGCTGTGCCCAAGTAGGAGGCACTTGAATTTGTTGATGAAAGCTTAATGGAATTTACTTTCTAATAGCTGATCACAGATAAGATACTTGTCCTTGGAAAATTTAGGGCCAATAGGCCAGGTTTTGATAGAAAACATCTTAGACCATATCCTAGAATGTTTCTTTATATCACATACATGATTCAGCTAGATTAGCACTGACTTAATTGCCACTAATAGTTATATATGGTCTTAGGAAAAAAGGATACCACTGAAATCACTGAATACAATATTCATTTTAGACTATCTCAGAAAGGAATTACACATATTTGTCCAATGATTATTATTTTAAAATCTCTGTAAATATATATATTTTTACATTTCTACTTACGAAAAAAAAGTGTCAACATGATTGCATCTTCCTCCTAATCAAGGATTTTAGAATAAGAAGTCATCCAAAACTGGACTGTGGAAAGAACCAGATTAGAAGCAGGGCAGTGAGGTCACCAATTGCTGCTTTTTTCTCCCAAGTTTGTTTAATAACCACATATATCAGCAGTTGAAAATTACTCCACATCAGAAGCATCGTTGTCAGAAAGATGATAGTTACTTCCCTTTACCCTAATATATTCAATATATCTCCCTTCATCAGAATCGGTAGCGCCACATGTACAGAGCCTGTTGTCAAAGAGGGATTCAATTTCCTCTAATTTTTTCCCTTTGGTCTCAGGAAGACAGCCGTAGATGAAAAGGAGTCCCACAGCAGCGAATCCAGCATAGAGGAAGAAGGCTCCTGTGATGGAAATAATGTACAGTAAGTCCTCACTTAACATCATCAGTAGGTTTTTAGAACTGAGGCAAAATGATATTCGGTTAATTCCTGAACAAGGCGGGGTTAGGAAGCCTTTGCAGTTGCCTTAACCTAGTGTGACTGGAGGCTTTATCATTAACATAGTTGATTAACACGTGTTGTTATATTGTATGTATTAATACTGTATTCTTACAGTAAGCAAGCTAGAAAAAAAGATACTGTATTAAGAAAATAGTAAGGATAAGGCAATACATTTACAGTACTATATGCATTTATTGAAAAATCCATGTATAAGTGGAACTGTAGTTCAAATTGTGTTGTTCAGTGGTTAGCTGTGTAATTAAACCAATTTTACCTAGACTAATCTTACCTAATAAAACAGTAATATGCAAATTGACCGCACCTTCGCCACACCCATAAGCCACGCCCACCAGCCACGCCCACCAGCCAATCAGAAGCAAATATACACATTAAACCAGCAAAGATGGCGGGGGGAGAGAGCAGCACCCATGCCAGTGAGATCCAAGCCATGATGGTGGACTGGGGCAGGCGGTTAGCGCCGGCAGCCAGCTGACCAGGTCCACCATCACCGATCATGTACCAGGGCAGTTGGCATGGGTTAGCGCCTGCAGCCGCCTGACCAGGTCCTGGATAAGGGCTTCCAGTCAGCCGCTGCTGGCAGCGGCTGACTCGAAGCCCCTATCAGGGATCATGGACCAGGGCAGGCAGCGTGGGTTAAAGCCTGCAGCCAGCTGCCCAAGTCCGTGATCACCGATCTCAGAGCTGGGCAGGCGGCGTGGGTTAATGCCCGCAGCCGGCTGCCCAGGTCCACGATCACAGATCACAGACCAGGGCAGCTGCCTGCCCAGGTCCATCACCGATCGCGGACCAGGGCAGGCGGCGTGGGTTAAGGCCTGCAGCCACCTGCCCAAGTCCACGATCAGGGATCACGGACCAGGGAAGGCGGCGTGGGTTAGCGCCTGTAGCTGCCTGCCCAGGTCCGCCATCACCGATCGCGGAGCAGGGCAGGCGGCGTGGGTTAACGCCCGCAGCCGCCTGCCCAGGTCCCGGATAAGGGCTTCGAGTCAGCTCCCGCCAGCAGCAGCTGACTCAAAGCCCCTATCAGGGATCATGGACCAGGGCAGGCAGTGTGGGTTAATGCCTGCAGCAGGCTGCCCAGGTCCCCGATCACGGATCCAGGTGGCGTGGGTTAGCACCCACAGCCATCTGACCAGGTCCCCGATAGGGACTTGGAGTCTAGCATAACGAAAAGAATAGTCAGCAAAAGCAGGAGACAAGGTTTCATAAGTTCTCCCCCAGGTCACCACTGTTCTCTTATACATTTTAATTATCCCAGACTTTGCATGATGGGATTTGATTTGAATTATGCCTGATAGAGATTACATGGCATGAATTGTAGGCTCATTCTTTCTTTTTGTGGTTGCCTGACTGAGAAAGGCCTTGGAATGAGAGAAGGCACTTTTATTTTCCTTTTTCATTCTTTAGAGGCTGAGGAATTATAGTTATATGAAGAACTTAGTGAGAGAATGAAAGTCTCATGCTGTATTTTTCTATAAGTTTTATCATGTGGACTATCAAAAACTTGGTGGGATCCTTTTCAAGAGGTGTTACAAAAATTATGTTGGAATTAACATTCAAGAGTAAAAGGAGAGAAGTGTGTGGTGGGTAAAGGAAAGAACTTTGTCCTAGAAACCAAATAGAAGCCACATAAACCTTCCGATTCTTACTCATTGTGCTTTGGAGGTATTAAAGGATAATTTTTAAAAAAGTTAAAATCATGACTTATAATCTGTATAGATAAAAGGCTAAGTGACCGACATTTGTCCATCCGTCCGACCAACTGGTACATATGATGCACTGGAAATATAAAAATAAACTTTGACTCGCACACGTGCCATACATATAAAGCTCTCGCTGGCGCTAATTTGAATGTTGCATTTGGTGGGAAAGTTCTTTTCAGAGGGGATTTTTGTGTTGCCATGCTATACGATTGGCCATAGTACAAATAAGATTTAAAGTACTGTAGTGTTTGGGGATGTTTCAGACAGTTGTCTCTTAAAACAAATATGAGATCAGAGGATTCTGCTTATAGTGAATGGTTAGTAAAACTTGGAGATGGCAAACTTGATAGCAGTTTTCATTTAGGAATGGATATTATTGAAATTCCCCATGAAATGATTTTTAATGGATCTATTATTTAAGCCATCTTTGGAAATAGTATATCTATAGATAATATTAAAAATATATCTAAACATGCAATTCTTTGTTCAAAAAATGAGCACGTTCAAAAATTAAATGAAGAAATTTTGGATATACTTGATGGAGATTTTCACGCCTATTTGAGTGATGATTCCATTGACTCAACAGATGATGCTGAAAAGGAAAATTTTCCTATTGAATTTCTTAATAGTATTACTCCTTCTGGAATGCCGTGTCATAAATTAAAATTGAAAGTGGGTGCAATCATCATGCTATTGAGAAATCTTAATAGTAAATGGGGTCTTTGTAATGGTACCAGATTTATTATCAAAAGATTGCAACCTAACATTATCAAAGCTGAAATATTAACAATCTCTGATTGTTCTGATTCCAAGAATTGATTTGTCCCCATCTGACACTGGCCACCCATTTAAATTAACTCGAAGATATTTTCCTGTTATGCCAGCATTTGTGATGACTATTAATAAATCACAAGGGCAAACTCTAGACAGAGTAGGAATATTCCTACCTGAACCCATTTTTGGACATGATCAGTTATATGTTGCTTTCTCTCTCGCTTTTTTTAAAAGTATTTTTAAAAAATATTTTATTGATTTTTTTTTACAGAGAAGAAGGGAGAGGGATAGTTAGGAACATCGATGAGAGAGAAATATCGATCAGCTGTCTCCTGCACACCTCCTACGGGGGATGTGCCCGCAACTAAGGTACATGCCCTTGACCAGAATCGAATCTGGAATCTTTCAGTCCACAGGGCGACGCTCTATCCACTGAGCCAAACCAGTTACGGCTGTTGCTTTCTCTTGAGTTCAAAGAGCATGTTACGTTAAAGTTAAAGCTGTAAATACTTTATCTCAAGGGAAATTAGTCAAGCACTCTGAAAGTGTTTTTACTCTTAATGTGGTATACAGGAAGATATTAGAATAAGTTTAATCACTTTATCAATCATTATTTGCATCAATGTTGTTTTTATATTACGAGTTTGTTATTGTTATATCAGTTTGTTATTGTTATATCATTTTGTTATTGTTTACCTACTAATAAATTTATGTATTATTTTCATATACATTGTACTCATTTCCTTTTATCTCTCACACTTTTATTATAGAGAAAGGGCAAATAGCAATATTAAAATATTTCATCTAATTAATTCCCTTTCAATGTGCACGAATTTCGTGCACCGGGCTACTAGTTGATATAAATAAGAGTTAAGTTCTTGCTGCATCTCATCAATGTAGTAACAAAACAATACTAAGTGCAACTAAGTTATTGAGGCCCTGCTGTGTGTATGTTTTCTAGGAGGTGGGGTGGGGGAATGTGTGCCTAGGATGGAAAGAGGGTTTGGTTTTGACTTTTCTTTCTGGTCAATCATGCATAATTAACTGTGGTCTGAAATGGAACCAAAAAATTACTGCCAGCCAGGTCACTCTAATTGTTCTAATCCTGTGAATATAATGCAGTTTATTTTTCTAAAGTCATGTAATGCCAAACTCAAGAACTATAGACCAGGTTCATATATAACTTCTGCTTTTAGGTCTTCCCTCTCTTCCCTGGAGATAGCTGCTTCTTTCCTATGAGCTTTCATAGCACTTTGCCGAGGACCCCATCATAATACCAAGAAGTATTATAATTATGCACATTTATTTTGTCTGTCTTGTCTGCTAGGCTGGGGATACTCTGAGGGAGAAATTTCATTCTCATTTTATATTTCCGCAATGACATAAAATTATGACACTGCTGATTTCATGACTTAATGGAGTACATGGCAACACTATCCTTACAGTCTCTCATGCCCAAAGTCTGGAATCAGCCTTGACGTTTTTCTTACTCTCCCCTCCAATATCCAATCTGTTAAGGAAATCCCAGTGAGTCTACTTTCTGATCTGAGAGATGACACTTCTTACCGTTGCACTGATATCATCCTCCCTCATCTGCACTGTTGCAAATAGTCTCCTAATTGGTCTCCTTGTGCCTTCCTTAGACCACTCTAGTCCAGTTATCACCATCTGACATACTACAAAGCTTATTTTTTTATTTAAGAAAAATTTTTTCTGGTGTGATTAAAATTTTTTAAATATTCTACTTACAGTTGACATACAATATTATATTAGTTTCAGGTATATACATAGTGATTAGACATTTGTACAACTTATGAAGTGACCATCCTGATAAATCTAGTACCCATCTGACACCATACATAGTTATATTATTGACTATATTCCTTATGCTGTACTTTACATCCCATGACTATTTTTATAACTACCAATTTGTACTTCTTAATCCCTTTACCTTTTTTATCCATCTGCCCACCCCCTCCTATCTGGCAACCATCATTTGTTCTCTGAATCTATGAGTCTATTGGTGAGCATTTAGGTTGCTTCTATTTCCTGGCTATTGTAAATAATGCTGCAATGAAGTGGACTTGTTGGGTCATAAGGTTGTTATATATATTTTTAGTAACCTCTATACTGTTTTCCATAGTGGCTGCACTAATTCACAATTCCATCAACACTGAGGGTTCCCTTTTCTCCACATGCTCTCCAACACCTATTGTTTTATTGATGGTAGCCATTCTGACAGGTATGAGGTGATATCTCATTATAGTTTTAATTTGAAAATCCTGATGATTCGTGATATTGAGCATCTTTTCATATGTGTACTGGCTATCTGTATGTCCTCTTATCAATTTTTTAATGGGATTCTTTTTTGGTATGAATTCTTTACATATTTTGGATATTAATCCCATGCAGGATGTATCATTGACAAATATCTTCTCCTACTCAGTAGGCTGCCTACTCATTTTGCTGATGGTTTCCTTCACTGTGCAAAACCTTTTTAGTTTGATGAAGTCCCATTTTTTTATTTTTACCTTGCCTGAGGAGACATATCCCCAAAAAATATTGCTAAGAGCATTGTCAGAGTTTACTGCTTATGTTTTCTTTTAGGAGTTTTTTAGTTTTGGCTCATACATTTAAATGATCCAGTTTCATTTTCTTGCAAATAATTTGTCCAGCTTTCCCAAAGTCATTTATTGAAGACTGACTGTCTTTATCCCATTTTGTCATACTTTGCCATAGATTAATTGACCATCTAGGCATGTTTTCCCCCCTAGGTTCTCTATATTGTTCCATTGATCTATGTGTTTGTTTTTATGCCAATACTATGCTGTTTTGAAACTGTAGCCTTTTAGTATAGTTTGGTATCAGGTAGAATGATAACTCCAACTTTGTTTTTCTTTCTCAAGATTGCTTTGGCTATTCAGGGCCTTTTGTGATCCTTTTAGGATCATTTGTTACAGCTCTATGAAAAATGCCATTGGTATTTTGATAGGGCTTGCATTGAATGTGCAGAGGCTTGGGTAGTATGAACATTTTAACCATGTTAATCCTCCTATCCATGAGCCTAGTAAATACTTTCATTTATTTGTGTCCTCTTCAATTTCTTTTTTCAATGATGTATAGGTCTTTGACCTACTTAGTGAAATTTATTCCTAGGTATTTTATTATTTTTGATGCAATTGTAAATGGGTTATTTTCTTAATTTTCCCTTCTGATTGTTCATTATTAGTGTGTAGGAAAACTATAAGATATTGAAGAAAGAAACTAAAGAGGACACAAATATAAACAGAAGGCTATATACCATGCTCATGGACTAGGATTAACATTGTTAAAATGACTACATGACCCAAGCTATCTACAGACTCAATGCAATTTCTATAAAAATACCAATGATGTTCTTCTCAGAACTAGAACAAATAATCCTAAAATTTATATGGAACCACAAAAGATCATAAATAACCAAAGCAATCTTGAGAAAAAGAACAAAGTTGGAGGTTCCATGTTCCTAATTTCAAACTATACTACAAAACTATAATAATCAAAACAGGATGGTATCGGCATAAAAACAGACACAAAGATCAATGGAACAGGATAGAGAGCCCAGAAATAAATCCTCATTTATATGGCAAACTAATTTATGAAAAAGGAGGTAAGCATATAGTAATGACAATCTCTTCAACAAGTAGTGTTGGGAAAACTGAATAGATACATGTAAAAAAATTAATCCAGACCATTCTCCTACACCATATACAAAAATAAACTCAAAATGGGTTAAACCTTAAACATAAGGCCTGAAACCATAAAACTCCTAGAAGAAAACACAGGTAGTGAACTATTTGACATCTGTCTGAGTAATATCCTTTTGGATATGTCTCCTCAAGTAAGGGAAACAAAAGCAAAAAATAAACAAATGTTCATACTACCCAAGCTTCATAAAACTAAAAAAGTTTCTTATTTCTTATTTGAAGTAATGTTTTTTCATGGACTCTGTTTATTTATTGATCGGATTGTTTTCTCTTTGTTACTGACTTGTATGAGCTTCTTATATTTTTTGGATATACCATTTGTGAATATATTCTCCCATGCAGTAGGTTGTCTTTTTGTTTTGATGGTTTCCTTTATTATGAGTGGATAAAGAAGATGGGGTATACATACACACACAATAGAATATTACACAGCAATAAAAATAATGAAATCTTGCCAATTGCAACAACATGGATGGATCTAGAGGGTATTATGCTAAGTGAAGTTAAGCAGAGAAATACAAATACATATAGTTTCACTTATATGTGGAATCTAAAAAACTACAGACAAATAAAACAAAAGCAGATTTATAGAAACAGAGACCAAAAGATGATTACCAGAAGGGAGGGGTACAGAGATGGGTGAAAAGGGAATACAGCCAATAATATTATAATGTTGCACAGTGACAGATGATTACTAGAATTAGTGGGGTGATCACACTGTAAGGTATAAAAATGTTGAATCACTATATTGTGCATCTGAAACTAATATAACTGATATAATATTGTTTATCAACTATACTGCAATTTAAAAAAGTAATAGAAACAATGTATGTTACATGCCTATTAGAATTTTGGATGTTAGTTGCTCAAAAAAGTGGTAGCATTACTAAATTCTATAAATGACAAGGGAAGAAGAGTTGCTGTTAGAGATAGAACAGAATAAGATTTAGTATGACTAATTAATTGGAAATGTTTTCATTAAAAAGGTGATACTAGCAAGCTAGCTTTTTGAGAAAGGAGATGAAATACTGTGTTTTGATTACAGATAATCAAAATTGTGGAGTTTAAGAATAGAAACGGAATCTTTAGTGGAGAGGGACAAAGAAAGGATGGTGATCATGATGCTGGTGATATAGGAACATATGAAGTATTTTAGATTAAACCAGGCTGCTAAACTCCTGTAACAGAGCAAATCTACTTTGGCTTTATAAAATGTAATATTGAGGAAATATTCGTCATCTCTCACAATTTAGGAGTAGTGGCATGATTAGAAATGACTAATCAAATCTGTCAGTGCTAAAGCAATTTGATTGGGAAAATTCCTGAAGCAAATAATCTCAAGGAAGCTCTACTGAAATACAAGATCCTTTTATAAAATTTGAGGAATCTTAAGCAGTCAAATGCCAAAGGTGTGTAAGTGGTCTTCACTGGTGAGACCTGTGGTTAAACTAGAGGTGTGGGGAGGCTCAGGAGGCTGTGATCTGTTCCACGTAATGGGCAAATCAGTTATGTAACTACCGTAATGTAAGTAAAAAAGCCTGTACCGAGTCTGTCAGGATTGTTAAACAGTGCAGATATTCTGCAGCTTGATTATGAAGAAAACAAATTTTATTAGAGTCCTATATTAAGTTTCAAATTAAAATAAATATTTAATTGAATTACACAAAATGAGGAATCAAAGACCATGTCTGATTGTAATACTCTCCAAGGGATCAGCTTAGTCACACATGCTACACATAAAATGGAATATTGGTGAAATTTTTAATGATAATTTTTAGTAATAAACATTGCTGGATGGGGTCCAAGGAAGACTAAGTAGTACAGTTTTGGAAGGAATCAAAATTTGAGGTATGAAACAAAAAAGGGAGGAAATGAGAAGACCTGGTATTTTCAGAGGCATACATCATTGTGGTATGTATTTGTTAAATCAGGAATGTTAACATGTAGATTAAAATGTGGATCAACAAACAGGAAGAACTCACTTGAACTGAACTGTTGTTCTATTAGCCAGCAGTAGACCGAACGGACCAGTGCACTCACCTGATAGAAGCTCGACTTAATGCAAAAAGCAGAGAGCTCTGCTAACCGGATGTTTGAAAGAAGCCTGGCTATGCCCCATTTAAAGTTTACTTCTATTGCCTCATGTTTTCCTGGCAGCATAAATTCAAGGAAGTGGAGCTTTGCGATCAAAAGTCTTACCGTGTAGACTTTTATTTTTTGGTCTATCCTTTCTATAAAAAAATGCTCTCTCAGGATATTAGTCTACATTTAGGTCTTCAAATATTTAAGCATTCTCAAGAATCAGCAAATATGGGTAAATATTTATTGTGCTAATGTTTATGGTGCCAGGAAGATAAGCTTATGAACTTTGGTAAATTTTAATTGCCAAATGAGATAAAGCGGAATATACTTAAATATACATACCCGGTTTGTAATGCCTGTGTATTTCCTTTCCAAAAAAATAAATATTTCTAAATGGTGATTGGGAGAGAGAAGAATTTTATAAAGATAAGATTAAATAGCAATTCAGCATGTTTAGAAGAGAGGAGGAATAGATTTTTATGTTTCTTATACTCATCCCCAAAATTCATCTGTGCATTTAGTCATTCAAGCATCACTTCTGAGGCTTATCAAATGAATAAGATGCCTTGGAAGGTACTGGGAACATAATGGTGAACAAGGCCTAGTCCTGGCCTGAGCTCAAGGAATTTATGGTTGGGGATGTGGGCTGGCAAATAAACCTGTCCTTGCAAAAAAGAAGTAAGTGTCCAGAGCAGCGGACGCTACCGGTTGGTGACTGCTGCTCCAAAGGTTTCCTTAAACCAGCGGTCGCCAACCTTTCCAACCTCGAAGACCACCAGTTGGCCACTGCTGGTCCAGAGCATGGGATGCAGTGAGTGATGGGGAGGTGATCAGAGAATGGTCTAAGCAGTAGGCCTTCCATATTCACCATAGAGGCTTGCGAGATTAGAATGAAAACCTATTTTATCCTTCACAATCCTAGTACAACTTGTGAACATACAGTGAAGAAATCCTCTTGCTGAAAAGACAGTCTCTTCACTTTAGTAAAAATGGACTTGAAGTACCTTCCCAAGGTCTTCCCCTCAGTCACTTCCCAATATTTTGAGTTACAGTCCCCACACATTTTTACTTGAACACTTTGGACATGTTCGCAGTCCTGGCAGTGTGAGTGCTGGTCTCTGTGGACACGGATATGCCCGTGCCCCGGCCTGAAAGCAGAGTGACACAGTGGGAGGCTGCTTTCAGCTCTACTCAGATTCTACTCCTGGACATGACTCTGTCCCTGTCCTGGGCCATCTTTAAGCATTAACCTGGACTCCCTGCCCACATCTTCCTATCATTCACTGTTATGTTTCTGCATGAAACAAAGCCATGTTGTGGAGATTTCCACCTGGGACAGCTAGCTGGGAGATGTTTGGGCTGGGAAGGTGGGTGGAGCTGTGTAGCACTGAGGGACTAGAAGCCGTGCTGCTTGGCAAAGGACAGATCCTCTCACCTGCCCCAGGTGCATTTCCAAGGACTTGGGAGAACAAGAACACATCACAGAAATATAACAATATAGTCTTTCGATCACAAATGATAACATATCTAAAAATAGAGTAGGAAATAAAACCCTCTTACCATAATATGTAAGATACTCTGCTGTGTGTAAAAACGTCAGTGAAACCAGAACATTGAAAATCCAATTTATTCCAGATGAACATGCATTTCCTGTACTTCTTGCCCAAAGAGGATATATTTCAGAATTCACAGTCCAAGGCATTGGTCCCATTCCTGAGAAATACAAATTTTTAAATTTCAGTAAAGCATTATGTAAGGAATTTTTTTTTTAAAGTAGCTGGTCTCCTCTAAGAAGAGACAATTTAATAAACACAACAATAACAACGAAGGCTTGCTTACCTGGTGCAAAGAAAACGAGATATAAAATAAGGCCCAGAAGTGCAGTCCAAGAATATGGAGTAGGACAGAAGTTATATGCCCAAAATACTTCTTCTGTTTTGAATTTGGTTTCATTTTCACACCTGAAAAACAATGCAATATAAATATTTAACTTAGTGTTTTAGGACATAGTTGTAAAAATTTAATGTCATCACCTAGGACATATTTGGAAATTCCTTAATATAATTAAAGAAAAAGGTGCAATGTTTTTCTTGGAAAAAAATTAAGATTTAAATATTAGATATGCAAACTCACATAGAAGTTTTGGAAGTGAATATAATTCAAGAGCAACACAGAGAAATACTCTGTGCATACAACTCATAGCAAAAAAACCCAAACAATCCAATTTAAAAATGGGCAGAGGATCCGAATATGCACTTTACAAAGAAGACATACAGATGGCCAGTAGGTACTTGAAAAGGTATCCATCTGTGTTTAAATCCTCTACACTTTTTAAGTCCAAGTAAAGAAAAATAGCTAAGAATTTGAGCTCTGGGACTGACATCTTATGTTCAAATCTAGGTTGAGACCCCAGACTTGAAGCTAGGATGTATGTGATATAGGCACTTACTAGGTGTACCAGTTAATAGCGGATTTTGTAATCAAAGAAAACATGATAATTTCAAGAAAAACATCAAAAGTGATTTATTCAAAGTAATGTCCATCACTAGCTACACAGTTCCCTTTCTTTCAGGTAATTTGTGGATACCATCCCAATGGAACTTTTTTTGTTTTGAGGCAAACCATTCAGAGACCCAATTTTCCACTTCTTCATATGTTTTGAAGTGCTGCTCAGAAAGTGTGTGTGCCATCGATCAGCACAAGTGGTAATCTGAAGGAGCAAGGTCTGGTGAATACAGTGGGTGGGTTAATACTTCCCAGGCAAGATCTTTTAACGTGTCTTTAACTGGTTTTGAAGTGTGTGATGATGCGTCATCAAGAAGCAAAATTACTTTGCCGTGTCTTCTGGAACATTCTGGTCATTTCACGATCAAAGCGTGGTTCACATTGATTATTTGTTGTCAGTAGCAATCAGTATTAACGGTTTCAACTGGTTTTAGAAGCTCATAATACACCACACCTTCCTGATCGCACCAAATGCAGAGCATTTGTCTTCTTTCCGAAGTGATTTGGCCTTGCAGTTGATGTTGACGGTTGACATGAATCAACCCATGGTTTTGTGCATCTGGGATTCTCAAAATAAATCCACTTTTCATCGCCAGTCATAATTCGATGCAAAAAAGACTTTCTTTCATGCCGTTGAAGCAACATTTTATTGATGACTTTTCGGTTTTCCCTTTGTCTTTCGTTCAGTTGATGTGGCACCCATTTTCCTTCCTTTAAAATCTTTCCCATTGCTTGTAAATGATAGGAAGTTGTTTGCTGAGCAACATTTAATCTTTCTGCAAGTTGTTTTTGAGTTTGACATGCATCTTCATCCAATAATGCTTGTAATTGTTGGTCTTCAAACTTTTTCGGTTGACCTGGATGTCTTTGTTTTTCACATCAAAATCATCACTTTTAAAGCATTTAAACCAGCGTTCACAAGTATCTTGAGAATGGAGCATGTTCACCATAAGCTTCCAGAGTATTCAGCAGCACTTTTCTTCAAAATAGAGTAATGAATTAAAACTTCCTGCAAATGCTCTTTTTTTTGGCACGAAATTTGACATTTTTAAGTGTGAAAATATCTATGATGTTAACACCTTCAGCAAATTTGACATATGAAGTTTTGAAGCTTGTTGTCAATACAACAAAATGGCATATATACCAAATCACATATATATCAACATGTGTAACTCCATCTATTGAAAAATATCCGCATTATTAACTGGTACACTTAATAGCTTTACAAAGCTTGTGTCCTCATCTGTGAACTAAGGATTCTCCTGGAAACTACCTCAAAGAGATATTTTGAGGTTTACATGAGATAAGGTATACAAAGAACTTTATGTGGTACAGGAAGCAATCATTCTATTTCTCAGACATAATTAAAAAAAAAATATATCTTTATTGATTTCAGAGAGGGAGGGGGAGTGAGAATCATTGATCAGCTGCCTCCTGCACACTCCAAAATGGGAATCGAACCCACAACCCGGGCATATGTCCTGACCAGGAATCGAACCCTGACCTCCTGGTTCAAAGGCCAATGCTTAACCACTTAGCCACACCAGCCGGACCAGACACAATTGTTGAATCTAAGTCTTCCTTTCTATTTGCATTAATACCACTTCAGTTCAGACTCCTGAGTGTGTCATCAACTACACTTTTCTGTCACCAGAGCAGCCTCTCTAAGATCTGTGTTTTCTGATGTTCATGGTCTTGGACAGTCCTCTCCCCTTGAGTGTGGGAGTGACCTGTGACTTACTTCTGACAGAATGTGGAAAAGTGACAGGACACAGGTGATTAGATACGTGGGGTTATAGTTTAGCTGAAGTGTCTCACTTCCTTGCTGGCACTGAAAAGGCAGGCCACCATGTGTGGATCCCAATGTGGGGATGCTCATGGAGAAACTGAGAGTCTGCAGGAGCTGAGAGCCGTGGGTGAACAGCTAGCAAGAAACTGAAGTCCTGTATAAACGTTACTGAATTCTGCTAACAAAAGCTAATCTTTCCTACTTGAGCCTCAGATGAAACTACAGCCCCGGTGAACACGTCAATTATAAGACTTGACAGCCGAGAACCTAGTTAAGCAGTGCCTGGACTCCTGCCGCAGAAACAGTGACATAATACATGTGCCGTTTTAGGCTGCTAAGTTTGTGGTAATATTGTTATGCTGCAATAAAAACCAAATACAGTCTCCTAATTATTCTTCCTGCTTCTAGCATTCCTTTCTTCAAACTATTGCCTCACTAAGTTGTGCCCTCTAGAGCTCTTGCCACAAAGCTGATCAAACCCTTCCTCTCCCTTTATCCCAACTGCCTGTGAAATGGGGCTGGCAAAACCTGGCTGCAGCCTGTGCAGATCCCCTTCTCCAAGTACACTAGACTATGTATTTTCTCAACCTGCTCTCCAGCCCCAGCCTCTACTCACCTCTTATCCTCTATAAAAGGAAAACTCACTCCTGATCACCACCGTCAAAATGGGCCCTCAAGGCTAATACAGATGCCACCTACTCACCTGTCAGTCTTAGTCATCAGCTGTTTGCGTACCACTGAATGTGTACCTCCCTCTCAGTGCCTTTCATTTCCCTCACTTATACGGTTACCATACAGTGCTCTGCATTATCCTATCCTGGGTTCTGATCCCAGGCAGCACAGCACTAGGGTTAAGGCCACAGGGTCTGGAGTCAGGCTGCACGGTTTTGTGTCTTGGTTTGGCCACTTACCAGCTGTAAGAGTTCCTAATAAACTTGTCTCAAAAATTAAGTCCAGTGTTAACTGCTCCACGCAAAGACAGTAGTTTATTTACATTTTGCCAAAAGAATAGTCATTTTGTATCCCCGCTTTCTTAAATCTCAACCTCTAGTCCATCTGAGTTCTCTCTATAGATGTAAATGGCCACTGAATGATGACTGAAGCCTTTATATTTATATTTAACTTTGAGTAGAAAACAGCATCAGAAATTTCCTGATTAATAACCCTCAACCTCCATTTCCAAATAAAGTCTTCTGGGTTATGAAGATATTAAAATGAGAAAATAAGAAGGGGATGGAGAAGGAGAAGGGAAGGAAAGCAAGGGAGAGGCCGGGGGGAAGAGGAGAAGCACAAAAGACAGAAAGGGAGGCTTCTAGGGAGGGAATGCTTACCAACAAGCAAATCACTACAATTCACTGAACAATTCTACTTACTATTTTCATTCATTATTGAAGTTCCTTGCCTGACCTCTTGTGGGAATGATGGAAAGTAGCATATTTTCAGGTCAGCTCTGTGCTTGCTCTGATGTGGCCTTTTACTATCTGGCCACATTTAGTATATGCGTAAAAGGCCTAGGAACTCCTCATCCTCGTGCTGATGTTAAAAGCACTGCAGGTGCTGACTGGAGAGAGGTACACACTCAGTGGTACGCAGACAGCTGATGACTAAGTCCGTGACATCACCCCTGACCTTCAAAATATAAACACTAGAAATCTCAACTGAAAAATAAAAATGTATATTCCAAATGTTACTGCAAAATACCCGCATGTTTGCCCAGCTTAGTGACTGCTGGTGGAAGAACATAGTGCTCCGGAGAAAGAACACAAATACTTTGACATCAGTGTGTGGGTTGGGATTAGAAGATGTCACGCTCTCTGATGGGGCCACTTTCTCACCACATCCTGGAGCAAAAACAAAAAACACAGGAGCTGCTCAAAGGGCACTGCCGTGGACAGAGCTGCAGGTCGCAAGCAGGCGACTTCTGTCTCGTTTTGGCACAGGGAGAGCACTAATCTTGACCAGCAGAATGGCTAGACTAACACCTGACATGCAGACCAAATAAATGATCAGTCCCCTGTTCCAGCCATGGAACCCACAGTGCTGCTTTTAATAACACATCTAGAAAGCAACCGTTCTCTTGGAATATGGAACCACTCTCCCTTGCCTACCCAACACCCACCCCCAAACTAGTTCACATGTAGGGCTATTTGTGCCTACTACTTTGTGGTACCTCTTCATCAGGTATCCAAAGAGTCTTAAGCCAAGGAAATAACCAAAGGAACAAAGTAGTGCAACTGCTCTTGCCACAGTGAACCATTGGTCATTTACTCCTTGCCTCTACACAGCACATGCTTCTTGTGTTGTGCCTTTATTCACTATGATGAAATTATTTAACATATATGCTTCAGGTTCATATATGAGGGATGGGAGGAAATACCACCTGTAGCTGTAACACCAAACTTCAAATTCTGTCTAATTCTGCTCATTGCAAAACCTACAGAACTTTGCCCCGTTCCCAAAAGAGTTTATGAGAGAGACCTAGGCTTTTGGAGAGGGAAGGGAAGGCTTACTGCTACTGGTGCGAGTCATCGCCTCTTCCTAGTGGGTCCACTGCTCAGGCTTTACCTGCCAATCCTTACTGAGAAGTATCAGTGAGGCACGATTTCATCTCCAATCCCTGATGCAGGACTGCGATTTCTTTGAACAAGATCATGAAGGTACCACCTCAAAACAAAATGAATGCCCCGGAATTTATGATCTGATTACTAATCCGCAAGTGGTGGTGGAGAGGTACCTAGAAAAGGATGGAGTATCTCCCCAGGAGAGAAAACCTTCGCTCTTTCCAGAGGAGAAATGAAGATACACATCCATCAGAGGACTAAGATGATGAGAAAT
Organism: Eptesicus fuscus; assembly: GCF_027574615.1. NCBI lineage: Eukaryota > Metazoa > Chordata > Mammalia > Chiroptera > Vespertilionidae > Eptesicus > Eptesicus fuscus. Next base: position 67,539,388 of record NC_072479.1, on the reverse strand, counting down.
TTCAATTTGTGGGCATCCCATCAAAGCACTAGCAAAAGTTACCATACAAACTTGATTCGTTACTACTCACATGCTTTAATTTCTGTTCACTGGCCTAATTCCTATATAAAATCTGACATGAAATAAACTTACGTCAAGGGTGGCAACATTTAAACTAACATGTCTGCAGTTGAGTCATTCTGGAAAAGAACGGCAGTGTGCAGGCCATGTGATGATCTTGGCCTGAGATGCTTTTCTACGGTCTAGCCTTTTCCTCCCGTTTTAATGTTCTCCGGTGTCCTGCAGGACTGTCACAAAAAGGCAAGTGCAAAAAAAAAAAAATCTATTTTGTTAACTACTATTGTTTTCTAGTAAAAATAAAACCTTTAGAATTACTAAGATGATTAAATCATGGACATGGGTAAATTTCGAAAGCATTAGAAATTTGGAGCCTTAAAAGGCATTTTATAAAATGAATTAATGAAGGTTTTATATATATCATTGTACCTAAATCATTTATTACTATGTTGGCTAGCTTCAAACAAAAAAATACCAAAGTAAATGAAATTAATACAGTTTGGAACTAGACCAAAGTTATTTCTTTGGAACAAGATTAGGATTGGCCTCATGTGACTGCTGTGGCAAGATCTCACGATGGTGAGTTATACCATCCCTCTCAGTTCCAATTCAGAGACCCAGCGGTTTTCCACATTGAAGGGTTCGTGCTCCTTCCTGACTTCTACTCTCTTACATTACCTGCGACCTTTCTCCAGTGAAGACACAGCCTTTTTGTCTCCCTCTTCACTCCCTGAGCTTCATAGGTCAATATTAGCACATTTTACATAATATCAGTGATCAACAAATGCTTGTTCAATAAAAATACTTTCATCAGTTCCCATTAAGCTAATCTTTGGGCATCTGACAACACTTTTTCCACTCTATTGTAAGCATTAGAGAAGACAGATATTTGTTAACAATTTTTTTTAGTCTAAGAAATTAATCTGTACTTAATTAAAAAGTCACAGGCAATGGCTGTACAGGAAAGATGCTCCCTCACCAAGCACTGTGAAAGCCACCTGCGCATCCCAAGGTTTAAGAGTTTCAAACCTCACCAGGGCTCTGACTTGATTTTCTTTCCACCACTACAGCCTGCACGGTACCCTCCCTCGCTGGTTTTACTTGCAGGTGCCTGGGAATGAATGTAGCTGATCTACCACTGCCTTCCATCTACCGCTCTCTTCAATCCCTTCTCCAGCTGCCTTCTATCAAGTGTGAGTTTCGAGGCTTCTTTATGGAAGCTGTGCTCGCAACAGCAGTGTCCTTGGGTAGCTGTAAATCTTCACTTGATGAAACTGACTAATATTTGTATGACGTTTCATCATATACAAAGCACCTTACACATGAACTCCTTTAATTCCCATAATAATCCAAAGAATTAGCATCGTTACTCCCCGTTGGCACGGGACAAGTCTTTCAGAAATACAGTGACTTTCCCACGATTGCACAGCAGAGGAAGCACCTGAAACCCAGTCTTCTCTGTTTCTTTTTCCTTCAATGTAATCCGCAGACTAGTTCATGCACATATGAAAACCTCTCTTCGAGCTGCCTTGCTTTTTGTGGAATTTAAATGGAAAATGAGATAAGAATTCTGTCTGAAGTCTCCCCTAAGTCAGAGTTCTGCCTTAATGTCAGTGCTAATGTGTGTCACTAAAATCTCCATCCAAATGAGTGGAACAGAATGCTTTCCCAGAGCAGTGGGAATTAAAATGAGCAGCACCTTGTCAGACCTGGGCCTCTGTGTCTTGTACATTCTCTTTGGACTCAGTACCCATTTTGCCCCAAAGCACAACAGGATAATTAGAACAGAAACGATGCTTATCTGAGCTGGAAGTTAAAACATCTCATACCAATCTCAGTAGCTAGGTAACTGAGATGAGGGCAGTGATGGCAACACTACAAATGTATTACAAGGGGAGCAGTGATGCTAATGCAGGAAGATGGCAGTGTTAAGCAGTCTTAATACCTATTCTGAAACTCGGAGCCATAATGACTGTATCTGATACAGCCATGTCATTAGGGAATTAAAGTATTTCCCCCAGAAGTTGCTTAGAGCAGTGGTTGGCAAACTCATTAGTCAACAGAGCCAAATATCAACAGTACAACGATTGAAATTTCTTTTGAGAGCTGAAAACCGACTTCTGCGCATGGGCCACAAATTTTCAATCGCACTGTATGTGCGCGCCCGCACGTGATATTTTGTGGAAGAGCCACGCTCAAGGGGCCAAAGAGCCGCATGTGGCTCGCAAGCTGCAGTTTGCCGACCACTGGCTTACAGGATGAAAATACATACAGAATATCTCAGCAATTACTTAAAAAATAAATTGTGCCATTAGTTATTGACACAATTTAGTAGACAATGAAGTGATGGAAAGACAGTATCATAAAACTATTAACTGTAAAGCCATTTCACATTATTTTATCTCATATTTCTGCAGAGTGAAAACATAATAGCTTTATAAGCATTTTAACTGCAATTGCCTTTTTCTCACTTCCTGATTTCTACTGAAATTTCTGAAAAACCTTAGTGATCATCAGCAATGAAACAAAATCATAAAACAGAGATGTGTCTCAGTCCTTCAAGAGTGAGTGTGTTTCTTCCCGGGGCTCTAAGGGGAACTAATTTCTTTGTCTTTCCAGCTTCTAGAAGCCATCCACATTCCCTGGCTCATGGCCCCCATCCCTAAACCATAAATCACATTGGCTCTGTCTAAATCAAAGATGGTTTTCCTACCATTTGGGTGAATATATATATACCTTCACAGGTCCATTAAAATCTAGTCTATTTATAGATGTCGAATTGCTATGTTGTACACCTGAAACTTATATAATAGTGAGTCAACTATACTTTAATTTAAAAAATAATCAAGAAATCCACACTATCCTTCCTTCTAATCTGTTGCACTGGAGCAAAGCAATAATGTCACACCCACTGTCATGCTCATCCTCCCTTCGCAGGGGGGGAAGGCCCGGGACAGCCTCCTCCTCCAGCCTCATCTGGCACCCCCACCCTTCACTCACTACCATCACCCCCAAGCCTTGGAGGCCAGCACAATGGCCAGCACACAGTTGGGGCTCAATAAATATATGGTAAATGAATAACTCATTTTCACCATTTGACAATGTCACAGTAAAACACTGAACCTTTTAGGTAAGAAGATAATTACTAGTAATTAGTGATATAATATGTCAGTTATTCTTCATATGAATCATTATATACTTGGATGTCTACAGCAGATATTTAATATAGTTACATATATTTTAATTGCAAGTAATTACTCCTGTGATTAGTTAATTATTCAACAAGTGTTTGTTGTGTTCAAGGTTGGAGAATAAACACTAGAATAGATGAATATATTCACTCATTCCATCATTCAATAATCATTTACTACAAGCTATGAGCCAATTATAATGACTAGATACACAGCAAAAATTGGCAGGTGAGAGGGGAGTTTTTATATTTCACACACACACACACACACACACACACACACACACACACACACACACCAGAGAGATATTAGTGGAAATCTGTGGCACTTCTCTCAAAGTATGCAAAGGGTGTGGTAGCAATGGACAAAGTGGATGGGTGGGCTGGTACAGGACCCTGACGTATCCTGAACGAGGGGCCTAGCACATGTGCCTTATTTGTGGATTTGTCTAGGTGTTTGGCTCTAATGCCTGCTAATGAGGAATATTCTGAGCAAGTTAGTAAGCAATGGGCAGTCTTGGATTATGGGCGTCTCATGAACATGTGAACTGGGATTTAGTGTCTGGACTCTATTTTGGATCCTTGATGAATTTGTACGCTGTGGGGTTAAAGTAACTATGGTCATGGAACAATGCTTAGAAATAAAGGTCTTCGGAGATTAAAAAAAAAATCTCAGGGGAAAAGCACATACTCTGATGTAAGGGAGACCTGGTATGGTTTTATTATAAAGTAAAGGGAACTCTCCAATTGAGAAAAGCCCGTGTTTACTTTGGGTAGAAATTTTCCCAGAAGGGTCCCTGGGGCTGATAATATGTCTCAACATTCTGTTCCTTAAGGGGGAGAAAGCATCTGAAATGCACGTTCTAAGCAGACACTGGCATAGACAGAGAATACACAGTTCAGCGTGGGTCCTCTGGGGTGGTTAGATCAGTCTGGCTGCCCTAATCACAAGAGAGAAAATCCAGTTTCACAAAATTTTAGGAGTTGCGAAAACTTCAGACAGAGAATATTAAATCTGGCTCAACCTTGGTGAGTGACTCATTCTTTGCACTATCTTTTACCCTATGAGGAGTGTGGGAGATAGCTCCAGGAGTGAAATATGTTATCTAAATCCTCTCTCCGGTAAGTTACAAAGACTCTTATCCCTGGAAGAAAGTGCTGATCAAATTGGATTTCAGTAAATGGCCTACTTTGAGCTTTTTTTTTTTTTTTTGGTCCCATCAACTTTAGAACATTTTTATATGAGTCAAATCCTAGCCACAATTAAATTTTCTGTAAATGTTTTTTTCTTTAACAAAAATTAGAGTTGTGGCCCTGCAATGCACAATTTAATCAACCTAGATGTTAAGGTAAACCCCTGACGATCTATCAGGTGTAACTCAATCTGGTTAAAAGCTGCAGAGGAAATGGAGTTGGCTATATGGCCAGATTTGAACAGAGGTTAACAACATAGGAACATACCTAAGTTTGAATTCTGGCTCAACTACTTACTAGCTCCCACCCATGACCTTAAGCAAGTTATTTAACCTATCTGAGACTCACTGTCTTCATTTAAAAATGCTTATCATGTAATGAAATTATTATGAAAACAACAGTAATTATTGTTGCTGTTATTAAAATGCATGTATTTTCAGGCCAAAGGACAAAAAGTATTTTTTTTCTTGTATAAAGTTATACACATCACAATACCCCTGGTGGATATGATGTTTTTCCTAAAAGAGAAGGAAATAACAGCATCTGTATTCCTAGGACATTGTGTTTTTCTTTTCCTTCAGCTTATTTTATTTATCCCAGTCTCAATCGCTTTATCTTTTTTTATAACTTTTTTATATACTTCCTTAGCTTCCTTTTTACTCCTTCTTAGAACAAGTTTACTTATCATGCAATCATGAATAAACATATTCTTAGTTCATTAATGTAAGCATTGTCTTTTGGAAATATTTTATGATACATTTTAGGATGAAAATGATAAAGTAAAAAGGGTAAAAGAGAAGATGGCCTGTGAATAAATAAATGGGCCATGACGCAAGGTGAATGGAAACATTTGGGAGACTTAGCATTTCCTCACTGTCCAAAAGTAAAAAGGGGCAACTTCTGGCCAAGATGACAGAGTAGGTAAATGCTGTGTTTGCCTGCTCCTACTACCACATCAAAATTACAACTAAATTACAGAACTGCCACCCTTGAGAATCAGCTGTAGACTAGCTGAACAGAATTCCTATAACTAAGGATATAAAGAAGAAGTCATTTTGAGACTGTCAGGAGATAATGGAGATCTAAAACAGGCTGGCCCCACACCCATGTGTGGTGGTTAAACATCGGGAGGGCATGAGAGTTCTCAGCTCCACACTGGGCTTCCCAGCCCAGAACACCAGTGCTGGAAAGAGAAGTCCTGGAAATACCTGGCTGTGAGTTCCCATCTGGGTGAGATGGAGAGCTGTTACAGACTCAGGCCACTTAAAGGGCCCGAGTACAGACTAACTTGCTCACAGACGCTTGCCCAAAGCTCCAGCGAAGGGACAGCAGCTGGAAAAGCACCAGGACGTATGGGCTGGAACTGAGTTGTCTGGCTTCAGGGGAATGTGGAGGGGCAACTCTGTCCAGGACATAAGTGCTGACAGACACCCGTGTTCCTTTGCTGAATCCTCCCCCAACTCAGCCTGGAGGGGCAGGTGGGCTCCAAATGTGAGTCACCATCAAACTAACACTGCTCACCCCACCCTGGTGATTCCCTCAGAGCCTGTCCCACCAAACTACTTCACGGGCCTAAATCTCTTTTGGCAGCTGTTCCTCACAAGCAGCCAATATCAGCTTGCACTGTGGATTTCCCTAAAGTCTCTCAAAGGTGCATAAACCCCAGACAAGCAGTGGTTGGCCTTGGAGTGTCCTATACTTCTTGCTAAGCAGCTCCAAGCCAGGCACTAGTGGCAGCTGGCCTTGGTAGACAGTATAGCCTCTCCTAGGCCTCTCCAAGACCAGCTGCAACCAGAGATCCCTTTAAAGGATCCAGGCGATTCCAGGCCAGGCACAGCCTTGGCCTGCACCAGGGCCCCTCTTAAGAGGCCTGCTTCAGACCACACGAGGGCACTACCCAAGTAGCTCCACAAATGGCACACTCAAAGGTTAGACTCCGCAGGTCCCAGAGCCCGACTAAATCAAATCCCACTCTGTGGGGGTCACCCCCACACAACAGCTCATCTGCTGTAGTCATGGCCAGTTCTCACAGCCTGAGGGTCAATCCCTCCAACTGATGTGCCAGCCACAATCAAAGCTCAACTACAACAGGAGGGCACACAGACCCACACAAGGGACACTCCTGGAGCACCTGGCTCAGGTGACCAGGATACTGTGCCACTGGGCCCCACAGGACACCTACTGCATAATACATAAGGCTGCCCTGCCAAGACTGGGAGATATGACAGATCTACCTAATACACAGGACCAAACACAGGGAGGCAACTAAAATGAGGAGACTAAGGAACATGTCCCAAATGAAAGAACCGGACAACATTCCAGAAAGAGACTAAGAGAAATGGAGGCAATGGGAAATGAAGAATACAATTAACTGAAATAAGGAATACATTTCATGAAATCAATAGCACATTAGATGAAGCAGAGGATCGAATCAGTGATTTGGAAGACAAGGTGTACTGAAAAACATCAGATAGGAACAACAACAACAAAATTTTTTTAAAAATAATTCTTTATTGTTGAAAACATTACATATGGCCCTAGCCTGTCTGGCTCAGTGGATAGAGTGTCAGCCTGTGGACCAAAGGGGCTTGGGTTCGATTCTGGTCAAGGGCATGCACCTCGGTTGCAAGCTCCTCCCTGGCCCAGGCCCTGGTCAGGGCTTGTGCAGGAAGCAACCAATCTATGTGTTTCTCTCACACTGATGTTTCTCTCTGTCTTTCCCTGTCTCTTCCACTCTCCCTAAAAATCAATGGAAAAATATCCTCGGGTGAGGATTAACAACAAAAAAGTATTACATATGTAATTTTTTTTTAATATTTTTATTGAGGTATTATATGTGTACATATCTTACTATTACCCCCCCACCCCACACCCACACATGCCCTCCCCCCCCCAGAGTTTTGCGTCCATTGTTTATGCTTATATGCATGCATACAAGTCCTTCGTTTGATTTCATAACTCCCCCACCTTTCCCAAACTTTCCCCCTGTACTTTGAAAGTCTGTTTGATGCTTTACTGTCTCTGTATCTATCTTTTTGTTCACCACTTTATAATGTTCTTTACTATCCCTAAATGAGTGAGATCATGTGGTATTTTTCTTTCATTGACTGGCTTATTTCACTTAGCATAATGTTCTCCAATTCCATCCAGGTTGCTGCAAATGATGAGAATTCCTTCTTTTTTATGGCAGCATAGTATTCCATTGTGTAGATGTACCACAGTTTTCCGATCCAGTCATCTGCTGATGGGCACCTAGGCTGTTTCCAAATCTTAGCTATTGTAAATTGTGCTGCTATGAACATAGTGGTGCATATATCCTTTCTGATTGGTGTTTCTAGTTTCTTCGGATATATTCCCAGGAGTGGGATTACTGGGTCAAATGGGAGTTCCATTTTCAGTTTTTTGAGGAAACTCCATACTGTTCTCCACAGTGGCTGCACCAGTCTGCATTCCCACCAGCAGTGCACGAGGGTTCCTTTTTCTCCGCATCCTCGCCAACACTTGTTGTTTGTTGATTTGTTGATGATAGCCATTCTAACAGGTGTGAGATGGTACCTCATTGTTGTTTTGATTTGCATCTCTCGGATAATAAGTGACTTTGAACATGTTTTCATGTGTCTCTTGGCCTTCCTTCTGTCTTCTTTTGAAAATATTCTGTTTAGGTCTGTTGCCCATTTTTTTATTGGATCATTTATCTTCCTCTTATTGAGTTGCATAAGCTGCCTGTAGATGTTGGAGATTAAACCTTTATCAGTGATAGCATTTGCAAATATGTTTTCCCATGCAGTGGGCTTTCTTGTTGTTTTGTTGATGGTTTCTTTTGCTGTAAAAAAGCTTTTTATTTTGATGTAGTCCCATTTGTTAATTTTCTCTTTAGCTTCCATTGCCCAAGGGGCAGTGTCAGTGAAGAAGTTCTTGTGGCATATGTCTGAGATTTTGTTGCCTGTGGATTCTTCTAGTATTTTTATGGTTTCCCGTCTTATGTTTAAGTCCTGTATCCATTTTGAGTTTATTTTTGTGTATGGTGTAAGTTGGTGATCTAGTTTCATTTTTTTGCATGTATCTGTCCAGTTTTCCCAACACCATTTATTGAAGAGACTGTCTTGACTCCATTGTATGTTCATGCCTCCTTTGTCAAATATTAATTGAGCATAGTGGTTTGGGTCGATATCTGGGTTCTCTATTCTGTTCCATTGATCAATATGTCTGTTCTTGTGCCAGTACCAGGCTGTTTTGAGAACAGTGGCTTTGTAATACAGCTTGAAATCTGGTATTGAGATCCCACCTACTTTATTCTTCTTTCTGAGGATTGCTGAGGCTAGTCGGGGTCTTTTTTTATTCCAGATGAATTTTTGGAGAGTTCTTTCTAGGTCTGTGAAATATGCTGTTGGTATTTTGATGGGGAGTGCATTGAATCTGTAGATTGCTTTGGGTAGTATGGACATTTTAATGATGTTGATTCTACCAATCCAGGAACATGGTATGTTCTTCCATCTGTTTACGTCTTCCTCTATCTCTTTTTTCAGTGTCCTGTAGTTTTCTGCGTATAGGTCTTTTACCTCCTTAGTTAAGTTTATTCCTAGGTATCTTAATTTTTTTGGTGCGATGGTAAATGGGATTGCTTTTTTAGTCTCTCTTTCTGTAAGTTCATTATTGGTGTATAGAAAAGCCATAGATTTCTTGGCGTTAATTTTGTATCCCGCTACATTGCCGAATTCATTTATTAAGTCTATTAGTTTTTTGATGGAATCTTTTGGGTTTTTTATGTACAATATCATGTCATCTGCAAATAAGGACAGCTTCACTTCTTCTTTTCCAATTTGGATGCCTCTTATTTCTTCTTCTTGCCTAATTGCGATAGCTAATACTTCCAGTACTATGTCAAACAGGAGTGGTGAGAGTGGGCATCCCTGTCTTGTTCCTGTTCTTAGGGGAAATGGTTTTAGTTTTTGCCCATTGAGTATGATGTTTGCTGTGGGTTTATCATAAATAGCTTTTATTATGTTGAGGTATGAGCCTTCTATTCCCACCTTGTTGAGAGTTTTTATCAAGAAAGGGTGTTGGATTTTGTCAAATGCTTTTTCTGCATCTATTGATATGACTATGTGATTTTTATCTCTCAATTTGTTTATGTGATGTATCACGTTTATTGATTTGCGGATATTGTACCATCCTTGCATTCCTGGAATAAATCCTACTTGGTCATGGTGTATGATCTTTCTGATGTACTGCTGGAGCCGATTTGCTAGAATCTTGTTGAGGATTTTGGCATCAATGTTCATGAGGGATATTGGCCTGTAATTCTCTTTCATTGAGTTGTCTTTATCTGGTTTTGGTATTAGGGTGATGCTGGCTTCATAGAAGGAGCCTGGAAGTGTTCCTTCCTCTTGAATTTTTTGGAATAGTCTGAGGAGGATAGGTTTTAGTTCTTCCTTGAAAGTTTGATAAAACTCTCCTGTGAAGCCATCTGGCCCCGGGCTTTTGTTTGCCGGAAGCTTTTTGATGACTGCTTCAATTTCTTCCATAGTTACTGGCATGTTGAGCTGTTTAGAATCTTCCTGATTGAGTTTTGGAAGGTTGTATTTTTCTAGGAATATGTCGATTTCCTCTAGGTTGTCCAGTTTGTTGGAATAGAGTTGTTCGTAGTATTTTGTAACAATCCTTTGTATTTCGTCGGGGTCTGTTGTTATTTCACCTCTTTCATTTCTGATTTTGTTTATTTGGGTCCTCTCTCTTTGCTTCTTGGTGAGCCTGCCTAGAGTTCCATCAATCTTGTTTATCCTTTCAAAGAACCAGCTCTTGGTTTTGTTGATCTTTTGTATTGTTTCTTTGGTCTCTATGTCGTTTATCTCCGCTCTGATCTTTATTATTTCTTTCCTTCTGCTTACACTGGGCTTATCTTGTTGCTCTCTCTCTAACTCTTTGAGTTGTTGGGTTAGGTAATTTATTACCATTGTTTCTTGTTTTTTGAAGTAGGCTTGTAGAGCTATGAACTTCCCTCTCAGGACTGCTTTCATTGTGTCCCATAGATTTTGGATTGTTGTGTTTTCATTGTCGTTTGTTGCCATGATGTTTTTTATTTCTTCCTTGATGTCTTTGGTAACCCAGTCATGGTTTAATAACATGCTGTTTAGTCTCCAAGTGTTTGATTTCTTTGGGTTGTTTTTATTGTAGTTGATTTCCAGTTTTATGCCACTGTGATCTGAGAAGATACTTGATATGATTTCTATCTTCTTGAATTTGGAGAGACTTTGCCTATGTCCTAACATATGGTCTATCTTTGAAAATGACCCATGTGCGCTTGAGAAGAATGTATATTCTGTGGCTTTGGGGTGAAATGTTCTGAAGATGTCGATTAATTCCATCTGTTCTAGTGAGTCATTTAGGATTGATGTTTCTTTGCTGATTTTTTGTTTAGAGGATTTGTCCAATGGTGATAGTGGGGTATTGAAGTCTCCTACTATGATTGTATTACTGTCAATCTCTCCTTTGATATCTTCCAGGAGTTTTTTAATGTATCTTGGTGCTCCTGTATTGGGTGCATATATGTTTACCAGAGTTATTTCTTCTTGTTGGATTTCTCCCTTTAGTATTATGAAGTGGCCTTCATTATCTCTTGTTATGTCCTTCACTTTGAGATCTAATTTGTCAGATATAAGTATTGCAACCCCAGCTTTTTTTTCATTTCCATTTGCCTGGAAAACCTTTTTCCATCCCTTTACTCTCAGTCTGTATGCATCCTTTTTTTTGAGGTGGGTTTCCTGTAGACAGCAGATATCTGGGTTTTGTTTTCTTATCCAGTCTGTTACCCTGTGTCTTTTGATTGGGGCATTCAATCCATTTACATTTAAAGTTATTATTGATAGGTACTTATTTGACGCCATTTTTATTCTATACCCCTGTGTACCTTCTTTGCTTCCTATTTCTTTCTCTTTTTTTTTTTTTTTTTTTACAGCAGACCCTTTAGCATTTCTTTCATTGCTGGTTTGGTGGTGATAAACTCCCTTAGTCCTTTTTTGTCTCTGAAGCTCCTGATTTCACCTTCAATTTTGATTGATAGCCTTGCTGGGTACAGTATTCTTGGATTTAGACCCTTCCTTTGCATGACTTGGTATATTTCATTCCATTCCCTTCTGGCCTGATGAGTTTCTGTTGAGAAATCAGTTGCTAGTCTGATGGGGGTTCCTTTGTATGTAACTGTCTGTCTCTCTCTGGCCGCTTGTAAGATTCTTACTTTGTCGTTGGTGTTTGCCAACTTAACTATAATGTGCCTTGGCGTCGGTCTTTTGGGGTTCATTTTGCTTGGAACTCTGTGAGCTTCTTGGATTTGTGTGGGTTTTTTCTTCCCTATATCAGGGAAGTTTTCTGTTATTATTTCTTCAAACAGGTTTTCTATTCCTTGCTCAGTTTCCTTTCCTTCTGGCACCCCTATTATCCTGATGTTGTTTTGTTTTGTATTGTCCCGAAGTTCCCTTACGCTCTCCTCAATCTTTCTAATTTTTGTTTCTAGAAGCTGTTGTAATTGGGTATTTTTTTCCATCTTGTCTTCTAGCTCACTTATGCGGTCCTCTGCTTCATCTAGTCTACTCTTGATGCTTTCTATTGAGTTCTTTACAGCAGCAATGTCATTTTTCATTTCTTCTTGGTTCTTCTTCATTTCTTCTTGGTTCTTACTCATATTGTCGAATTTGTCTTCCATCCTTTTCAGCCACTTTATGACCATTTCTCTGAATTCTTTCTCTGATAGGTTGTTTGCCTCTAAATCGTTTACTTCCTTTTCTGGTGATGCCTGCTTCTCTTTCCGGGGGCTATTTCTTTGTCTCCTCATGGTCTCTCTTCTCCGGATGTCTGGTTATATAGATTTCTCTCTCTGGCGTTGATTTAAAGGTATAAAATACAACACAACCAGGCACAACAGACAAGGCACTGAACAGAATTGTATTCACGATATTAATAACCTCCAATAAAGGTAACCACCAGAGAAAGACAAATTAGGGAATAGGAGTGGAAGAGGGAGAGTAAAAAGAAAGAACAACAACGAAGAAAAAAACAACAACAAAGAGTGTGAATCTGAACTTGGAAAAAGAGCAGAAAGAAAGAAAAGAAATAACAGAAAAGAAAAAGAAAAGAAAAAAAAGTAAGAGAGACAAGAATGATACTAAGAGAGAAAAGGGGAACAAACTATATATATGGGGAGTAAACTCCACTAGAACAACCACTATTCCCAGCAAATTCCAGCAACACGAGCCTGGAGATTAATACAAACTGCAACAGCAGCTAATATCAAGTGAGGCAAGGGAAAACAAAAGTAAAAAGCAAACAAAAACAAAGCAAACAAAAGAACCAACCAAACCAACAAAAAGAATAATCAAAACAATCTCATAAAAAAGCATAAAAATTCAATCTAATCAACATTCAAGCAAACAACAACAAAAGGCCCGAGAGAAAAATAATTTTTTAAAGGTAGCGTAGAGAGAGGTTTGTATGGATTTGGAGCAGGGGGTTGGGAATTAGATATATAAGTAGGGTGAAGTTTTAGCAGGGAGTAAACTGAAAAAGTAGGGAAAATCTAAAGCCAGAAAGGGTTAAGATAAACTGGGGACCAAAAGGGGGAAGGTTAGGAGGAGAGTGATGGCATAATGTTAGCTTTGAGATAGGGTAAAGCGATTGTAAGGGAAAGATGCAAATCGAATGTAGGACACTAATCCAAAAATAAAAGAAAGAGAAAATCAAATGACATTAAAAAAAAAAAAAGTAAAATAATAGTAATAATAGTGCTGATTGAAAATAAAAATGTAATAATTAAAAAGGTGAAAATCAAGTGAGGAAAAAGAAAAAAATATTAGTTTCTTAAGTAAAAGATGCAAAAAATGAAAATAAAAAAATATGAGAATAAAAAATTTAAAAAATTGAAAAAAGAATTGAAAATTAAAAAATAGGAAGACTAAAATGTGCAGTAGCGGCTGTCATTCACTTCCTCTATTATTCTGTTTGGTACGCCTTTTTCCCAGTCTGGGCGGTATTTCAGTTCAGCTTCATTCCAGGGCTCCTCAGTGTTGGAAGCCAGTCCTGCTTTTTAAGCCAGCCCTGTCTTAATTTCTCGTATTTATTTTTGATTACACCAGAGACAATTAGCGTTTCAGCCCCTGGGTGGCAGTGTTTCTGAATTGACTTCCGGGCCTCTCTAGCTCTTTTTTCTTTTTTTTTTTTTCCCCTTCTATGGCACTCACTACCAGTTTGTGGAGGTGTGCGCCTCAGAGCTGCCTCTCTGATGGTCACACGCAGCTCTGGTCCCCAGGTTCCGAAAAAACACCTTCCCCCTGCAGTCTTTCAGGGTTTCCACCTGGGTTTTTCTATGTATTGGGCTTAGCAATCAGAGTCGGAAAGAGCCCAGGTGTGTGGACCGTGTGTCTGTGCCCCAGACTAAGGAGCCTGCACTCCTTTGAAAATTCTTAGTCTGACCCTCCTCGTCAGATTAAAATGAGTTGCTTTCAAGAGGTCACTTCTGTTAGCAGCTCAGGAGACCCCCCTCCTCATTCACGGATCACGGCAGTTCCAACTGCCGCTGATTTTTCTAGGCACAGACCTCCCGGCTCCTGCCGGTCCTGCGGCTGCCGCACTTCCCTCACCCAGCGCTTCCCTCACCCACCGCGGGGATTAGAAACCGCAGCTTATTTCAGATGAAATCTGACCTTTCCGTGGTGCAAGAGTTTCTTTGAATCCAAATGTTTGCGCTGATAGGGGACCGGTGGTCTGGTGCTCCCAGCAGTTCAGTGTTTGCAGTTGTCGCGGAAAGTCAGATTTCCACTAAAATCCTCCTTTCCTTGCAAGATGGCGAGGCGCCCGGCGAGCCCGCAGCTCCGGGAGGGGACCCAGCCCCTGTGGGTGCTGCGCGGTCAGAGGAACACTGCCCAGCACTCCCCCGCCTACTCCTGGAGTTTAGCTGTCCCTTGGCTTGCCCACATACACTCCCTCTGCGAGCCTCTGCTGCTCCGACTCTCCGCCCCAGGAACAGACTCCAAACCCGACTCTATTCCGTCGCCATTTTTCTCCAAAAAAACTACATATGTAATTTTTAAAAATGAGTATAGGTTAAGGGGCCTCTGGGACAACATCAAGTGTACCAACACTTGTGTCATAGGGGTACTAGTAGGAGAAGAGAGAGAGCAAAGGATTGAAAACCTATTGGAAGAAATAATGCCTGAAAACTTCCTTCACATCCTGTAGAAAATAAATGTACATGCCCAGGAAGAGGCCCACACTAAGACACATCATAATTAAAATGCCAAAGGTTAAAGACAAAGAATTTTAAAAGCCTCAAGAGAAAAGCAGTTACTTATGTACAAGAGGGAGCTCCCCTATGACTGTCTTTTGATTTCTCAAAAGAAACTTTGCAGGCCAGAAGGGATTGGCACATAATACTCAAAGTGATGAAAAGCAAGGACCTACTGGCACATAATACTCAAAGTGATGAAAAGCAAGGACCTACAAAAGCAAGGTTACTCTACCTAGGAAGGCTATCATTTAGTATCAAAGGAGAGATAAAAGAGCTTCCAGACAAGGAAAAGCTACAGAAATTCATCATCACCAAACCAGTACTACAAGAATGTTAATGGGATTTCTTTAAGAAGGCAGCAGCAGCCCTGGCTGGCTAGCTTAGTTGGTGAGAGCATCAACCCAAATGCCAAGGTTGTAGGTTCAATTTCCGGTCAGGGCACATGCCTGGATTGTGGGCTCAATTCCCAGTAGGGGGCATGCAGAAGGCAGCCGATCAGTGATTCTCTCTCATCATTGATGTTTCTATCTCTCCCTTCCCCTTCCTCTCTGAAATCAATAAAAATACATTTTTTAAAAAGAACTATTCATTTTATTATTTGTATATGTTCTGATGCTAACAAAACAACCCTATCTCTTTGCATAATTTAAAGTAAGCATGAAAGCAGCCCTAAGCCCTTTCACGGGGAAACAATGGTAAAAATTGTATTATATTTGCAATGCAATTATCCTGAAGTACATTTAAAAATGTTAACCTTTTCAGCATACACGGAATTTACTTTGAAATTCTGACTTGTATTTCCTGAGCTATAATTATAATGTTATTTTCCCATTTCAGCTCAATATTTTCTCATTAATATTGTGGTTCTGTAACAGAAAATGGTTTTCTTTTTCCATAAACAACAGCAATATGTGAAAAGCATGTGAGTGGTGATTTGACACAAAATGAGGAGCTAATCCAATAACCCATCTCTTCTAAAGTAGCTACATCGGTTTCACACACATGATGGGGACAACTGCGTCCTTAATTTTTGTTGTCTCATGTCAGTAGCTTTTATTCTGTGAGAATAATAAACACAAATCAGATAATCTAATCACGGTCCAAGATACAAATGCATTAATGGATACATGTTTTATACCAGTTATGATAAATATAGCCATACACAGACACATAATAAAAACCAGTCACACCCTGGCCTGTGTGGCTCAGTTGGCTGGGCATCATCTTATGCACCAGGAGGTTGCTAGTTCAATTCCTGGTCAAGGGCACATGCCCAGGTTGAGGGCTGGATCCCCAGTAGGAGGCTAGATGTCGTGCAGGAGGCAGCCGATAAATGTTGCGCTCTCATATCAATGTTTCTCTCTCGCTCTCCCTTCCTTTCTCTCTAAAAATCAATGAAGTATTCTTTTTAAAAAAAACAAAGAACGGTCATGACTCAGCCCATACATTCCACCCATATGAATATAAAAGCCATTGTTTTGATTAAAATCTACTTCAAACATGAGTTTTACTTGGGGCTTTGGGCGTCAGCCTGCAAGGTGGAGCTCCCCGTGGGTCAGCCTGTGTAAGCAGTGAGGGATGCAGTAGGACTTCTGAAGCTGGTTCATAAAGATATGACTTCTGCCTGGCGCTGTCTCAGGGCACTTGCTCTGGGGAGCCAGCTGCCACGTCCTGACGAACAGCCGAAGGAGAGCTCCACGTGAAGCCTGACAACAAGGAGCCCCAACGGCCGGGCCCACGACGGAGCACCCTGCACAGCCACCCATGAGCCACACTGAGCAGCACCTCTCAGCTAAGCCGTTCCTCAATTCCTCGTCCACAGAAATGGTTTAGCACCAAAAAATGTTCACTATTTGAAGCTGCTGCGCTTTGGGGTTACACTGCAACAGATTCATACAGGGGCTGTGAATATTAAATGAAGATCAGTTAACCCGAGTTAGAGGCTGAAAGCAAAAGGAGACACCCGATAGTAAGTTAAAAGCTATATTCCCAAGTAACCTAACTCATCCGCGTGTACAGCATACCTCCGTGGACACGAAGAGCCCCTTAACTTTTTCCCATTGCAAAGCCAGTGCTGCTCTCCCCGTTGGGCTCCCCCAGCCTCCTGTGTTCACCCTCCTCACGAGGCACACACACAGGCCGCCCGGGGACACTGCAGCCAGTGTTCAGGCAGAAGAGAGACTCATGGACACATTTCAGGCATTTCCCATGGCAGCTCTGTTTGAACCTAAAAATCTCTCACAGTCTAGTACTAAGTGAAGCTCAAAATACCGTATAAATGGTTCCCCAAATAAATCAGGTTAATGAAACAAAGCTACTGCCTGTCTTCAAACGGCATGCGATCCCATCATCCCCACTCCCCCAGGAAAGGACGACCTCCCGGGGAATCACTGCTGTTCTTTAATTTTGAACACGAGCAGCCCTAAGGTATACTTTTACAGGAACCTACCCAGGGTAATCTCCGAAATTACAGTAAAAAAAGAGTTTCATTTCCACTGCTACTGGCAGAGTAAACCAAATAAAGGAAGCAAGTATGACAGTGCAAAAACCAAAACAAAACACCGAGTTAGCTACCAGTCGGTCAAAGGGCTGGGAAAACCAAGGCTGCAAATTGGTCTGTACAACAGCAGCAACTCAGAAGATGGAGAATGGATGTCAGGAAAGTGCAGCAACAGAATGCTTTTACTTAAAAAAAAAAAAAAAAAAAAAAAATATTGATTTCAGAGAGGAAGGGAGAGAGAAACATCAATGATGAGAGAGAACTATCGATCGGCTTCCTCATGCACACCCCCTACTGGGGGTTGAGCCTACAACCCAGGCATGTGCCTTGACAGGTAATCGAATTGTGATCTCCCGGTTCATAGGTTGATGCTCAACCACTGAGCCACACCATGCCTACCAGGCAACAGAATGCTTTTAAAGTTAAGGCCTGTTGTACAAGAATGTGCTCAGAGGCAAAGAGGGATGACACCCATTACTGAAGTCTGACAACTGAGGAGGGTTGGTTGAATTATGAGTTCGCATGACTCAGAAAACCCCCCCCACAAACTTGTAGAGCCCTGGTTGGTGTGGCTCAGTGATTAGAGTGTTGGCCTGTGAACCGAAGGGGCACGGGTTGTAGGTTCAATCCCTGGCCGTGGTCGAGTGCATGCAGGAAGGAACCTATTGATGTCTCCTCACATCAATGTCTCTCTTCCTCTCTCCCCTGCCTCCCCCTCCCCTGCTACCTTCCTCCCTTCCAATCTCTAAAATATCAATGGAAAAAATATCCTTGGGTGAGGATTAACAAAAACAATAACAACAACAAAATAACAAAAACTTGGTAGAACTTTCAGCTCATTGAAAGTGATTTTCAGATCCATAGAGAATCAAATTTATAATAGCATAATTTACAACCTGTCAGAATCCTTGAGTAAGAATTTGCTCTTGATCTGCAATTCTTGGAGCAGCTGCTACATACAAAATGCATAATGAAGATTGATGCCTAGCAGATCCATGCTAAGAAAATATATACAATATGTCTCGTGATATTTAGTTGGACCTATTTCAATCTTCTTAGTACGTGAAAAAAATCAAGGCAATTCTAAAACTGCCACTGAGCTTCCCAAACCAGCCATACATCCTCAAACCCTTGGCATTTTTGCAGAAAGGTGATTGGTACAGACATGCTTTGAATGAAAATTATAAACAGAAAAAAATTTGAGGCTAAAATCTCTTCTGAGAATGCGATGAATAGGAATGCAGTTTATGCTGGAGTGGTTTGGCAGGGCTGTTCTCCGAGGGGGCTTGGAGAACTGGGGCTGCCTGGGTAGCGGAATCGTAAACAGAGACGTTCCCCCAGAGGACAGTCGACTTGAGAGGGGTGACCTAGCCTGATTTCCCTTGGCGCTAAGATAAGATGCATAACCAGTAATATTCCTTTTCTTTAAGATAATTTAAAAAGTCGGGTTGTTGAATACAAAGACTCCTAGAGCAGGAAAGGTCACCGTCAGCACTAAGGCTGGGGGAAGGAAGATTTAATTGGGAGTCAGTTGACTTGTGTTATTATCCCAGTTCTGCCATTAATTGGTTTTGTGAGTTTTAGCAACTAATTTAAACTATCTGGGATTCAGTTTCCTTTCCTGTATAATGCAAGGACTGGACTAGAATCTAGGATTTACCAGTTTGTGCAAAATCAATACTGTGTTAAGGAAGAACCTCAGGCTGTTCGGAGACTGTAATCAATGAGTAACGTCTGCCAGGGCAAGGCTTGGTGCAGGAAGGGCTGGAGAGGGGCATCGTTGCTGACCTTGGCTCAATCATCTTTAAGGGCACTTACAACTATAATAGTCTAGCATTTATTCACTGAGTATAACTAACAGGAAACCCACTAATGGGTTATTTAAACAACACTACACATTTAGGAACTATAAAGAGCTCAGTAATGAACAGAAAGAATAATCTGTGTTGTTAGAGGTTATTAATTTCAAAAGGTAACAATGACTCTATGGAAGCAATTGATGGTCAGTTAAAAAAAAAAAGTACTCTTAATAGTAGGTACTAGGTTGCACAGATAAAAACCCCAAGACCATAATCAGGCATGGCTTTGCATTTCATAGGCCCGAGGCAATATTAACTGTCACAGCTCTAATACCAAGCGCTTCATTAAAACTCCTGGTATTTTGCCTGTCATATCACTGCAAAATTCTAAACAGCTAGAGCAGCATTAGAAAAGAAACAAAACAAAAAATAAAAAAAACATTGTAAGCTTTACAACTTACATTTGAAAAGAAAGTGCAATAAGAAATAGAGCTGGCAACTGACTGCCACATTTTTAATCAGTAACTGCTGCTGTTATTGGGGAGGTCAGTGACCTATCTCTCAACTGTTAGGAACTAACAAAGCTTAGTCAAAATGTACATTACTCAAACAGGAAATTAGAAATGATTTGAAGTAATTTTAGTCTGAAAGCATTTACACATTCACAAAAATACTTCAAAGTACTTTATGATGAAGAAAATAAAAGTATAGATAAACCATAGAAGTTAATGAATGCATTTCCTCTTAGGAGGCTTAGCACGAGTTAACTGACCACAGTGGATGGACTGTCTATTAAGTATTACTTGAACTCTAAAGAGAAAATAAAATTGCTATTTCAAAAAACAAAATCTGCCTTCACATGTTATTGGGAACCTAAATATAAATGACTTAAGGTTTAAGGTGTATTTTTTGTTGATTTGTTTTCTGTGTGTGTGTGTGTGTGTGTGTGTGTGTATTACAATCCATCATGAACTGTCTGAATGGGAAGAATATTTTTTTACTTCCAAGCTGCTGACCTTTTAAAACGCTGATCGTTTACTTTTGTATCTATTAAAAACATATGTTGTTTGAGCCCTAGCTGGTGGGGATGGCTCAGTTGATTGAGCGTCATCCCCTGCACCAAGAGGTCACCCGTTAGATTCTGGTCAGGGCACAAGCCCGGATTGCCAGCTTGATCCCCAGTAGGGGGCGTGCAATAGACAGCCGATCAATGATTCTCTCTCATTGATGTTTCTCTCCCTCTCCCTTCCTCAAATCAATTAAAAAAATAAAAACATGCTGCTTGAGAATTTCTGGCTTTAGGGTGGATAGAGTAAGCTACTCCGAAATATATTTGGCCTTAAAGTAGGTTGCTATTTGTAACAAAGAAAACAATGGACTAAGTTATTTGCTCCTAAAACAAAACATTTACTGAGCCAAGGCACCGTTCTAGGTGCTACAGCAGTGAACAATACAGAAGTCACTGTCTGCACAGAGTTTATATTCTAGCAATTGTCTATAGATACTACATAAGCAAATAATTTCAGGTAGTGGTAATTACCATAAAGAAAAAAAATACCAGAGTGATATGACAGAGAAAAACTAAGTGGAGGAGACAGAGGAGAACGAAGTGCATTACGAGTAGACAGAGAGCATTTGATTGGCCAGGGAGGGAAAGCGAAGCCAGCTTCATGAGTGTGTGCGTGCGAGAGACCTGAGTGTGTGCGTGCACAGAGCCCCCTGCTCAGGAGAGCCTACATCTGGCTAACTCTGTCACTATAGTGAAAGTTTTAATAAGGGGCTTTCTATTTTTATTTTATACGGAGTCCAACATGTCCTGGTCTTGCTGATAAGTGAGATCTGAATGACTGGATCTATGAGCTAGATCTATGCGACGATGGTAAAAGGACATTCTGTGAGAGGGAACAGCAAAATAACCTTGACATAGTTGAGCAACAGAAAAGATAAGAGGACTGATGCATGGAAGAGAGAGAAATGCAGTAGCAGCAGATGAGGCAGAAAAGTAGATAAGGGCCAGGTTGTAAAGGATCTTGCAGGAGACTGGATTTTATCTCAGCACAAGGAGAGCACACTAGATGGAAAGGTGTATGAGTAGAAAAATCCACCCACTGGCAGGGAGAGACAAGAAACTTGTCTCTTCTGGTTAAACTCAGATTGAAACACCAAAGTGTGTGTGTGCATGTGTGTATCTTGTGAATACACATAACCCTCTCTCTCCTGAGAATTTGATTGAGATTTCTTAGTGTACACTGAATAATCTAGGAACATCAAACCAGAGAAAGTAACAAAAATAGGTCCTAGGACAGTAAAGTTCACTAGAAGGGCTTTTCAACCCCTGTGGAGTCAGCCAAGAGAACATGTGAAGAGGCCTCACTGTAGTTATCTTCCATGGGTCCCTGTGATACTAGGAAGACAGACATTTCTAAATTCACTTGTAATAATGTTCAGAAAAGTACAGTAACATGCAGGTACGGTAACCACCACACCGGCCCCCACCGGAAGTACAGGGCACGGAACAGCCACTCTTGGTGTCCTCTTAAGCCTATAGGTGGGTGACAGCCCTGCAGTATCTAACAGATACAATTGCAAAAAAATATTTGGAAGGATAAGCTCAGGCCACACAGGATTGCCACAGATAAAAACTGTGCTGAAAATGAACAATGTTGCACTTACACAAAACACAAAGAAATAATCTACCAACATATAATAACAGTAGACAACTAGCAGAATGAAAGCTGCAAAAACTTTAGCCTGAAAACTATCACTTACCCGAGGCAAAAAATAAGCATGATAAATGATTTACAGAAGGTAACTAAAATGTGAAAAAACAACAACAACACTATAAAATATTTATATTTGAAATGGAAACAAATATAACTTCCTAAATATGTAGAGTCATAGAAATAAAACCCTTCAATAGATGTGCTGGGGAGATTAAAAATGGCAGGGTAGGAGGATGCTGAGCAGACATGCTCCCAGGAACAAGCTGGAATTACAACTGAAATATGGAAAGGCTTCCTGAATAATCAATGGAAAACTCACAGGAGAGAACCCTGATACCCAAGGACCGAAGGTGGAGACCACATACAGACTGGTAGGAGGGGCAGATGCGCAAAAGGACTGGCCGGGCACCCACAGACAGCAACTGAAGTCCTGGAGAGATATCTCAGCTGGGTGGGGGGGGGGGGGGGGGGTGGAGGTGGGGAGGGGGAAGGAGCCACTTAGAACTCTGGGATCTAATCCCAAAGCTGGGCTCCCCAGCAAAGAGCACCAAACTGAGGAGGGTACCCACATAACATCTAGCTGTGAAAAGCTGTGAGGTGCTGTCTGCCAGGGAGTGGCAGCTGAAAGTTCAGGCACCCTCTTAAAGGGCCAATGCACAACAATTCCCTGTGGAGCCACCCACCTTGTGCTCTGGCAGAGGGAGGGTGAAGTGGACTGAAGCTGTGAGAGCAGAACCCAGGACTCGGGGTGACAGACTCAGAAGGCAGACACCCAAGTTTCCTGGGCTGAGTCATTCCCTCACACAGTGGAGGACATCTTTCCCACATGGACATCTGCCTTGCCTGGGGGGAAGACAGTCAACACACCCTATTGGAAAACACCTTGCCCTGAGGCCACTTAAGAGATTAAAAGTGACAATTAGCCTCCAGGCAGAAGCAACTGCCCAACCCTGTTGAAAAAAACTCTCACCACACCTGAGGACGATTACCTGGGGCAATTCAAGTTGGAATCCTATTAGTCTGTAGAGGCTTTGACTGATCCAATTAGTCAGAAACAGCCTTTAACACTGTTCTGCACTAGAGATTGAGAAGTATAGAGGATCTACCTAATACATAGTCACAAACCCAGACAGCCAGAATGAGGAGACAAAGAAACAACCCCCAAATGAAAGAACTAGAGAATTCTCCAGAAGAAGAGATAAATGAAGCAGAGATAAGAAATTTATCTGAAACAGAGTTCAGAGTTATGATGTTCAGAATGCTCAACAGTATGAAAAAATATACAGTAACTTTGAAAAAAGATCAGTCTGAGATAAAGAATGACATAACACAAATAAAGAACACATTAGAAAGAATACACAGCAGATTAGGGGAAGTTGAGGATCAAATCAGTGAATTAGAAGACAGAGTTGAAAATATCACTCAATTAGAGAACCAAAAAGAAAAACCAATTAAAAAACAGGAGGACAGCTTAAGGGAGCTGTGGGACAAAGTGAAACGTAACAATATTAGAATAGCAGGTGTGCCAGAAGAGGCAGAAAGGGAGGAAGGAATAGAAAAGGTGTTTGAAGAAATAATGGTAGAAAACTTCCCTATCCTGGTAAAGGAAAAAGTCACACAAGTTCAGGAGGCAGAGAACCCCAAACAAGAAGAGCACAAACAGACCCATGCCCAGACACATCATAATTAAAATGCCAAAAATTAAAGACAAAGAGAGAATCTTAAAGGCAGCAAAAGAAAACTGTTACCTACAAAGCAGTTCCCATAAGGCTGACAACAGATTTCTCATCAGAAACTCTACAGGCCAGAAGGGAATGGCATGAAGTACTCAAGGTAATGGAAAGCAAGGATCTGAGAATAAGATTACTATATCCAGCAAGACTATTATTCAAAATAGACGGTCAAATAAAGAGCTTCCCAGACCAAAAAAAAAAAAGGCTAAAGGAGTTCATCACCACCAAGCCAACATTACAAGAAATGCTAAAGGGATTTCTGTAAGGGATTGCTGAGAAGAAGAAACAGAGAGAAACCTAGCCATACAGAATTAAAATGGCTATAAATAAGTACCTCTCAATAACCTTAAATGTAAATGGATTAAATACTCCAATAAAAAAGTGTATGGTAGCTGAATGGATACAAAAACATGACCCAACTATATGCTGTCTACAAGAGACCCACCTCAAAACAAAAGACACACACAGGATGAAAGTGAAGGGATGGAAAAAATTTTTCCAAGAAAAAAAAAAAAAGCTGGAGTAGCAATACTCACTCTGACAAAATAGATTTTAAAAGCATCATGCTAAGTGAAATAACCCAGTCGTAGAAAGATAAATATCATATTATCTCACTCATTTGTGGAATATAATGAACACCATAAACTGATGAACAAAAATAGAGCCGGGGGGGGGTGGAGGGGAAGGGGAGATATACTAGAATATAATAGAAGTAATTCTGTTATTTGAAGATTTTTAGTATTTCCTGTATTTCTTTTGTGCTATCATACTATGTTAGTAGAGTTTGGGTAATATTATTATACTTAAAATCCTTTTATTCTTGAAATATTAATGTTTATTGCATGTAATATTATATGTAAGATAATATTTCTTGAATTAGTGTTTATTGCATATAACATCATATTTAGAATCATTTTTCTTTTTAAAAAATATATTTTATTGATTTTTTTACAGAGAAGAAGGGAAAGGGCTAGAGAGTTAGAAACATTAATGAGAGAGAAACATTGACCAGCTGCCTTCTGCACACCCCGTACTGGGGGATGTGCCCCCAACCAAGGTACATGCCCTTGACCGGAATCGAACCTGGGACCCTTCAGTCTGCAAGCTGATGTTCAATCCACTGAGCCAAACCTGTCAGGGCTAAAATCATTTTTCTTGAGATATTAATGTTTATTGCATGTAACATTATATTTAAGATAGTTTTTCTTAAAATATTAAGATTTTTGCATGTAACAGTATTATATTTAAAATCCTTTTTTTTAATAAAAAAATGAAAAAAAAAATACATGTGCTAACCAGCAGATTAGACTCCAGTGAAGAACATTAGAGAAGTGGATGAATGATCTGAGGAAATTGCCCAGAACATGGCACTAAGAAAAGAGTTGGGATAAGAGACACAGAGGGCAGAATGTGATGCATCTCACTAGGATTCTGAAAGGACTGAAGAGGATCATCCTGGGGAACAGTATATGAAGATATCATGGCTGAAAATTCTTCATAAATTGCTGAAAGACAAAACTTCATATTTACAAAGCACAATGATCGCTTAGTCGGATAAATAAAATTAAATTCACAGCAAGGTACATCACTGTGAAACTACAGAATGATGAAGACCAAGACAAGGGCTAAAAGCACCCAAAGGAAGCAAAGACTACTTAGAAAGGAATGATGCCCCACCTGGCAGCACTCTGCTCAGAAGACTATGGAGCACCATTTCAAAGTACTGAGAACGAAGAGCTGTACATCTAGATTTCTATGGCCAGGTTACTACCACTTAAGAGTGATGGAAATATAAGTAAATTCATTTATTTAAGTAAATTCTGGACAAAGCTTGGGGGAGTCTACTACTAATACTCTTGCAGGAAAAGCTTCTAAAAGATACAGAATAGAAAGAAGTATCTTTGTTCATATGTGTATACACACACACACACACATACACATATATATATTCACACACATACATATATATATATATGTATGTATATATATATATGGCTAATATGCAAAGTGTCCCCGTGGAAGTTCAACTGGGAATTCTATTGCTCGCTATGACGTGCGCTGACCACCAGGGGGTGACATGGAATGAAGGAAGGCCCCAGCGGGCAGCTGGGGAAAGGAGGCCCTGTCCGGCAGCTGGGAGGCCCCATCGGCCCTGATCGCAGGCCAGGCCTAGGGACCCTACCCGTGCACGAATTTCTTGCACCGGGCCTCTAGTATTTATATATTCACATGTCTATGAATATGAGTTTAGAAACTAAACAGAAGGAACAAAAAGATGGAACAAAAATTATGAATAAAAAGCTGGTGCACATGTGGATAAATGCAAACAAGCTGTGACTTGATGAAAATACAGCTGGTTAGAATGGTGGGGAAAACACCTTATATGCTGTTTAGAAGAAACGCCTACACATATGGACAGAGACAGTTGAAATATTTATAAAGAAAAAATAGACATAAATATTAACAAAAAGAAAACTGGTGAAACTTCACAATGATAGACACAGTGGATTTTAAGGCAAAAGCAGTTCTCAAGGATAAATCATACATAATAATAAAGGGTTCATTTCATCGCAAAAATATAATAGTTCTAATCTTGTAAACACCTGATTAAATATATTTCAAGCCATGGAAGGCAGCATTACAGGATTTCAAAGAAGAACTGACAACTTCACAATCATAATGGTAGAGTTTAACATTAATTTTCAGAAAGTGCTGGGTTAATAAAAATAATAATTCATCTGTCAAAACCAACTTATTTACCAGACTCATGTTATGGTTATTAAATAGCTTTAGTATTCCCTGATTTTTTGCTCTTAGCTTATTCTGCCACTTTTGGTAATGCAGTATAAAACTCAGGGGACCCAGAGTCATTAATTAATTTACCCGATAAATATTTACTATACGACTCCTAGGCTCCAGACATTGTCTACAGCACTAAACAGAAAAGCTCTCTGCTCTCATGGAGCCTATATTCTTAATGGGCGCACAGAAAACCAGTAAGTACTATAAAGAAAAATAAAGCAGAGGGAGTAGTGCAAGGAGTCCAGGAGGGGTACTTTGCTATTTTATAGGGCTCTTAGGGAAGGGCTCCAGGCCAAAGTGATTACCGAGCAGAGAAGGAAAAGTGCACCCCCTACAGGTATCTGAAAGGATAGCTTTCCAGACAAGGGTGAAAGCCCAAGACGGAAGCTGGCTGGGTATCTGCAAGAACAGGGGCTGCACCTGGGTCCGGGTGAGGCCACGCGCCACTGGACCCGGATGAGGCTGGGTCCCTGGGCCCGGGTGAGGCCATGTGCCCCTGGGTCCGGGTGAGGCCTTGCGCCCCTGGGTACGGGTGAAGCCGGATCCTGGGTCCGGGTGAGGCCATGTGCCCCTGGATCCATCCGGGTGAGGCTGGGTCCCAGGCCCGGGTGAGGCCACGCGCCCCTGAGTCTGGGTGGGCCACGTGCCACTGGACCCGGATGAGGCTGGGTCCCTGGGCCCGGGTGAGGCCATGCGCCCCTGGGTCCAGGTGAGGCCTTGCGCCCCTGGACCCGGGTGAGGCTGGGTCCCTGGGCCCGGGTGAGGCCACGTGCCCCTGGGTCCGGGTGAGGCCGTGTGCCCCTGGACCCGGGTGAGGCTGGGTCCCTGGGCCTGGGTGAGGCCACGCGCCCCTGGGTCCGGGTGAGGCCACGCGCCCCTGGGTCCGGGTGAGGCCACGCGCCACTGGACCCGATGAGGCTGGGTCCCTGGGCCCGGGTGAGGCCATGTGCCCCTGGGTCCGGGTGAGGCCTTGCGCCCCTGGGTACGGGTGAAGCCGGATCCTGGGTCCGGGTGAGGCCATGTGCCCCTGGATCCATCCGGGTGAGGCTGGGTCCCAGGCCCGGGTGAGGCCACGCGCCCCTGAGTCTGGGTGGGCCACGTGCCCCTGAGTCCGGGTGAAGCCGTGCCCCTGGGTCCGGCCGAGACCAAACCAGAGGGAGTCGGACCTCCGTTACCACCATTTGTCCACCATCCAGAGCTGAGGGGTCAGTGCTGACATGTACACATAAGGAACTGGTGGACATTGAAATTGGGTCTCAAAAGAACTGTTGGTCCAGAAAGAAACTCACTACAGACTGATTCATTTGCCTGTCAGCATAACTATTATTGCTCGTCTCACATTCAGTTCTTATAAGTATATATCTAGTGACACAGGATCTCGCTCATCTAGGGGAAATGATGAACAACATAGACTGAGGAACAAGAACAGAACCAGAAACAAGGAGGCATCGATCGGACTATCGGGCCTCAGAGGTAGGATAGGGGAGGGTGGGGGGAGGGGGGAGAGATCAACCAAAGGACTTGTGTGCATGCATATGAGCCTATCCAATGGTTAAGTTCAACAGGGGGTTGGGGCATCCGTGGGGAGGGGTGTGGGATTGGAATGGGGGGATGAAGACAAATATGTGACACCTTAATCAATAAAGAAATTAAAAAAAAAAAAAAAAAAAGAACGGGCTGCAGTGTAGAGAGCAAGGAAGACAGCACTGGAGGCCTATGTTTAGTGTGCAGGACTTTGTAGGGTGTGGCTTTTGTCCTAAGTAATGTGGGACCTCAGCGCAGAGTCCTGGGCAGAGAGCAGAGTGACAGGGCTTCCAGCTTTAAAGGCTTACTGTGGCTGTTTTGTGCAGAACAGGTGGTGGGGAGGGTGCGAGGGCCAGTGTGGAAGCAGGGAGGCAGTTAGGAGGCTCTGTAGTAACCCAGGAGAGAGTGACAGTGGTAGGGCCCAGGGCACCAGCAGAAGTAGGAGTCTGGGTGTGGTGTGAAGAGAGCCTTGGAAAAGTGATGCATCATTCCACGCAGCAGCACCAACCGTGTTCTCCTTTCTCTAGGGTTCTTAATGCCTTCGATTTGTTTTTCTTTTCAGAGTCTACTCCCAGAGGCTATTGGTCTGAAACACCTGTATTTAAAAACTGATATATTGCAACATGCTTAAGATTTTTTTGAAAAAGTTGTAAATACTGATACGTTTATAAATCCATTTTACATACATAACCTGTTCATTGAAATGCAAAGGGAAGTGAAGGGAATCTCTGGGCAGCACCTCCTCAGTAACTCAGGCACCAAGGAACCTGGAGCTTGGTGGGCAAGACAGAGTTAAGGGGTGTTATTATTTGCCAAGGGCCATTGGATATTTATAACATCATTCGAGGGCTGTACAAAATTTCAACTTAAAAGTTATCCTGCTGAATGTCTGCCAGGACGAAGTAACCACTTGAGCTAAAGCCGACCCAAGTGATAGAGGAACAGACCATGTCCCATGAATCCCAATGATGACAGCTTCAAACTTGGTTTGTTTACAACCTGAAAAACTATTCTTCAATGTATAAAGTGATTTTTATGTAAATTAATAGATCATAATTTCACTTTCAAAAAAAAAGTTATCCTGCTGTATTTGGTCAAACATTTAATTACTCACCCCTAATGCCTTGGAAGGGCCAGACCAAATGATTTCGTGGGCCTTATCCAGCCCACAGGCCAGACCTTCCCCACCCGTCTTAGACAAATGAAGAGAAAGAGAAGTTAGTTAGCTGGCCTTTCCCCCACTTTTGTTCCCTGGATGGAAAAAAGAAAGATCACTGGATGGATATTCTGGAAACACAGCAGAAAGCGGAAAGCTGTGGGCTGGTTCTGCCTAGTTTCACAGGTGATTGGAAAAACCAGCAAGAGACAATTAATAGCTGTTGTGTTCGGTGAGCACTGTCCTGAGTGGTGGCAGTTCCCTGCTTCTTTCTGAACTGACGGCTGAGAAAGCCCAGAGCCCCATAATCTTAGCTACGGGACAGGTTACTTAACATCACAGAACCAATCTGTATACAGGTGGATGAAATGGTTTTACAAGGGCTCCCAAGAATGCAATTTCACGAACTAAAAATTAAGAAACGAATTACTGACAAGTTTGCATTTCAGAGTTGACGCTCCCGATCTTGTCTGGAACCTCTGAAGCTGGAAGATCAGAGCACAAGCTCTCAACCCACTTGAAAGGGGAATGAAGGATGTTTCAGAAGCAAACCTTTGCCCAACAAATTGCAAAGTATTCTTAAGGAGTGGGTATTCTTAACTGGCCTTAGGTGCCTGATGAATCACCCCTTTCCAGGATAAAATGATCTGTCCCTTTTCCAAAACGCTACTGGGTACATTTCCCCCTAAACTCTAATTAGAAGCTACACAGAATGCTGACTGCATTTATCATTACCTGCAAATTATAAAACGTCCATTAAAGGCATGTTCTCAGCTTTGATAAAATCTAATCCAAGGTAGATCTGGGTGCTACATAAATGAAACTCTGCCATATTTGAAAACATATAACTTTTTCAAGCAAACTTCCTTATAAACAGATTCAGAAAAAAGATCTTAAGTTATTTTAGACAGGAGAATTCTCCAAAGTGCTTAAATTATATATAGGAACATATATGCTCTGTCAGGTTATAATGAAATCAAAGTACTTGAAAATTACTTCTTAGAAGTTAAAACTGGAAATAACCCCAATATCTTCAGTGGATGAATAGCTAAACAAACAGAGGTACATCCTATGCTATGCAATATTAGTCAACAATAAAAAGGAATGAACTATTGATACATCAACATGAATCTCAAGAATTAGGGTGAGCCAAAAGCCAACCCCCAAAGGTTATAGACCTTACAATAGCCTTCTCAGAGTTTTTATTACAAATGAATGTTGAATATTGTCAAAAAAAACTTCCTGCATCTCCTGAGATGATCATATGGTGTTTCTCCTTTGCTCACTAATATAGTGAGTTAAATCAATTGATTTTAAATGTTAAATAAACTGTGCATTCCTTTATATTGCTGGATTCAATTTGAGAATTTCTGTGGGTATATACTGGGGTAGGCAAAAGTATGTTTACAGTTGTATGAGAAACAAAGTTTATTATTTTATTATGTATTTATTAATTATCGCATTATGTATTTGTATTGTCTTTTATTATTGTGGTTATTCTTTCATATCCTTACTTAAGATTTATCTTTTAGGTAATGATGGCTGGTAATTTAACCAACTTTTGCCTACCCTGGTATATGAGGAATACTGAAATTTTTATCTGGAATTTTCCTTTCTTATAGAATTTATATGGTTTGGTACCAATATGATTCTTTATGATTTAGAAAGTTTACCCCCTCTACCATTTTCTGAAATAGTTTATGTAGAAGTAGCATGATTTCTCCCTTAAATATCTGGTATCATTCACCAGATTTTGTCCATTTCATTTAAATCCTCTCTTTTAATTCTAATAGTGGTAAATTATGTCTTCTTTCTCTTCTCCATCCCCCAACCCCATTGATGAGTCTAAATATAACATAATTCAACTTTTGAACTCTTTAAAACAATAGCTTTTGATGTCACTTACTTTATCTCCTATATTCCCATTTTCTATTTTATTGATTTCTACTCTGTATTTCTTTTCTTCTACTTACATTGGATTTTATTTGATCTTCATTTTCTAGCTTCATAATTGGCAGTTTAGATCATTGATTTTAGACCTTTCTTATTTTCTAATATAATTATTTTAAACCAGACATTTGTTCAAAGTATTGCTTTATGCTGCATCCCAACATTTTTATATATTTTTTCATTGGGATAAAAATATTTTCTAATTTCCTTGGGTTTTGTTCTTTACACCATGGTTATTTGGAAGTATGCTGTTTAATTTCCAAGTATTTAGGAATTTTTGTGAAAACATTTTTAAAACTGATTTCTAAATTAATTTTACTGTGGTCAGAGAATATACTTTCTATGAATTCAGTTACTTAACATTTGTTGAGACTTGTTTTATAGCTCAGAATACTGTAGATGTTGATAAAGTTTCATGTTCATTTGAAAAGGATATTTATTCTGCTGTTGAGTGGAATGTTCTATAAATGTCTGGTCAGTTAGGCAAACAGATTGACAGTACTGTTCAAGTCTTTTGTGTCTTCACTATTTTTGTCTGTTCGTTCTATCGATTACTATTTGTTCTATTAATTATCAATAAAGAATAGTGAAAAACTCTCCTGTTATAATGATGTAAGATTTAATGAAAATAACTTGATGAAAGTTCTTGCAAACTTAAGAAAGCATTTGTAGGAAAAGGAACTCTTCTTTTATCCTAATACCGGCATGTTTAAAAAAGACAGTTTTAATTCTACATTTGCAGTTCTACTCAGTTTATACAGCAAGGTAATTGTGGAAATGAGATTTATAATGGTGTGTTTTTTTTTTAAATCAAGAGTCCAAATCCTTTTCACATACATTTTCAATTGACTTTCTCAATGATCTTGCATGACAAACAAGACGTAGTGTTATTATTTCCTTCCATTTTAAAGATTAGGAGAATGAGGATCAGAAAGGCAAAATAAATGACCCACGGCCATACTCTGGTCAGTTACTGAGTCAAAACACAAATCAAAGTTTCTGATTCCAGTTAGTCCCTCCCTTCCTGTTATGCAAGGGCTAAACTGCCCATTGATTTTTAGACTTCCTAAAAGAAACTTCTTGAATCCCATATACCCAACTGAGTCAGAAATAGAAAAAGAGGAAACAGAATCAGGCAAAGAATACTGTGAGCTGTAGTAGATATGGCTGATGGTGTGGCTGTTAATGTTAGCTATTGTTATTTCAACTACAAGTTCCTCAAAAAAGTCTGGTCCTTTTCAATGACACAGAATCACCCAGAAGAATGAAAATGACAGATTCCTTGTCAAAATATCTACAGGACTCATAGCTGGAGCACTCTCTTCCCTTACCACTATTCTTTCAATGACTTTCATATGTACTGAGAGATTTCTGTGTGTCAGGCATAATCCCATTTGGGAATAGAGACTAATAGGTGTAATCCTAATACAACATGTGAACACAATTACAGATCATATACAATGTTTTAGAGAACAGTTATACTTAAGTGCATGAGGATCTGGTGTTTTGGAGTAATAGCTGACAAGTATCTTAATATGTGCTAGCTACAAAGAAATAACGTCTTACATTTCCAGTCTGGAAAAAATGATTAACTTACTTTAGTTATTTCACAGTCCACCATTCTGTAAAAAAGAGCCAAATGTCAAATGAATATAGCCAAAAAACTGCAGAAGTAAAATAATCTGTGAACGTTTGTGTTTCAAAATCAATAATTTTATGAATAGATTTCTGAAATATTTTTTACTTCTATTCTGAGCAACATTTTTGTTCAGGTCTTATTCAATTAGCTCTACTAGAGAACATACTGTGTTTGCAACAATCCTAACTATAACATTTAAATCCATGAGGCATGTAAGTGTCTTTGACTGATACTGAACTGCGATCTGAAAGTATCACTAGAATTTGCCTACATTTTAATTTTTGTGAACTTGGGGTTCATTTCTGGGTTGGGTCTATGCTGAACTGTTTCTGGGTTGGGTCTATACTATATTGTCAAGTTAGCACATGTACTAACGTGCTGCAGAATAAAACAGCACATTTTCTAGGAACAAACATTTTTTCTCACTGCTGGGGGAATAGATGAAATGAGAGGTGGTGAATTGGGGCTCTCCAGAAAAGTCAATGGATAAGTAATAAGAGCAATTATTACATTAAAATGAGCATGGCCATATTTTAGAATATAAAGGAAAATTCATGTAAATTAAAAAAAGAAAGTACTAGATTAAAAATCCCCACAAATAAACCTGCCTTTCTTGGATCTCTCTGGGCTATGCTGCCAGAACCTCTCTCCACTTGCCATTATTCTACTTAGCTAGAGGATTAGCTGCTGAAAAGCAATGTTCTACTGAATTCTGGACATCAGCATTCTTAAGAGTTTGTAAGACTTTAATTAAAAAATGCCAAGAGGATCAGTTGTTTTGAGTTTGTTTTATATCTAATATGCTAGTTATACTCCATCATTTATCTTGGGCAGGTGTATTATTATTCCCATGTGGTTTGGATCATTCTCAAATTTCAGAATGCCAAGAACCACAAATGCTTTTAAGAAAAAAAAAAGTAAAAAAAGGATATAAAGGTAGTGAATGACTTTATCCTTCTCTTTACAAAACAGCAGCACACATAGAATATCTCATTCAGTCTTAGAGTTGGAACATAAAAGAGTGACCCTCTTTGACCATCTTATACCTGACTACTCGGCACACATTCACAAGGGCTAGAAAATCTCTTTTTAAAGGATCAGACTGACTCACAATGAATTCCCAAGTTCGTTGTACGTTGCTCATTTTGAGTGTGGTGTATGTGTGTCGTTGAGTGGGATGGAGGAGGTCACCGGTCATGGTTACATTGCTGCCACAAGTCATAGGCCAGTCCACAGGATTATTAACACTACTCCTATTTCAATTTAGGATGGGCTCTGCCAGCTGCCAGTTGTGGCTTATCTGCTCCACACACTTAGGCTCTCAGTAATTTATATTCTACCAGCCCCTCACTTAATGCAGAAATGGTTGCACCATAGGACATGAAACATTTATAGAAGCCAATTGAGAAAAGCAACTGATGGCTGCTAAGGGATTTAATGAGACAAAGATACAGTACCCTTCATCTACATTCATGAAATAATTTTTGTGCACAGATAAAATTTAATGCTATGCATACTATTTGACCTTCAGTATTTTAAATATATATTTTAAAAATAACTGTATCCAATGTATATAGATACCAAATACTAAATCTGTAAGAAAACTCAAAGCTGTCAGTCTTAGCAAACTTTGCCAATATATCTGGGGTGATTTGGCTTAATTCAAAGGCACTTCTAAGCCTGGCCGAGAGAGAGATCTGCAAATGAGAAAATTCACCACGGAGAAGGCTGGCTGTGTTCTCAGTGTTTTCTGAGGTGTCTCTGAGACCCACATTCTCTGAATGTGTCTAGGCCTGCCCTGTTTTATCTTCATTGTATTTCTCCGGTTGTTTCTCTTTGTCCTTCCTCTTTGGATACCTTTATGATCACATTTTCCGGCGCTTTATACTCTATCCCTGCTTCCTAATTTACTTCGAGCATTCCTACTCCGCCGCAGGCCACTCCTCTGACATAAGTGACATCCCCAGGTGCGTAACCCATTCCCAGTTATCCCAAGGGAAGGAAACCGGAATGTGTCCACTTTACATTCTGAGTTCCAAGGCAATTAAGAAGCAGTGAACACAGGAAAAGCTCTCTGCCCTCCCCACTTGCCAAGAAGCAGGACAAATATTGACAAATGTGTCCCTCTTTCCCTTTCTAACTGGAAGGACAGAAGTTAATCAGAGAGTAACTCTAGACCCTATCAGCGTGGAGACGGCACCAGGGGAATCTACGTAACAACCGTACTAACTAGACTTTATAGTGCCCATTCCTTCCCCATATATTTGCCTTCCTACAATTTGTCATCTCTACAGACTCAAGGTTCTTTTTCTTGTCACGCATCTTTCTTTGCTGAAGATGCTGTATAAGCCTGAATTTGAAGCCACCTCTTTGGGTTACACATTCCTAAATGTCTCTCATGTGTCTATGAGATATACATGTTAATAAATGTCTGTTTGTTTTCTCCTCTCTCATTTCCTTGACCAGAGCAAGCCATGTGGGTAAGACTGAATGGGCATGGGAAATCGAATCCTTCCCTAGTGAGTGCAGCAGATATTCTGAACACTGAAGCAATCAACCACACTTGCCAAGAACAGAAGAGTTATAATAAAAGTGGGACAAAAACACAACAACGTTACTCATTTCTAGTTAGGTCATGTGTTAAAACCATGATAGTGTCAGCTGACTTTCTTCTTAATAGATGCAGAATATTTGGAAGGGAACTGTATCTCACTATGTGATACAATGTCATATCCACAATCCTGGTATCCCATGAAATCATTCACCTCTAATCATTCCCAGTATGATTTCCACAACTTTAAAAATGCACCTATAAAAGTAAAAGAAATTCCTAAAAGAGACCCTCTGACACTCCGATCCAAACTCACATGTCCAGGATCAGCTCCAGCCGTCCATTCTCCTTCCTCTCTGCTCCTTTTCTGACAAATCCCCACCTCCCAGACTTCACCTCTGCGGTACCACACCTGTTGCTTAATTGCACCATTATTAGATGAACCCAAACTTGCCACTGTCACTTTATATTCACCAAACACATGCAATTCCAGTCGTGGTCCTTATCCTTATCCTAAAAGTCTTAGAGTCTTGTCTAGTGAGAAAAAATGTCCAGACTACTTTTTGGAGAAGCATGAACTGATGAGTATTTTTTTTTTTAAATGTAAAAGGAACAGGGACTGACTAGAAATGTAAGGTTATGAACTAAGAAGAAGGGTAGTCAAATACATTATGAATATTACTACTTGGAGAAAACTGTTAAAATGTGTTAATTTAGCATTATAATTAAATATCAGCTAAGAAATGGAAGAAACTAACATGAAAGAGGAAGATAAATTATTCAGAGAAGTTTTGCTTTTCTGACTTGTATACTTTACAGTGTAAATAAACAGCAACAGAGTCTGCAATACAGACATTCACCGAAACCCAACAATGTCTAAGTTTCTGGCTTTGAAAAAGGAGAGCCAGCGGCACGCAGCCTCAGAAATTACTTAGGATAGATGAACCTCACACACCCACAGTATCCAGCCACAGAGCGTAACGGGGGTGATCGAGCAGAGTGACTTCTATTCAAGCAAAAACACAAAAAGCAAATGGATTAAAATATTCTCTCTTATTTTCTCTCTTTGACATGTATGCTAGCAAATATTGATTTTAAACTATACTGTTAATGTAGAAGCACAACTTGAGCATTTAAAATCCCTAATATAAATAACTGATTAAAATATCAATCCTGTCCATGAATGTTAAGATACTGATATAATTTGTTGATGATAAAATATATTTCTTTTCTAAATGCAAAACTGATATATATCTTGAAAAAAAAGAGGTGATGGGGTTAACCCCATTTTTGCTATTTGGCCTACTTTCACAATATACCTGGTCTTATACTGTCACCACAGATATAGCTTCCCTGGTATACCAGGGAATGTTTTCAGGAAATGTGAATATTTCTTCTAATAATTGTTAAGAAGTATTTTTCATGTAGTACAACTATAACAATATGTAGTATATATACTTCAAGTGCATGGTTATGTGTTAATTTAATTTTTATAGTGTTTTAAGTAGTACCAGGTAAACATTAACATGGTTAATTAAAATTGCATCACTCTCATTTTTCTTTTAGAGGTTTCCTCTCCTGAAAATAATCATGAACGTGGAAGATACAGCTAAAATGAAATGTTGGGAAAAACACCGTATCTTCTCATTTAAAACTGTGGTACGTTCAAACCTGTACATATTTTCCAGTGTTGGCAGCCTTTTCCACCTTGACATTTAACAATTACTGACTGAATGCCTGATATGTACAAGGCACCAAGGAATTAAGAATAGTGCAGCGTACAGACGCTGGGACTTATCGTTTAGAAGAGAAGATACATCCAAACCCAAACCGCTATCATATAAGACAGTATAATTATCATGTAAGTTGTACAGGGGAGTGCTAGAGGACAGCAGGATGTTAATAAGCATTCTTTTTTGGGGTCAATCAGAGAGACAACAAAGGAAAAGTGACAGCTGAACTGCACCAAAAAAAAAAAAAAAAAAAAAAAAAGAAGTCAGGCAGAGACGAAGAGGGGAGAAGGAGGGTGAATTCTAGGTAGAAGCAAAGCACGAGGAAGGCACAGCGGTGGGAAGTTGTATTATGGGGTGGTCACAAGGGGTTGATGACTAGAATGGAGAGGGGTGCGATGCTGGGAAAACAGGCTGGTGTTGTCTGAGAGTGCAGCTTTGAGAAAAATACCGCTGCTGAATGAACACAATAAACCAGGCTTTCAGTGCGAGTCAGAACAATGAGCTGCCAAGTAGGGAGTCTATCTAGCTATTTTAGTGAGTCTAATTACAGAGCAGAAATGTTGCGTTATGGGAAACAAATACTGAATCAGCACATTAAGAAAGTAGCCCTCATTAGCAATACTTTTAAAGAGTCAGGATGTTTGAAGTTCCAGAATAGATTATTTGTGAGTCTGTATGTCTAGAGAGCCATACGGGCGATGTGGAGGTGGGTGAAAAGACACAGATAAGGAGAACGTATTCTAATGCACTTGTCTGGCAGGAAGTGCTTACTCTAATCTAGGAAATGTGTTGTTGACAAATCTAAGAAAAACAGAAATTCCTACAGGATATGTTGTGCGCCCATTTGCCCAGGGCATTACATTTTTACAAGAGTCTTAAGATACATTCTTGTTTAATCTTCATAAAAAAGACTGTTCAATACACCAATAATATCATTGCCATTTTACAGATGAGGAATGGGGCTCAGAGAGGCTCTTGTCCCAGCGCCACAAGACAAATGAAAGTTCAAATTTGAAATGACCTGATTCTAAAACATGTACCTTTCTGTTACCCAACTGATGTTCCCCTAAAACTGGTGGACTTACTGGCTTTTTGACTTTGAGAAAGTCATTTGGATCCTCTATGCATCACTGTCCTCATCTGTATAATGGGGATGAAAATCATACTTCACAGAGGTGCTGAATAGGTTTTAGAAAGTTAATTTTTTTTCTAGAAAATGGTCCATTTTATCTGTTTTCAAATACATCACAACATTATTAATAGTATTCTCCTATTATTTTTAATATCTTTACTATCTGACCCCACATGCTTTTCTTCTATTCTAAATACTATTTATCTGTGCCTTCTCTCTCTTCTTGAAAGAGTACCATCAGAGGTTTCTCCATTATAGCGATCTCCTCCAGGAAACAACTTTAATTTTCTTGATTCTCTCTAGTATTTCTTTGGTTTGCATTATTTTTTCTCATTTTAATTTCCATTCTCTGCTTACTCTATAGGCCAACTCAGCTCTAGTTCTAACTTTGTGTGATTCTTTTCAGTTATTGATTTTAATGTTCTATTTTCTATTATGATTTCTTAACTCATTAAAATTTCTTTCTAATTTCCCAACTAAACCTGTATTTGCATGGGATGCATTCAGAACGTATAGGGGTGACGGGCAGGAGCAGATTTTCCATCAGCTCACGGTGTTGTATCTTCTAGAAGCATGCCAGATTATTTTTAAATGGGCTTCTCTTTTTATTTTTAATTGTGGTGAAATACATAGAACACAAAATTTACCATCCTCACTAACCATTTAAAATTTTTAATTGTACAGTTCAATAGTGTTAAGTATATTCACAACGGAGAGCAAGTAATCTCTAAAACTAATTTCATTTTGCAAAACAAACTCCATACCCATTAAACAAAAACTCCCGACTGTCCCTTACGCCCGGCACCCTTCTTTCCGTCTCTGTAAATTTGACTACTCTAGGCACCTCATGTTAGTGGAGTCTTAGGGTATTTGTCATTTTGTAACTGGCTTATTTTACTTATCACTTAATCTTCAAGGTTCCCCCATGATGTAGTATGTGCCAGAATTTATTTCCTTTAAGTCTGAATGTGTCATTATATGTAAAACCACGTTTTGTTTATCCATTCACCAACTGAGTTACACTAGGGTTGCTTCTATCTTTCGGCTATTGTCAATAGTGTTGCGGTGAACATGGGTATTGAAATGTCTCTTTAAAACCTTGTTTTTCATTCTTGTGGATATTCACCCAGAATGGAATTGTTGGGTGATATGTAATTCAATTGTAAAATTTTATGAAACTGCCATCCTGTTTACTGTAGTGGCTGTACCATTTTATAATCCCATCAACAGTATACAGACTTTCTAATCTGTCTACATCCTCCACAGTTTTCATTTCATTTTATTTTTTTGTGACAGCAGCCATCCTACTGGGTATGAGATGTTATCTCATTGCAGTTTTAATTTGCATTTCCCTAATGATTGGCAGTGTTAAGCAGTTTTGCATGTGCTTGTTGACCATTTGTATATCTTCTTTGGAGAGTTAAATGATTTTTTAAAAATTTACTGAAATGCAACAACATAGATATAATTGATTACACAGGCAAATGGTTTTCATTATGTTAAAACAATTCAGGGTTTAGAAAAATCATCATACCATTTCCAACATGAATGAATGGTATTACAATTCCACCTGGTGTCTTTCCAGGAAACAGCTACAGTTATATGACTATGAACTGCCTTAATACTTGACCCTGAAATATCTATAAATCGCATATTTCAGATGTAAATCCAAGGTAATGGTAGATTTTTCCCTGAGAATTCCGTTCTAGGTACTTGCATAAAACCCATCAACCAACTAATAAACAAAAATATAGGAAACACTATTTAACTACAAATGGATATTCTATTTTAAAACTTTTTCATTGTAAACATATCCTGCCTTTTTACGTTCTTTCTAGCACAGACAACCTATTTTTTTTTTGTAGTAAAGAATTTGAGATTTTTCTAAGACAATTCTATAAACATATAAGTTCTTTATATATTGCATTTAGTTCTTTGTATTTTTCCTTCTTAGGTATTATCTGTGCCTCACTTTTCACTAGTGTGTGCACTCAAGGAATAATAGTTCAAAATAGAAACAAAATGTTAAGGAGACATTGAAACAAAAATATGTGTTTCTACTAAAGCGTTATATACTTTGTTATTTGCAAAAAGTAACAACAAAACCTCTATTTTAAAGCCTCTGACCGCTAGACCTTCTGGGAGTAAGAGAAATGTCTAATTTTAGTGTTCGCTTTCCATTAGTCAACATATCTCTAAGTTTAGAAGTGAATTCTATGAAATACAGAAACTACATGCACAGATTTCATAATATGGTCATAATTCTAGACTAGTAACTTTCAGGGTTTTTTTACTGAAAAAGAATCATAAGGTTAAAATTATAAACTATTACATCCAGAAATATTCACTCAATTAACTCCCTAATGAAGCTTAGCTGATGCAAATTATACACTGAGTGTTTCTAAAAGGAGCTCTTTTAAAGCTTTGATTTTAAGTAATAATTGAATTTTTTAAATATATTTCTTTGTAATTAGTGTATTTAAAATTTGGCCTGGATTTTCATTCACTGCCATATAATTCACTTCTACTTCTTGGAGTAATTCTCTTATAAAATGATTAATGGTAATAGTGTAATGATTAATAATGATACATTGTACTTTATAGCTTCTAGGAGACACAAGTACTTCATTACAGATTTCATTACCGCCATCAGTACTATGAGGCAGATAGGATAAGAACATATTATTCTCTTTACTGCAATTTAAAACGCAAAAGAGGTTAAAGCCATGTCGAAGAATATTTATATGCTTTCTATGACCATGGATGTGAATAGTTCATTAATGTGGGGATTATTTGTTGTATGCAAATATTTCATTTATTTGCCTACTACAAACCAATGTGATCTGTCAAGAAGAGAAATATTTAGCCCCGCCTGTGTGGCTCAGTGGTTGAGCATTGACCCAAGAACCGGGAGGTCACAGTTCCATTCCTGGTCAAGGCTCTTGCCTGGGTTGCGGGCTCGATCCCCAGTAAGGGACATACAGGAGACAGCCGATCCACGATTCTCTCATCATTGATGTTTCTATCTCTCTCTCCCTCTATCTTCCTCTCTCTGAAATCAATAAAAACATATTTTTTTAAGAAAGAAAGAAAAAGATTGATAGCTTCCCAGACTGGTTACATGCCAGTGACCACCAACTTTTATCCTAATTTTTCTAAATTTCATTAAGTACTTTCAGGAAAGTACTCTAAGATAATAAGAGTTCCATGAAAGAATTTAAAGTGACATTAATTCATTTTGACTTGACAATCTTCTGTCTTTCACTTAAGTTTAGGAGTCTGAAAATGATTGGTGCAGTTAAAAAATATGCAATGGGAAAAACTGCCTTGACAATATACAGGATCCCTGCCTCACGGTCCAAACTCTGCTCTCGCACGGCAGAGGTGGGTCTGGGATCTGGGTTCCTGACGGCCAGGTGGGAGTGCTTTCTACTCTAAGTCTGTGAAACACACTGCTGCAGTGTTTTACACCCACGCTCATGAGTATCTGCTGCAAAGTAATGTATAGGGTGTCCCCAAAAATGTACACATCCTTTAGCAGCCAACTCACTTAATTTTCGCTCCTTTTCAGGTTTAACTGATTTGAAATAATGGATGGAGCCAGACTAAGCTTTGAACACAGTAAATTTATCCTCAAGTGCCACTAAGCTTTATTTTTTGTACGGGGACACATAAAAGGTAAAGTTTACAGTGCAAAACCACAACAGTTGGCGAACTGAGGGCACACAAATACCAAATGAAATGATTCTTGATGTTTGCCATTCCATTGCTTCGTGTTATCAGCAGTGCCTGGACCAGAACAGTCATCAGTTTGAAAACGGGCATTGACAAAAAGAGTACTGATTTCTGTAAATTCTTTTAAATTTTGAAAATGAACTGTATGTTAATAAACACTGACTTTATCATTTACAGTGTGTATACATTTTTGGGGGACACTCTGTAGTTATAAAGATCAGTTTTAAAGACCGTTTAGGAAAAAGACCAGCTTAAAAGAAATGCAGTTCTCGAAGGTAAGTGTAGTCACTCTTTAAGCTTAACAACAGGCCTCCTTGTGAAATTTTACTGTGTATTCTCACAGTATGTAGTGAGTGACATACCTGCCCCAGGCTGCCTCACTTGTAGATGCTTTATTAACTGGAACACAGGAGGAGTCCATGATGGTGGATTTGTTCATCATGTAGCAGAATCCGCAATCTGGGTCCAACATACACTCATTACAGTAACTGTAAGATGAAAAGAGTTACACTCGTGTTAGCAGAGACAACTGGTGCTCCCCCGCATTTTCCACTCTCCTCTGCTGTAAGCGTGGGTCCATCAGACTGGTTTGGTGAAGTGACACGTGATGAGGCCGGTGAGAGCTGGAAGGCCTCTCCCATCTCTCCCCCACCTCCCGCAGCACCTTCGGAACCTACTTTGAGATGGAAGAGGCTTGGGTCTGAGACACTGGTTGTAGAAGAACCTGTAACCCTGCAGCAAATAAACTATGCTTTTCTAAGCCACTGAGATTTGTTACCAAAGTATGGACTGGCCCATCTTGATCCAGGCCAACTGGTTCCAAATTATTCTAAAGCATTTATTTCTCCTGTTTCCATCATGTAACACATCTTTTTAAAATTGAAAATATGTTTTTCCAATATATATTCCGAAGTAGAAAAAGTCAAAGAATAAAATAAATTATAACTAAAGAAAAAAATTAAGATAAAAAAATACTGCCATTCAAATAATAATCATTGTTATCATCTTGGTGGACACCTGTACTTTTAACAAATATAGATTCAGTGTCAGTTATGGATTATAATTAATTTAAAAGAAGTTAGTGTAGCCTGGCCAGTGTGGCTCTGTGGTTGAGCACTGACCTATGAACCAGGAGGTGACAGTTCAATTCCTGGTCAGGGCACATGCCCAGGTTGTGGGCTCGATCCCTAGTAGGGGGCATGCAGGAGGCAGCTAATCAATGATTCTCATCACTGATGTTTCTCTCTCTCTCTCCCTCTCCCTTCCTCTCTGAAATCAATAAAATATGTATTTTAAACAAGAAGTTAGTGTAGAAAAAAAGGTTAACTTTTCCCTAGGTTAATCACATCTATTGTTTGGATCACAGAGCCATAATCAATTAATCATTGCTCACCTAACAGCAGTACCCTAACCGCATGAAAATTCTAACCAGGGGAAATCCTCGAGAGGGCAGGGTGTTCCAGCCTAAGCCTACACACGGTGTGCTTGGAGAACGAGTTTTCTTGCTGTCGCACTCATCTGTCAGAAAACTCTGGCACCTCGGACATGGCAGGCACACGCAAGGCACTGGAGATACGAAATAGACAAGGTCCTTGCTTGTGGGTGGATGAAAGGAGAGGATGAGAAACAGCATACAAGTAAAGAATGGCAGTGCGAGCAGACAGTTATGTGACTCCAAGGACAGCGGCATGCTCATTCACCTGGGAGACCTGGGGGCAACTTCAGAGGTGATGTTTCAATTGGATCATAAGGAAAATGTATCAGGTAAAGGGAAGGGCACTTCAGAGACCTGCTTATTTTACAACTAAAGATCAGTCAGTACAGACTTTTAAATATCTACTGTGGACAAGTAATCATACAGGAGTATGGGGGAGAAACAGGGTTAAGAACTACTCTTAAGTTGTCCGGAAAAGATGTGAATCTTGGCTCAAAATTAAAATACTGCTTTGACTCATTTCGCTCCATGGGGAAATCCTGGCATTGTTTTAAAATGAGAGGATCATCATTTCGGCCTCTTTCTGTGAACTTCTCCTCTGCAAACAGCCATCCCTACATTTATATGCGACTT
The DNA here is from genome assembly GCF_027574615.1 of Eptesicus fuscus. Taxonomy (NCBI): domain Eukaryota; kingdom Metazoa; phylum Chordata; class Mammalia; order Chiroptera; family Vespertilionidae; genus Eptesicus; species Eptesicus fuscus. The sequence goes on along the minus strand of NC_072479.1, from coordinate 67,495,626 downwards.
CAGCCCCGTTCTAAAAGCAGAAAGGAGGCCTTTAAAAGCCTCCCTTCGGAGAGGTTAGAGAGGCGACACAGCACTGTAAACGCGAGACAGTCCACCTCTGTGATGAGCAAAAGCAGCAAAGCCATAGAAGGCATTCCCGGCTGGGCTTCTGTCTTTGAGAAGTACACTGGGCTCATCTGGAAGGGAGATAAATAATTCTTACGAGCGAGTTGTTTGTTTATTCGGCCCACATGAAGCGGACTCTAACAACCCTGATTCTTCCAATGGCTTTAAAGGCACTATTGGAGAAAGATCAACTCAAACATGTGTAGAGAAATGACTCTACTTTATTTCTTTAAAAATCAGTGATTCCTATAAAAGGCCAAAAAACTTAATGATAAAAGCGGATAGTTAACCCAGAACCTACTATGGATAGTTAACCCAGAACCTACTACATATACATGTCAGACAGATGGGGTGTTATCCATCATGCTTTGCCTCCTTCATCACTCATTCAAGCATCCAACCCTGACCACACCTCCCTTTCCCAGCCTGTCTCGTAAATAATCCCTGCTATGTCGCCATCATTCACTCAACAAATACAAGTATTTTATACTCGCTAGGGGCTGGGCAGGTTCCAGGGGCTGGGACACATCTGTGAACAGAGCAGACCCCTGCGCTGGCGGAGCCATTTGTATTAGCCCTCCCGGTGACCTCCCGGTGACCTCCAGTTAATCGGTCCCTCTACTTGCTCCTGTTCACTCACTAGCTTGTTCCCTTCTTTAGTTCCGTCCTCATCGAGCTCGGTGACCACGGCCCATCATTTCAGCCTGCTGACTTTCTCTGACCATTTACCTTTCCATCACACCTCCCTAGCCCAAAGCCCAGCCATGTATGAATGCCAACAGCCGCCTGGCAGTGCCTTCACCCACACCCCCACATGCACCTGGAGGAATCTCACCACAGGCAGGTGAGATTAGTAGTTCCTTGTCTTACTTCACAGTGAAAACTGAAGGGACTGAATTTTCCCCACTTTCAGCTCAGACATGAACAAAGGTGGTTTACACTCACCTCTTTTCCTCCAGGCTCTGAGAAGGGTATTCAAGGACCATCCCTCTGCCACAGCTTTTCATCTCAGTCCCTCTGGGCCTCACCAGGACCAATGCCTCGTCCCATTGGCTATTTCCTTCTCTTTCTATTCTAAAACCTCTCCCAGGACTTACCCGGAGCTCATGTGCAGGCTCAAGCCTTTCCCATATTAAAAAAGTGTGCAAAGCTGTCCTTCCTACTATTCCACACTACCCCTCCGTACTGGTTCATAGGGGTCACTCACTGAAGAGGTCAAATATTAAAACGTGTTCAAATCCATGCCAACCCAGGGAGTGGACCACTGTTTGGGAAGTGGTGTGCCAACTCTTATCTGTGACCTAGAATTGTTTTTTTCATCATATAGAGGATTTTTATGGCAAAATTTTCCCAAATGTAGCAACATTTCTAACTTCGACTTGACATTTAGAAGGTTAACGCAAAACTTTAACTATCCTGAGTAATCTGCTAATTGACCTTTTACAGAGAGCACCTATCATAACTGTGGCTTTAACAAATGACATTAAAGGAAGGAAAACTTCTAGAAGTGGCTATTTTTAATTCATGATTTGCTCTTTAAGGCTTTCTTGAACATGACCTAATGAATTTATGTAAGGTTGGCTAAATATAAAGCTGAGAATTTAAATATATTGGTGCCAAATCAATGTTCCTAAGAATGTTTAAGGCACAGATTAAAACCTTTTTTTGAGAAAAGCAGACTAGTGTTATTTATCTCCTTTTATTCTCCTTCCACAGCAGGATTTGGGGTGAGTCCCAGTTTCTGGACTTCAAGTTTTCCACCCATGATCCCGGGGAACCCACTGGTTGCCAGAAGCTGCATGAAGGGAATGACAGAAATGTATGCACTCTAACTCTAAATTCCCACAAACACTAACTGTAAAGCATATTATAACGTTGTAACATCTTACAAATATTACTCTTACTTCAAGGGCAGAAACGATTGGTGTGCCCTATTTTAAGAAACTAGAAATTTACAACAGAAATTAAGAAGGTATTTACAAAGGCACTAGGCTTTATAAAAGGAATTGCTGAAAGAATTACATAAAATGGGGATTCTACCCTATTAATACAAACTATTTTACATTTCAAACGAATCAATATGTAGAACAGGGATGAGATGCCCTCCTCCTTGCTCTGTGCACAGCTCTATTGCAAAGGTTACAGTGTTCTTTACTGACTGGCTAGCAAAACAGACTACGAGGACCCAAGAGAAAAGGCACACGTACCAGCTCCCTCTCTGCAGCACCCATGGTAGGCTAGATTCCCCAGGACAAGTTTATCACAGAAGTACATCAGCCCTATAATCAAGGCATTACTATAGGTTCATTAGCCTGTTTTGTTTTGCCCTTTTAAAGAAAGGGAGTTGGTGGGGTGAATAGCTGAGTCATTTTTAGGATGAAATAAGAAGAAGGTAAAACTCAGTGTCAAGGGTCCTTGAGATTGAGCTAGAGTTTTAAATTGCTAGAGGCTAAAGCTTCCATTTGTAAACATTCCATCCACAACCCAAATGGAACTGCTCAGTGATTTTGATAATTCATTTTCAGAAACGCCAGCTGCACGGGACAATTTCCTTAAAGCCCAACCAGAAGGAGAGGGCCCTCTCTTAAATCACATCCTGCAGAATCTCAGTACAAGGACATTACAATATGTGGAGAGAATCTGTGGTACGTAACTGTGCCCAGGATCTACAATACTGTTCTCCGATGTGGATACTTCCCTGGGGGAGATTATACAGCCAACGCTGCTGCTCTTCTATGGGGTGAAACTGCTGGGGGAACTGAATGCACAGCATCTAGAAACCCTAACAGGGGACGTGAAAATACCTCATCCAGACCCGTAACTACAATCAGAACTAAGCCAACTTGCTGGCTGAAGGGAGGGAAGATTTAACTTTTCAATCTCCGTCTTTTCTTTTTAAAAAGAGAGAAAAATAAGTATTTCCATATTAAGAAAAAGAACTGGTTCAAGAACTTTAAAATGCTTCCAATTAAAGTAAAAAAGGAGAGAACAAAAGGCAGCTTAGTGCCTAAGGCCGAGGAAGGAGGGCCTGTTTTCCTTTAATCGATCGTTTACATGTTTCACGTGGCACCCAGGACCTCAACCGAATGTGCCTTCTTCTTTCTCCTGAGAAAATCCTTTAAGCATTGATTTGGGTTAATTCAGAACCTTTTTAATCTCTACTCTGTGAAGTCGAGTATGAACTCGGCTCTCTAGAAAGCGGTCCACTTGTTTTTAAGTGTGTCTCATTAAATCTAATGACATGGAGCATCATGAACAGTGTGTGGCCTTTAAAGTGCCTGTCTCTGCTATGGCCTGAATTTCAGAAAATCGGTGGTGGCCAGCGCAGGTCAGGATGATCCGTGCACTGGAGTGGTGAGGCATGACTGGCCTTAGGAAATCAGAGCCAATAGAGCCTCCGCTTTATAGAACGTGGCCACAGGTTCACGTCCATTCTCTGTGGGTACCTGTGTTCACTCACACATTCCTTCTGCATCAATGATGCCACTGTTTCCTGTGACGGCTCTTCCAAACTCCCCTCCTCTTTACTGCCCCCTCCTCACTCCTGACTGTCCCTGCTGCTTGCAGCAGGTGACTTGGAATCCAGTTCACCAGAGGACGCCCTTCCTGGGGGACCGCCGGCCTTGCTTGTTGCTGTCTATGGACCCTATCTCTACACGAGCACTGCACAGAACACCAGGACACCTGCCCTCTCTCTCAGCCAGAGTGTAGACGGCAGGTGACTCCCTCTCCCCATCTGGACTGTGTAAATAGAGAACTCGTGATAATTAAAAACAAACAAAAATTCTGGAGAACTGAAGTGGTTGGAAATTAAAAAGTAGAGGATCACCTACTGGCATGGCTCAGTGGTTGAGCATCAACCTATGAACCAGGAGGTCCCAGTTTGATGACCAGTCAGGGCACATGCCTGGGTTGCGGGCTCAATCCCCAGTGTGGGGAGTGCAGGAGGTAGCCTATCAATGATTCTCATCACTGATGTTTATATCTCTCCCTTCTTTTCTGAAATCAATAATATATATAATATATATATATATATATATATATATATATATATATATGTATGTATTTTTTAAAGCAGGGGATCTATTGGCTCTGATTTCATGAAGCAAGTCATGCCTCACCACTCCCCTGAAGCTGCTCTCACAAGAGACCGTCGGGATCTTCTCCTTGTTAACTCTGGGCACTCTTCTTTCCGAATCTTAGTTTATCGTTCTGTGATGAAATTCCCTAAAATGTTTTCCTCTCTGCTGAAAGTTTCTCACCCCTTGACACTACTTCCTCTATGCTCTCTCCACTGGCCGCATCTTATGGTTTTCTTTCTCCACTTGGTTCTTTCTCCTTTGGTTCTGTTCTGGGAAACCTTTCATTACTCTGTACACTTTTATGGCAAACACTGACCTCACGTGACCCTCACTATCATCCATACACTGAGACTGCGTGACCCGTTTCTCCAGTTTGTTTCTCTTCCATAAGGGCCAGACCCGTATTTCCAGCGGCCCCATTTTCTGGATGTTTCACCAGCACCTCACACTCAACACAGCTAAAGCTCAATCTTTGGCTTTCCTGTCAAACCTGCTGTTCTTTTGTGTCTCACAATTTGAAGACCTGTGCATGTGAGATCACTCATGTTTAAATAGCACAACAGCAGCAAGTCTATCTCAAAGTATGGGTAGCTCCTCTACTCACTATTCTTATCCGTTTTTTCACCTGAACTCTGACTTGAACTTGCCATCTCTCACCTGAACTCTCCCAACAGTCTTCTGATGAGTCCTCCTGCTTCTAGACTCCCTCCCCTCCATCCTCTATATTTCCTTAAAGCTAAACTTGATCAGACCTCTCTCCCATTTAAATCCTGCAATAGTGTTCCATGGCCTGCAGGGTGAAGATCCGGCCCCTTATTAAGACACAATCTCGCCCCCTTTCATCTTGTCCATCATTTCTTGCCATTTCTTCCCAGGTGCCTGGGCTCCAGCCAGGCCATACAAACTACAGGATTCAGCATATGACCAGCTTTGATGTTTCCCCTCCTATTGTTTACTCTGGATTATTACTTCCCACCGTTGTTTCCCTACCCATTTGCTTCAAGACTCATATATGACATCAGCTCCTCCGTGAAACTTCCTGACCCCAGCACAATTAGATGCATCACTAGTACATCTTTTATTCCCAGTGATTTCCATGTTGCCTGATAGATACGTGTTCAATATATACCTGCTGAATAAAAAAAGAGATGAACATCAGTTATATAGACAGCAGGTTTGGTAGTTCTTTCTATTGTTCCACTAATGTTCCCCACATTTTGGTCCAATGAGATCAAAGAATTAAGGCTTGAATTAAACTGTGAATTGTTCCATAGAATTCATGGCTTTCCGATCAAACCCATACACAACTGTCTGAAGCCATCTGGAACATAGTCATATTTCTCATCTCTTCCCCTTAGAAACTGAGGCTAAAAATATAATGGATTCCTGAGTTAGAGGCAAAAAATAATTCATGGCAGCGAGGCATGCACACTAAAAGCAATCATAGGCTTTTGCTCTTTGGCCCTATTACATAGGGCAAATTTAGCCTATTTGTCAGAATAGGTTTCTATTTTTTTAACATTTACTGGTATTTTAGGCTCTAATTTCTAGTAACGCATTGTCTAATCCTTTTTAAATAAATTCTTAGTTTGTTTCTCTAAAGGGGAGGGAGAATAGAGCTCTCTCTGCCAAGCCTGTCACCATCAACAAGGCTAAGTGTTTTCATATTATACCACATGGACCTTTGATCAACATTGTTAAAAACAAAACCTCAATTCCAACTTTGCAAATACAGGATGATATGTTCATGCATATGTTGATATATGTAGACGTGTATTTAGGCAAGTAAATGTATATTATAGATATACACGCATTTATATACAATCTTTTCAGTCAAATAATTGAGATTAAAATCAGATTTATAATACAATTTTAAAATCAAAACATAGGCACCCAAATACAAAACAATTAGTATGCAACATACCACCTTCTAAGAAGAACAACAGTAATTGATCTTCTTTGGTGTAGTATATATTATTCATTGATGAAGAGACAGGAAATAAATATTAGAACTGGAATTTTTAGTTTTACCAATAGACCAAATCCATTAGTAGTTGTAGACATGAAGAGGATTTTGGAGGGTGAGTTTTACCACAAGCCTCACTGTTGACATAATTTTTAAAAAATATATTTTTATTGATTTCAGAGAGGAAGAGAGAGGGGAGAGAGATAGAAATATCAATGATGAGAGAGAATCATTGATGGGCTGCCTCCTGCACATCCCCTACTGGGGATCGAGGCCGCAACCCGGGCAAGTTCCCTGACCAGAAATCGAACTGTGACTTCCTGGTTCATAGGTCAACCACTCAGCCACACCAACTGGACAACAATTTATATGTAAGTCACAGAGCTTTACCAAAAATAATAATAAATAAAAATAATGCATGGACATAGTTTTGTTTGGGGCTCATCATCACCATCAGAAAACTCTTTTATATAAGCCTTATTTTATGTCTCTGTGCCTGTACTAGTATAAACACCGATGTGTCCCTAAAAAAGCTGTAGAACACACACTCCTGCAATATGCATTTGGCTAATCACATTACCTGACATGAGTTGCCGATTTCTGTATAGTGCTCCTAACACTAACTTCTACATAGTGAGAACTTTCTGATATGCCAAGACACAGGGTAGGTAGACAGTTTGGATCACAGTAACAACAAAGTTTAAATTGAGCACTGCACTAAGGGACGGAGGCTTTAGGCTTCGGAAGGGGCCGAGCCTACGATTGGAGGTGCTGGGGGGAAACCACTTCCCAAGCCTAACCTGGGGCAGAGGCTTTAGGCTTGGGAAGGGGCCGAGCCTGGGATCGGAGGGAAGGGGAAAAAATCAATGGAAACATATTCTCAGGTGAGGATAAAAAGAAAAAGAAAGAAAGAAATGTCATATCCTATGAAAGACACATCTTGAAAATGCTTAAAGAAAGTTGTCATTTTTTCAGGGTGAAGGGACTGGACTCCGTGTTGATGAAAATACCTTGGCGGCTGCAGCACCAGGGTGATGGGGCTGGCGCCTTCCCCTGATCAGCCCGGTCGTCTCCCGCAAAGGGAGGCCAGACTGCGGCTTAGGTACGCTCCCAATGGGGAGCGGGCCTAAGCCATCAGTATGACATCCCCTGAGGGCTCCCAGTATGTGACAGGGGGCAGGCTGGGCTGAGGGACCCCTCCCCAGTGCACGAATTATGTGCACCAGGCCCCTAGTTAGAAAATAAAAGTTTAAAAGCAATTCAGGGTATCCATTTCAGAAGAGATAGCCTTTATGTTTAACATACAAAATATAAACGCACCATCAAGAAAGCAAGGTATCTGTCACTGAAGCCATTTGTTTTCAGTATCCACAAAGACCAAACTCTGGTAAACACATCTGTATCCTAAGTCATGCATTTGGATTTCAATGTTCCTTCATGCACTTGGATTTCATTGTTCCTTCAAGTGGACGAAGAGAGGCAAGTGAGGTATGAATGCAACTCTGGGTCTGAGTCTTTCATGGACTTTGAAAATTAAATTCATTCGTCATTTGACAGGATAAAATAAATGCCAGGAAAGAAAATTATACTTATTTTCTTAAGTAGTTAATTTTTCCTTGAAAAATTATGGGGATTCTGCCTCCACCAAAATATGCTTTAAAAAATACAACTGAATGAAAAGACTGTGCTGGCTTTTAATATGCACTCACTGAAATCCATGACTTTTAAGGCCAAAAAGAAATATTAAAGCAACCCACCTGGTAAGTATTTACAAATGATTTCTAGTTTATAAATTTGGGAATGGGAATCAATTTTTATTCTGAATTCATTAAACTTTTCCCTTTGGAGAATCACAAATTCAAATATGAATGTACACAGAGTACCTGCGTTCTTGGTGAATGCAGTCACACTGACTTTAAAATATACTTTATGTCAACACAAAAAATAGGTTGCTTTAAAGTGAGAACTTCATAGTTGTTGGTTTTTTTTTTAACCTATCTATGTAAATACTTCTTAAAATTGCCTCTTTGGGGACCTGTTTTTGTTCGTTTGCTTTGATAACTGACTGTTCTATTTTTAAGTGGTACCAAGTATCTCCTTAAGCACAAAGAAAGGAATTTGGTGACCAAGTCTGTGTTATACTTTTCATCAAACCCTCTAACCCCCAGCACTGTGCTTATCAGAGTGAAAGTGCTTCCCACAGAGAGAACAAAATCAAAAGAAAAAATCCATCTTGGTGTACACAGCTTTGCTTATCAGTTCTTCCTCGGCTACTTGGAGGGCTTTTCCATTTCCATAGGAAACGAAATGTTTGAATGTGAAGGACAAAGTAGTTTTGCTTGGAGAGTGAGAGAAACAATCAGCCCCGGAGCCACAGAAGGATGCTTGATTTGGAAGCTGTGCTGTGTGATAAAGATGAAGCGAGATAGCGTGGAGGTCATCTCCCTGGACAGCATCCTGTCCTTTGATGCCTGTGCCTCTATGTGATGTAGTAATGTGCTCTGACAACTAGAACCTACCCCACTGACAGGATTTCACGGCACTCAAAAGAATTCAAGGAGGATGAAACCAACAGGAATCAGTAAAGTGATACCTGGGTGGGATGGTGTCAAAATACTAGTATCAGCGCATAGATTTTTCTCTTTAAGGAGAATAGTCAGGTCCACATATATAACTCATCTCCACAACTAGAGGAGGAGGCAAAGAAGAGAACAGCTTTCATGGTGTTCATTTCCGCCTCTGAGTGTATGGTTATAGTCTAATTTGCGTAAAGGGTATTTCTTTGTAAGTGCATCTCATCTATATTTGCTTCTTGTCTTATATTACTTTTCCCACATTCATCAACCTGTGTAACAAAGGCCTTAAAAACAACACCAAAGTGAACAAAGCAAAATAAAAACCACAATTTAACTTGGATCAGATACGCATTTTTTCAAAGTTATGTGGTTAAGAGTATTCGGCTCTAAGAAAACCCAAGGTGGTGAATTGTTTTAAATATTTCCGAATGATTTTACAGTATGTTAAACACGTGCTTTTATAGCAAAGTTGCTCTACGATGATCCTTAAAATGACAGAAAAAATTTTCTGAGCTGAGTAAATATAGGTAAATAAAAGTGAACAAGCCAAAAAAAAAAAAAAAAAAGTCTTCTTCAAGTCCCAAATAAACTTCAACTCACAAAAAAGATTCCTTAGAAAAACAATCTCAATTTCTCTGAATAACTGAAAACACAGCAACATAGGTATTTTCAGACCCACCACCTTTCATTGTAAGTAATTATTGCCTACTTCCCAAAGGGTAGTGCACCCGCTCTGGGCAGCACGAGTGTCCACAGCTTGATTGGTAAATTTCAGAATGAAGAGTGGTCAAGAGCTGGGCTCTTAAGTAAAGCTCAGTTCTACTGCCTGCTAAGCCACATCATTCTCTAAAATTGACTTAACCTCCTTTAAGCCTCAATGCAATTGGTAAAATGGGGGGAATAACAGCACCTACCACAGTTGTGCTGAGGGATAAAAGAGAGAATCCATATAAAGCTCTTAGTACAGTGGTTGGCACAATGTTGACTATGCAATAAATGGTGGCTGCCATAACTAGTACTCCATTTGAACAGATGAACAAATCACTCATTTAGTCAAATCACACTCATATTGAACAAACATGACTAAGGGCAGCTATTTAACTGGTTTACAAGGCCAAAGAAATAGGACAAAAGATTTTAAAGATTCTCCTTTTCAAAGCTGGAGGTAAATTATTTAAGAAGGCCATATTCCTTGACACCTGCAAAGTTCACCTTAGACTTCTCATCACTAAGAACTGAACCATGAAAGGAGGTAGGGCTCTATTTGATCAACTAGCTCCTCCTTTCTGCTGTCAAGCAGAACCACTCACACACGTTCCATCAACCTAACAGATTGCCTATCTCTACTGTTGGGTCAAACCCAGCTAGTAGTCTGTCTCTATATCCATTCTTTGCTTCTTCCTTTGTTAAGAGAATTCTAACCTTTAACTGGGAACACTGTGGTCTCCCATTCCTCTCTCAATCACTGAATAAAAGAATATATTCCCCAGTCTCCATTACAGCTAGATATGGCCATGGGGCTATGATGGGAAGTACTGTGTGGGATTTCAGGAAGACCCCCAGGGAGCTGATTCAGCTGGGAAGCAATGCTCCTACATTATCTCCTTCTGGCCGGATGCAGACATGATTGTGGACTCCTGCAGCCATCCTCGTGAACTTGTGAAGAGTAATATAGATGCAGTATAGATACAGCAGAAAGACAGGAATCCGGATCCATGATGATACTAAATCTAGCCCATCTGCTCCAAAGTTCCTACCTTTGAATTTATTTTACACTAGAGGCCCATTGCATGAAGATTCGTGCAAGAATAGACCTTCCTTCCCCTGGCTGCCGGCACTGGTTTTCCTCCGGCTCCAGGACCCAGGCCTTCGCTCCAGCCGCCGCCTTCTGCCTTCGCTCTGGCCAGAGCGCTGCTCCTGTAGCTCCCTCCACCTCCCACCCTCCTACTCATAGCAGGTGTCCTGCCCCGCCTGGCTGCTCAGTGCCTGCATATGCAAATTAACCTGCCATCTTTGTTTGGTTAATTTGCATACTCACTCCTGATTGGCTAGTGCCACGGAGGTATAGTCAATTTGCATATTTCTCTTTTATTAGTGTAGATGAGAGAGAATGAAACTTCTTTCTTGTGTAAGTCAGTTATTCTGACGAGATTGGGCGCGTTCAGGGTGGTATGGCCGTAGACAAGTCAGTTATTCTGGGTTCGTCTGCTGTATATGCCAAAACCAATTCCTGATACAAGAATATTTTTCTCAAATGCTTAAAAAATATTTTTGCTCATTTGTAACTACACCGGAAATGTCAGCTTCTACTCAAGTCCCATTATCTCTCTAAAGATATGAGACTTGAGTGTGAGTTCAAGATGTAAATACAAGCCATCCTCAGATATTGCCAACTTCTGACAAGGGGCTATTTCTTGTGCTTTGTTTCCTTAACAGCTGGCACAAGACCTGGTAAATGGTTAGTATTCAGTAATGTAGGTCCAATGAATGATTTGGAAAGTGGGACAGAGTTCCTAACAGTGTGTCCGTGTACATATGGTTGCATGTTGGTAACGCTGATTTTCCCCAGCACCTCGGTCAATGTGGTGAAGGGGGCATTTAGCAAACACACTGGTTCCTTCAAGTTACTTGGACACCATGAAAGGCGACCTGAAAAGTCTCCGAGTTAATGCCTCAGTCCACTAATGCCATCCACCTACGGGTGGCTGCGTCTCTGTGGCTGGGCACCGCCTCTCATTTGTGAGACTTGAGCTCAGTAACGACAATGATGGCGAGTGCTCCAGCTCGCCCAGGTTATTTTGTTTTGCAATTGTTTTCTGACGTGTTCATGCCTGTATCTAACTGACCTCAGTACATCTCTGAGTGAGGAGGTAAACTGTTCCTTTGTGTCTCTTCCTTATTGGGTAACTGAGCAGTGAAACGTCTTTCTCCAGTGTTACAATTTCTGTTGCTCCAATTTCTCTCTGACAGGATAATTACTAAGTTTGTCTTTCTTGAAGTCTCACAGATTCATGCTTATTTGAGTTTCATTTATCTGTAAATTCCTTAGCCTTTTCTGATAATATGTTCAATTTGTTGCTTTTCTCTTTTAATACTTTAAGCTTCGAAGATCTTGCAGATCCTCAATTACTTTCAGAATTGTATGGCCATTGCCCTCCTTTTTATTTTCTCCTGGTTGGACTTTGAGGTTCTGATGATTTTTTAAAGAAATATTTTCTCACAGGGGCATTTTCCTTCTGTTTTTGTTATAGTATGCATAATTTTACTTTAGTTCTGCAGTTTAGTTAAGATCTCTAGATTCTTGTGTCTTTCCATATCTTCCTTGATAATTTCATTCAAATGGAGTTTTATCAGAACTAAATAGACATGTGCTAAAAGGATTTCATCAGATGGAAATGGATTATTATCAGCAGGCCTGAGAGTGGTTTACAGGGTACCTCAAGGGACTTGTATGAGAACCTTCCATTAGCTGAGGCAGGCCTAAGATTGACAGAAAACTCTCTTACCGGATTTCCAAATGAGTTTATATAATCATTGCAGGTACAGAGGAAAACATACAGTCACACACACATCAGGCCTCAGTACATGGTTAAATTAGGAAACCTTACATAAGACATGATGTTAGTTGCTAGGTAAGCAGAGAGGAAATGAGGAAAGAAAGAGAGGAAACATAATGCCTGCTTTCAGATACAAATTTCTGTTTGGAAAGACAAGCCATAAAACCTGGGCAGTTATAAGTCATTCTAGTCACCAAGACCTGACGTGTCCCATCCCCCCACCTTAGGGCTCAATTTAGACTCTTAAAGGTTTGCTCTTCTACTCTCTCCACTCTGCGCCCACGGTCATTTTTGTAACGTACAAATCTGATGATGACAGTCTTCTTAACAGCTTCACCTGAGTTTTTAAATGAGGGAGTTCAAAATCCTTATTACTGGTACACATGACTTCTTATCATTTAAACACCCCACATGCTCCTTAGGTTTATTTCTCGCCATCTCCTACCTCTATACAGAGCTCATCCCATGTTTTTTTAATGGAATTGTAGGCAGTATCTGTTTTCTCAAAATTTGCCCCACATTCAACGTGTGGGAGTGCGAGAGACATCTGCCCACAGAGGAGCTGCCATAGGAGCCGCCCCGGGGGGCCACGGGCATCGATCCGGGGTCTTCTTTCCGGAGCATCTGCCCCTCTGCCACAGGGAAGGAAGGTGGCAGGAAAGCCCTGCTCTCTCAACTTGTGAACCAGCCCGGGACAGACGCCTGGAGCAGAGCTATGTTAGGACAAGGGGGTGGGGGGTGTGAGCTGGGAGATGAGAGCCTCTGTCCTCCCAGCCACCACAGCACAGGCCACCACCGGGACAGGGCCGTGGCCTCTCTCCACACACTCAGGTGACTCCTGGTGAGGCTGGCCACACGTCCGCCTGTCTAGTGGAGGTCAGGCCCTGGGAATGGATGACCACTGGGAAGGTAAGCAAGCCCCCTCTGCCCGGAAAAGGGAGAAAGAGAAGGGGGCATTTTCAGACCTCAGAGCTAGAGACCCATCACACACATGTGTGAGAACCCTCCGCCTCCATGGCCTTCTCTCTTACTGCCTGTGCCTTCATGACAGTTAGAAATGACCGCTCCTCAGGCCATCTGCAAAAAAAAATTAGGCATAGAAGGCACACAGTTTAATGTAAGAAAATATGGATTCTGTGAAGCTGAGTATCTGAAACCAGAGAATATCATATATCTGCAGTGTCTAGGAAATATTTAGTTCGTCTTGTTTCTGTACACATGCTACCCTATCTGTCTGGAATACTGTCATCCCCTGTTCTGGTCTAACTCCAACCAGCTCCTCGCTGCCCAGCTTTGGGAAACCTTCCATAACATCCCAGGAGTCAATGGATTTGGCAATGGGTAGTTACAGGAGCTAAAAAGAAGTTATTACTTTAAAACATAATTAGATGAATGGCTCTTTAAAATACTGGGTTCCTCTATTGCACTGATATACTTGTCAACAATCTAGGTATTAAGTAAAAAATAAACAGAATACATATATATAATATATATATATAATAAATATATATAAATATATATAAAGTACAGTGGTCTAACTCCTCTTGTAATTCTGCAGCTGCACTGACCAGTCAATTCACATAAGAGACATAAGAGTGGAAGACCACTTTGGCACACATGTTGGAATCCCAAATACGAAGAGAAGGGATATTAATTTAGCATGTTGAGAGTTCTGAAGTTTATTCTGATCACATATGGCAAGCCAACACACACACACACACACACACATACACACACACACACATGAAAACAAATTTAACAAAGAATTTGTATCTGTGTCAATGTTAGTAGATGCTAATGGCCAAGAATTTATAGATTCATTTGTCTTTGTTTATCCACAGGACTGTACATAATTGTATAGCATATATGAATTAGGATGATACATATCCTTGCCAAATTTGATTACATAGGCCTACATTTGTTGTTTTGGGGTGAATTACTTTCTTAAATTTCAAATGTTTATTATTTTACACTGAACTTTTGTGAAGATATTTGACATAGTCACATACCAATCATAAAATGATAAAAATGAAGAAATCAGGCCACACAAAGTTAAATACTAACCAATTAAATAAAAAAAGATGTCCTTTGATTTCAAAATGGATGAATTAGAAAATGTTAATAAGTTCTTCCTATGAAACAATTTTTATTCTTGAGTTGATAAGACTAATCAGTATGCATTTGTAATATAAAAGTCAAAATCAAAGAAAAGGAAGGATTAGAAGGAGCTTTCAGAAATTAACTCTCAACTGGGCTACTGGCAATGACTTTATGATGTTGATAATTATATCATTAAAAAATATGTTCTAGGATGAAATTACCATAGAACTGACATAGCCATCAATGTTAATTCCCAAGGAGTAAAAAGTTTCCACAAAAACCGGTAAGTACCCAATATAAAAGTGCATGGAGAGGAGAACCAAGATGGCTGCATAGGTAAATGCCAATTCTGGCTGCCTCCCATAATCACATCAAAATTACAACTAAAATACAAAATAACCATCATTCAGAACCACCTGAAATTGGGCTTAATGGAAGTCCTACAACTAGAGAAGTAAAGAAAGTGCATCAAGACTGATAGGAGGGGTGTAGGCAAGAAATGGGCTGGTCTGATGCCCATGTGTGGCTTTCTTTGAATTGGGAGGGTTATTTCTGCTGCAAAGGCCTCCCGTGAGAAGCAAAAGGTCCAAGCCCCACACCAGAGCCCTGCCCAGGGTTCCAGAGCTGGGAAGAGACGTCCCCATAACTTTGGGCTGTAAAAACCAGCATGGATTTTGGCTGAACGACACAGAGGCTGCTGGAGAACCAGGCAATCCTTCTTAAAGGACCAGCACACAAACTGACACAGTTCCACTACCTCTGAGCTTTAGCACCAGATGACAGCTTTGGGGAATGGGACATATGGGGTGGAATTGGATTGTCTGGCATTGGAGCAAGAACTTGGGGGCAGCTTTCTTCCAGACAAGGGTGCTTGCAGGGGTCATTGTTCCTATGCTGGGACCTCCCCCATTGCAGAGCTCACTGGCAGCCATATCTGAGTTTCCATCAGTGTGGCCCACACTGTTCTCCACCCTGGTGATTCCCTGAGACCCTGCCTCATCCAATTTGCAGCCCCACCCAAGCTGTTTATAGCGGCTTTTACATATGAATGGCCTGTCCTGGCTCAGGCTTCAGACTTTCCTAAAATCTCTCAAAAAAGCTGCAACTGGTATTCAGTGTACCCCAAACCTATCAATAAGATGCTCAAGACTCAACACTAGCACCAGCCTGTCTTGCTTCATAGCTTGGTATTTCCAAGCCCAATACCTGTAGCAAATAGCAGCCATCTGCATATCCCTCTGTAGCTCCTGCTGAGTGGCCCCAAAACCAGAGCATCCCGTGGATAGCTTCAGACCATACCAGGTTATAACTCTACACATTACAAGTGACACACTCAAGAGGCAGACTCAGTGAGCCCCAATGTCCTACTGAAACAAGTCCTGTTCCATAGAGGTGTCTCCTGAACAGCAGCTCTTCTACTTTAGTCACAGCTGGTCCTCACAGCCAATTGGCCTACAGGTCAATTCCTCTCAGTGGCACCGATAGCAATCAAGGCTCAACTACAACAAGCCTGTACACACAGCCCATAAGGGGCATACTTTGGGTGCCTAACTCAGGTGACTGGGAAGGCTGAGCAACTGGGCCCTATAGGACACTTATTACACAAGGGCACTCTACCAATTCCAGGAGACACAGCAGCTCTACCTAACACATAGAAATAAACCAGGGAAGCAGCCAAATTACGGAGACAAATAAACATGCCACAAATAAAAGAAATGGAAGCAAGCAAACTACTGGATACAGAGTTCAAAATAATGGTTAAAAGGTTGCTCAAGAATCTTGAGAGCTTCAAGGGACATGAAAAAGGACCAGTAAGAAATTAAGTATACACTAACTGAAATAAAGAATAATTTACAGGGATTCAACAGTAGGGTAAAGGATTTTGATAATCAAATCAACTAATTGAAATATGAGGAAGCAAAAAACACCCAATCAGAAGAGCAAAAAGAATCCAAAAATATGAAAATAGTGTAAAGAGCCTCTGGGACAATCTCAAGCATACCAACATTCACATTATGGGGGTGCCAGAAGAAGAGAGAGAGCAAGACATTGAAAACCTATTTGAAGAAATAATGACAGAAAAACTTCCCCTACCTGGTGAAAGAAACAGACTTACAAGTCCAGGAAGTGCAGAGAGTCCCAATCAAGGGGAACCCAAAGAGGCCCACACCAAGACAGATCATAATTAAAATGTTAAAGGGTAAAGACAAAGAGATTACCTTAAAAGGGTCAAGAGAAAAGCAGTAAGTTACTTACAAGGGAGTACCTTGTCAACTATCAGCTGATTTCCCAACAGAAACTATGCAGGCCAGAAGGGAGTGGTAAGAAATATTCAAAGTGATGAATAGCAAGGCCCTACAACCAAGATTATGCTACCCAGCAAAGCTATCATTGAGAGTTGAAGGTCAGACAAAGAGTTTTACAGACAAGAAAAACTAAAGGAGTTCATCATCACCAAACTAGGATATTCTTTAAGATGAGGAAGAAGAAGAAGAAAAAAAGATAAAAATATGAACAATAAAATGGCAATAAATACATACCAACAATTGAATCTAAAAATCAAAATAAATGAACAAGAAATCTAATGAACAAAATAAACTGATGAATAAAATAGAATCAGAGGCATGGAAACATGGAACAGACTGATGAATCTCAGAGGGACGGGAGGAGGGGGAACAGGAAGAGATTTACCAAAGAACTTATATGCATATATTCATTACCTATGGACACAGACAGGGTGGTAAAGGCCTGGGGTGGGGCAGGAACCGGGTGGTGGGGGGCAAGGGGGAACATCTGTAAAACTCTCAACAATAAAGATCTTTTTTTTAAAAAAAAGCATTACCTTTTCCCCAGTTAAAAAAATAAAAAGTACATGGAGAAAAAGCCAGTTACACTACATGTATCAACTGAAAAGCAGGGGAATAAAGAACACATTTGTGACATCAGCTCCCTAATAATATGGAATATCTAAGACATGCTAAGCTTTGAGACATTATCACCACTACACATTATGTCCTTCCACAGTTTAAAATAAATTTTCAAAGTTTACCTTCCAGAAATGATAGAGTCATCTATTTTACTGTCAAGAATTAAAAAAAAGAAAAAAAAAAAGAATAGTATTCTTTACCCTTGGGTTAAAATACAGATTATAGGCAATTGTGTAAAACATCTTTCTCTTCCACAAACTGAAATTTCCCTGAGGATGGGAACAATGGCTTATATATCTTTTATCTCTGAACAATAGAATATGGGGAAGATGTTATAGAATCTGTTTTCAATTACAAGGGGGGCATGATTTAGAAAGCACTACAACATGGGTGTGTGGCTTTGGCTAGGATAAGATGCATAAGATGGTTATTAAAACACAAAGTTTGTATAAAATAAGTAGCTCGGTAAATAATAGTGCTTTTTTTTTTCTTTTTGAAAATTTTTATTGAAAAGGACTTTTATTAGGGATATCCAATATATATGTATTCTAAGTCTTCACCTGAGGATAGGCTTAGACAGAGGGAGAAAGAAACATCGATGCTGGTCAGGGCTAAATAACAGTGCTTGTTTTTAATTGATTTTAGAGAGAGAGGAAGGGAAAGAAAAAGAAGGGAGAAAGGGAGAAAGGGGGGCAGAGGGGAGAGGGAGAGGAAGAGGGGGAAGGAGAGGGAGAGGGAAAGAGAGAGGGAGAGAGGGAGAGAGAGAGAGAGAGAGGGGGGAGAGAGAGAGAGAGAGAGAGAGAGAGAGAGAGAGAGAGAGAGAGAGAGAGAGAGAGATGAGAGAGAAATATCAATCGGTTGTTGCCTCCCGAATGCACCAGGGATCCAACCCGCAGCCTAGGAATGTGCCCTGACCTGGAATCGAACCGGCAACTTTCAGTGCATGGGAGGACTCAACCAACTGCGCCACACCGGCCAGGGCTACATAACAGTGTTTTTGATCATTCAATCACATGGGTTAGTGTTTCTATGAGAAATAACTTATTCCATGGGGGAGAAATAAACATGAATCAGTCTCTGGAATGGTTCTGAGATATTCTGATCATATTTCCCTCAAGCCCTGTTCGCATCATGACACAAACTATGACTAGAATCAATGGCTCCCAAAGAAGACGAAAATTCACATGTACTTTCCACAGAACAATAAATAGAAGATGCTATACATTTCCTGTGAAAAATCTGTGTCAAGAAATTATTGTCTTTTTTATCGCTGCTTTTGAGAAAAAAGAAACTTGCTCACTGAATGTGCCTCAAGGAAGATGATAAACCCACGTCTGACTACCACACTGCCAATCATTTTCTCATGGGGTTAATAAAAGGGTCAGACTATCTTCCCCATTGGAAGCAGTTGCCTCGTTTGCGCACAAAGAAACACACTGAGTTATAGGCAACTGCTCTGTGTCTACTCAGCTCCCTCTGTGGGGGTCCAGATAGACACACTTTTTGGAAAATAAGAAATCTCTCCTCGTCAGTGGAAGGCAGAACCAGTGTGAGTGACACCTAAAGAGAACAACGGTTGCAGTATACTATCTCCATGACTAGTTTCTTGGTCCGTGTCCCAAAACTTGTAACTTCTTCCTTGAAAGAATGAAAGGTAAGCTTAGAAGGGTGAAGAGAGTCCTCTCTAATCACGACAAGCTCCCAAGGCAGGAGTTAACGACCCAGTACTTACACTTCCGAGTGAGGCACCGCTCTTTCTATAAACGATTCCCCTGGAAGTCGGGGAATTGTTTATTCAGCTGCGATAGCCTGGGTAGAAAACACAAGATCTGAATATGGGATGCTGTCATTGAGGAGGCTTTGCAGGTCCTTGGCCAGAAGTCTAGCCATCGAGATAAAAAGGTCATGAAGAACTCAATGAATTGGCCCCATAACATAAGTGGCCAACTTCCTGCAAGAATCTCCCACCATCCTTCTATCCAGGTGTCAAATTCAGCTCTGGCTGTTTAAGTGCCAGCAAAAGACATATACAATTATTTGGAGATAAGGGTACATGATAAAGTTATGTGGGCTTTTGTTTCAACTAATTTTCCCTTTCAACCAATTTATGTATATTTCTCTTCATCTGTAATAGTTCTGTGGGAATTATTCAACAGATATTTATTAATATTAACCTCAAGGCATATTAGCCTGTACCATCAGGTCAAAAATAAATTAAAATAGGTAAATTTTAAATGAAATCCCTAAGCAGAAAACAAAATTTGAAAAACAGAACGTCTCAATTCATATATAATACTATAGTCATGGAATATCTAAGACATTGACTCTCATGGTCAAGTTGGGAAGAATTACTGGAAACAAATACGTTATCACCAGCATGCCAAATACTGGAACTAAAATAGGGGCTAATAGGGTTTCTGCACATCACCCTCCCTCCATCAACCTGTGACTTCTGTGCACCCCAACCCAGGGTCAGAGAAAAAGTTTGAAATCGACCTCTGATCATGTCAATCCCCTGCTTAAAACCCCTTAAGGGGATCATGTTCCTAGACTGAATATCAGAATCTCTGAGATGATCTCTGAGCTTCTACAGAACCTGGCACCGGCCTATTTTACCAGCCTTCTCTTATTCTTTTCAAACCATATTAGCTTCCTTCCAGTTCCCTGCTCTTGGCAAGTTCCTACTGTCTTTGCACCTGATTTTTCTTCTGTCTGGCATGTTCCTCTCCCTGTTTCAGAGTTCATTTCAAACATCCCATCCTTAGGATAATTTCTCTGAAAGATTACCCATCATCCCAATCTCATCTCCTATTATAGTCTTTGTTAAAAACAGCAATGACTATAATATTTATTGAGTGCTTATTATATACCCACACACTGTTTTAGGTGCTTTTGATATAATAATGTATCCTTATTTTAACCCTATGAGTAGGTGCTCGGTAAATTATTTTAATTGCACCCATCTGCACTTGAATCAATGAATGAAGAAGATGCGATGAAAACCCTAGGGCAAGGGTACATTGAAATTCTATAATTGTATTCTTTAGGAAACGTGTGTCTACTTTGAAGAGTTCTGTGGTAGTGATTTGCATATACTGAGATCGCACTTGTAAAAATGTAAAAAAATTTGAGGGAAGTGTTATGAAAGGTTTGAATCCTCTCATTAGAAAATATGTTTAACTGAATAAAGAAGGGAGAGTACAACAGCAATTTGAGAACGTGGAGCTGAAAGCCATATCAGGAGCATATGTGTGTATTCTTATTCACCCATATACTCCTCTATGTACTGGAGTTATTTCTCCTAGTCACAGTTGGTACCCGGTGACAACTTTGATTCAGGTGGCTGCACAGTTTCTATTCTATAGCAACTTGCATCCATGTTCATCTCTGTGCAGTTTCATCCGCTAAAAAGCAGATCTGAATGATATTCTTGAATAGTTCAGTTCACAAAAATCTAACCAGGCCTTGGAACAAAATATCATCAATTAGAAAACTAAAACATTCTAAAAAGGGGAAATTCTCAATGGAAATTATTTAGGATAGTCAATCTCTTGGGTTCAAAGACTTGAGTGAGTCCCAACCTACAAAACTTTTGGCCATAAATTACAACAGTGCCTGCTACACCATGTGTATTAATTGAATTAAAACAAAGAAGAACCAATGTTTCTGAAGCATTCAAGCTTCTAAAGTCTAATCTAGACAGAATGAATTACACAACTCATCACTACAGTCTATAGATTTTCACCCGTGAAGTGCTGAGTCAACGAGCACAGGGATTTCACTTTTATTAGGCAGAACTATATTACCTTCCAAAACAGAGAAAAACTGTTCTTAAGATAGATATTAAGCGCACTCTCCCTTTTAAATGTTTTATTTGCTCAATTTTCATATATGGATCATTCCCGGGGAAAGCATACCACCTACATTTATAGCATAACTATTTCTCATTTTACGGTCCCACAAACATGTCTCAACATGATTTAACAATACAATCAGTCCAGAGACTGCAGACATATTTTATAAAGTCACTCAGACTGCAAATACATACTGTCAAATTCCCACAAAGACTAGTATGTTACTCTGAAAAAAGGCACACCAGAAATCATTGTTTTTTTATACTTGCTGACTTCTAAAGGACATCTAAAAATTGGTCCTGTTTTAAAAAATAGCTTCTCACTTTTTTTATCAGGATAAAATAAGACTAGAACATTTCTCACTTCATTCCAGTTGTACACTGACATATTGGTAGGTGATAATAACTTAGAGGGATCAGGAGGGTTAATAGATTGATAATCATAAATTGCTGTGCAATGAGCTATCCTTTGAAAATACATATTTTTATTTAAACTTTATAAATCATTAAAAACATAGTTGTTTCTTTCCTGTATCAGAAATTCTTAAAACTTTTTTAAATACTCTCTGGCTGACTAAAAATTAATAGACCATTTACTCATTATTAATAAATTTATTAATACAATAATTTACCCATTGATTTGAGACTTATGTCCATCTAGTTGAGGCTGAAGAAATGTATGTATGTATGTATGTGTATATATATATATGTATGTGTATATATATATATATATATAAATATATATATATATATGTATTCCTCATCTGAAGGATTTTTTATTGATTTTAGAGAAAGAGGAAGAGAAAGAGGGAAAGGAGGGAGAGGGAGAGAGAGACAGAGAGAGAGAAGGGGAGAGGGAGAGAGGAAGAGAAGGAGAGAGAGAGAGAGAGAGAGAGAGAGAGAGAGAGAACCATTCATGTGAGAGAGAAACATCTATCAGTTGCCTCCCGCATGTGCCCCAACCTGGGATTGAACCCACAACCTAGCTATGTGCCCTGAACGGATTCAAAGCTGCAAGCTTTTGGTATATGGGACAATGCTCCAACCAACCAGGCTACCCGACCAGGGTGAAATGTTTTTTCAAGCTGGTCCTTCCTTGTTCTAGCCATTTGTTCCAAAGGGGTTGCTAGCCTTTTCAACCACTAAAATGAGGTAAAAAGAACTTTGAAACTCTGCTACCAAATATATTAACTGACCTGTTCAATCATTCATCTTTAATTCTTTCATTTTTGCATTCTTCAGTCTATCTGACCATTGATCCATTGCTACATCCATTTATCACATAGTGTGTACACCAATAGACTTAATGAGCTCTTAAACCTGTAGCTGGCCACTAGTACACATTTCACTCTCTTCTACCATTCTCTTTTCACCTTCTAATCCTCAGGAAGAACCCCAGTAGTGAGAGAGAACTTTCTTTTCTGCTTAAATGAATGAGGGGGTGCCTGTGGAACTCAGTGAAGACTGTTAGAATATCCAGATGGTAATCAACTTTAACAGACATGTACATCATGGCAAAGTTTCATTACTGATTAAAATGTAGATGTCACTGAGTCACATATGACCCAAAATAGTTTCCCAGTATTCCTGCTTAGATTCTGTATCAATCCCTACTTTTACTTCTCCCCCCAAAAAAATCACCAAAATTGTGTCTAACAACTCACTTTTCCTTAAACACTTTCACCTTCAGATCTTTACATGTACTCTACTGTCCCTTTTCCTGGTGGTCCCTTGCTACCAACTTTTCCACTTTCCACCTTCCCCATAAGCATGTTTCTACTCATCCCTCAAATTTTAGAAAAGCAAAAGCAAACAAACAAGTTTTCAGAGTTAGCTTGGGAAAGGCAATCATCACAGTCTCACCTGTATCTTGTGCAAGTAGCATTCTGACCTGACGGAGCTATTGGTTTAAAAGTGATGCGTGGGGAAACCTGGGCCGACAGCAGAAATCCCAAAGCAAGAATAATGAGTGCTACGGTGGTACCTAAAAAAAAAAAAAAAAAAAAGTTTTGCATTAGAGAATAGCTGACAATATTCTTCCAAAGCAGACTGAGTTTGACAAGACATATCTCTGAAAAATATCTTGATCTCTCTTCATTGTATTAAAAAAATTTGTCCTAAGAACAAATTATCAAAAAAACTCATTAGCACATCCATTGTGAGACATGTAGTTAAGGAGTAGATTGGTAATGATTTAAAAAAAAACCCACACAAAACAACAAAAACCAAAACAAAACAAAACAAAACAAAAAACCAAAACACCCCACAGCTTTCATTGCTGAGAGTCTCAAAATCCATTAGTGTAACCAACATTATTGAGTGCCTCACATGTCAGGAACTATGAAAGGTAAAAGATTTTCACAGTGTTTCTTGCATTGCGGAGAAAATTGTTCTAATGGCATTTGATCATAAGACCCAAATCAGTAGGCTAAAAAGTAATTAACTGAATATTTTAAGAGCACTTGAAATAGCATTTCTTATTAAAGAAAAGTAGCATTCTTTGAAGACTTTAAGATGCCAGAAATTATATTATAACACATGTATTCATTTCTCTTTGCTACTGATAATTGGAAGTGGAATATTTGTTTTTTATTTTAAGGTCTGGGAATGGTGATTATGTATATCACTTAAAAGGCTCATTTTTGAGAGACTTCTGATGGTAAATAAGAAAGTTTTCCAATGTCTGTCCACTGTTCCAACCTTGATGAGAATAAACAAAAAGGGCCATGCTCTAGCTTCATTTTTCTTGATAACTATTAGATGTTTTTTTAACACAGTTACCTCAAACAAATTATTAACAAAAATTGCTGATTGAAAAATAAATACTCTCTAGGTATGATGATTGACTTAGATGTAGCGAATTAGATTCAGAATAAGACTGATCAAACTGTCAGGTCACCTAAGGGCAGAAAGTCAGCCAGGGAGTATAAAAAAAAAAAAGTTTTATGACCTTCTGATACAGGAAAGGAATGACCAGGCTTTCAGTGATCTATGTAATGAAATAGGTTTCCTGATATCAACTATTAAGGTTTAAGGAAGAATGCTTATTGTCATAGTATAGCTCATTGCACAGTAAGTTATGATCAAATCTATTAACCCTCCTGATCCCTCTAAGTTATTATTATCTACCTAACCATGCTCCCACAGGAAGTGAAGTGTGTTGGATAAAGAGCATTTTCAAAAATACCTGAGATAACAAGTAACAGTAACTACCTGGTACAGGGCTTAGATTAGTAACACTTAAAAAATTATGTCCCTTCCCACCACTCTGATACAGCACACTCTGTGTGCATAAGTATCACCTGGCGAGCCTGTTCAAGTGCACATGCTCCAGACCCACCTTCAGAGATTCTAATTTTGTAGATCTGGGCTAGGGCACAAGAACTCCCCTTTCAAAAGCAGTACCAGCGATAATTCTGGTGGAGACCGCCTGTGAGTGATACTTTCAGAAATATTCCACTACCAAAATATCTGGGGGGAAATAGCACAGTGCTTCTAGCTTTCCTATTTATAAGCAATCAAGTTACATAGATATAAACCTTCTATTAAAAGAATCAAGAGGTTGTCATTAAGTTTGTAATATTTACAAGAAAGACCAGTTCTCTGCGCAAGCCTGAAAATACTGAAAGTCAGAACACCACAGAATGTCCTACATTTAAAATTATTCATGGACTTGGACTGTATGTTTTATATTTCTTCGCATAAACAGTTTCTTTGCTAAATAGTTTATTTGCAGTTATTTTTACAGAGTGAATACCTATTCGAAAATTATTTTGATACAAGCTGTCCTACTATTTTTAACCCAATATAATAAAAAGTTATAATAAAAACACAAAAGAAGGAGCAAAAGTGAATCAAGGGTTTAAAAATTCTAAGCTAATTTAAGAAATTTAAAATAGAACAGTGTTCTAGTACTTAGCTCTATCCTATCGAATAAAAGGGTAATATGCAAATTAACCATCACTCCATCACAAAGATGGTGGCGCCCATAGCCACAAGATGGCGGTGCCCAGTCCCCTCAGCCGCGCCAGAGTCCCCCAGTCCTGCAAGCACAGCATTGCACAGCAAGTTATGATATGGGGGGGTGGCTGCTGAGAGCAGGCAGCTTGAGTGGCTTGGCGGAATGCTTGCCTCGTTGCTGTGGCAACGAGGCAAGCATTCTGCCCTGGCCGTGGAGGGCTTCTGGGAAGCGGTCACAGAGTGGCCGGGGTCAGACGCTTGCTTCGTCACCGCGGCAACAAGGCAAGTGTCCTGCCGCGGCTGCGGAGGGCCTCTGGGCCACGGAGAGCCTCTGGGCAGCGAGCATGGAGCGGCCAGGCCCCGCAGAGAGCAGAGAACCATGGGGAGTGGGCCTAAGCCATCACGGCTCCTGGATTGGAGAGGGCTCCCCTGAGGGCTCCCAGATTGGAGAGGGTACAGGTCGGGCTGAGGGACCCACTACCCACCCCCATGCATGAATTTCGTGCACCAGGCCTCTAGTTACAATATAAAAAAATATACCTACAGACAAATGAATAAAACAAATGCATTGAAATAAAAATGACAAATCCAGAATGAACTGCCATCAGAAAGTGAAATAAACATCTATTTTGTGGGTCTCAGTGGAGTAATACTAACACAGTCGACCCTTTCTATCCATGCATTCTAAATCCATGGATTCAACCAAACAAGGATTGAAAATATTTGAAGTAATAAAGATACATGTGTTAGGCACAACTGAACATGTGTACAGACTTTCTTGTCATTATTCCCTAAACAATACGGTATAACAACTGCTTGTGTAGTGTTTACACTGTATCAGGTATTATAAATAACAAAGAGATGATTTAAAGTATACGGCAGGATGTACGTAGGTCAGACCCAAATACTACACCATTTCACATAAGGACTTAGCATCTACGGATTTCAGCATCTGAAGGGGTCCTGGACCAATCCCTGGCAGACACCGAGACGATTATACACTAGCAGCTTTTTAGCAGTGACTTTTCTTCTGAAGAGTGTAAACTTCCATTGGTCATTATGTTCTAGTGGGGCCTATTTAATTACAGTTAAAAACTAGAACTGCAAAAACAGCACTATTTCATCTATATGTGCAGGTAAAGAGGAGACCTGTGACAAAAACCCAGGCCCTCTCCTCCTAAACCACTGCAATTTCTACATCATTATTTTATTTTTAAATTTTTTAATTTAAGTTCTTTTTGTTTAAAGTATTACAATGTCTCCTCCCCCCCCCCCCCATTGACCTCTCCTCGGCTATATCATCACTTTAACTGGCCACATCACAAGGAAATCAGGTGCCCACATCATGGAAGAGCTGTCTCAAGCAGGAGGCATCACTGTTTGGCTTGGTCACGGATGGAGCTGGGATATTGGTGGTGTTGGTTAAAAAGAGAACATGGCAGGAAAGAAAGGTGCTTACAGGTTGTTCATGAGAAATTTCTTGGTCTCCCCACCAAATAACTGTCTTTTGGGGGGAGGGGAGTTAATCCTCGCCTGAGGATATTTTCCCATTGATTTTTAGAGAGAGTGGAAGGGCGGGGGAGAGACAAAAAGAAACAAGGATGAGAGAGAGAGAGAGAGAGAGAGAGAGAGAGAGAGAGAGAGACATCAATTGGTTGCTTCCTGCAGGCACCCTGTCCAGCCTGCCACCGAGGTACGTGCCCTTGACAGGAATTGAACCTGGGACCCTTCAGTTCGTGGGCCGATGCTCTATATCCACTGAGCCAAACAGGCTACCGGCAAATAACTGTCTTAATGCTTCCTCTGGACAGTGTGAACTTCCTTGGGGCAGAGGACCTACACTGAGTGGTGAAACGTGACACCAGCTGGAAGAGGTCAGGAAAGCCCCTGCATTTTGATGTTGCCAACTGACATCCCATTACAGTTAAAACAATGAAGACTCACTGGTGGGCAGTAATCAATGCTGTGATAGCCACACTGCTCTGGGCACTTTCCTCTCTGTCAGGCAGTGCTTTACATGCTGTGCATGTACAGGTGTGTTCAATCCTCATTACAATCCTGGGAAGCAGGGACTACGGTTAATCCCTGTTTACAAATGAGGAGATGGAAACTTGCTCAAAGTCACCTCATTCAAACCAAAACAGTCTGGCTCCACAGCACCTCAACACCCTGCAGAACTGAGGAGAAAGTGTCTCACTGGAATACCAGTGAAGAAACAGGGGCTGCTACAAAAGAGTGTTTTCTATGGATCTTGAAATCAGCAGTTTTCTCAGATATCAAAAGCCAATTCCTAAGTTGAAGAAAACCGGAAATTCTATTTTAAAAAAACAGACCTCTTAAGGGAGCAATATATGGAGACCCAGTCAAAAAGGAAGGATATCTATTTTAAAACTTTTAAAGTGGTTGTTATTTCTTCTTAGAGTTGACCTGAGCCTCAGGGGTTAGCAAATCCAATTTCCAACCAACCGTAGAAATGTATTTTTAGCACATCACTACCTGATGGTACTATCCTTTTTTTCTTTTTCTTTTCTTTCTTTTCTTTTTCTCTCTCTCTTTTTTTTATGTTTACCATCCTAAGGAAGCAGCCAAATACATTGTTGGATAGCTCTGAATATTAGAAATATTTTTCTTATATTAAGTACAAATCTATGTCCCCTAGACCCGTGGTCTGCAAACTGTGGCTTGCGAGCCACATGCGGCTCTTTGGCCCCTTGAGTGTGGCTCTTCCACAAAATACCATGGCCTGGGTGAGTCTATTTTGAAGAAGTGGCGTTAGAAGAAGTTTAAGTTTAAAAAATTTGGCTCTCAAAAGAAATTTCAATCGTTGTACTGTTGATATTTGGCTCTGTTTGCCGACCACTGCCCTAGACCATCTGCTAGAATAAGATTATCTATTAGCTCTCCCTTTAGACCTTTTTTCTAGGCAAACACTTCTGGCTTCTTCAACAGGTTTATAAATGTACTAGAGGCCCGGTGCACAAATTCATGTATGGGTGGGGATCCTCGGCCTGGCTGGCGATATCAAGGCTTATCTGGGGGCTGGCCAGTCAGAGGGAGGGACCCCAGGTGGTTGGCCAGCCAGCTGGGGGGAGGGGCCGCAGGAGGTAGGCTGTGGCAGTGCACTGACCACCAGGGGGAAGCTCCTGTGTTGAGTGTCTGCCCCCTGGTGGTCAGTGTGCATCATAGTGACTGGTCGACTGGTTGTTACAATTGTTCAGTCTAACGGTCACTTAGGCTTTTGTATAGATAGATGGTTTTTTAAACCTTCACTTGTCCCTCACCTTTCCTCACTTCCCCTCCGTTCCCTGTGTACCGTGGCTGTTGTGATTCCTTTGTCTCTCAATCAGTGTTTCCCACTCCTTCTCCCCAGTTGATACTACAGTTCAACCTACATTATTGGACTCTTACTAGTAAACAAGCACAGAGGGTGGATGCACTCCATGCCTCTTTCTGGGTTGAGTATGTGTTCTGAGTGCGAAACTAGGAATGTATTTTCTCATCAAATCTGGAACAAGGCCTGAAGCAGTTCCATTAGATTAATGCTTGAGGTATACGTATTTGGTTACAACAAAATTTAATTAATGCTGGCCCGGAAACTTTACATTTGAATGAGAAAATGTATTCTTACTCTAGGTAAATGTATAAAGGAACCAGTTGATGATAGCTAATAGACAAGTAGGAATATACCTGTATACATGGAAGAGATTATATATGCAACCATGTGAAGACCATGGCAAAGATGGGTCCCATCTGCCAGCTTGACAGAGAAATAATAAATGAAATGGGCAGAATTTAAAGACAGAGGATACTTGAAAGTGAGAAAGGCTTTGTTCTACTTAGCTGTCACCGAAAACAAACTTAACGAACCAGAATTTACTGTTGAAAGAGCTTGGAAGTGACATGCTCCAAATGTACTTTCATATTATTCCAAAATTTAGAAAGAAAAATCCTTTGTTAAAAAGTGAGTTCATGAATACCAAGTTTTTCAACCAAGGAAGAACAAAAAGCGATTATTTTTGTCACTTTTGTACCTTTGAGCAGAACTCAAAGTAACAGCAAAATGGTCCCCTCAGTAGATTTAAATTGTTTTTACAGTTCTGGTTATTACACATTCTAGTTTCTACTTACATATCAACATATTCTCTAAGTTCTCTTTAAAAAAAAACCACAAAAACTTTTTGTCTAGAAGAGCTCTACTGTTTGGCTAGAAACAGTATCTAAAACGCTACTGGTATTGTACTTTGGAAGGTTAAGTTGTTGTCATTAGAGGAAATGTAATAACTGAATCCTCATCCAGGCACCCACCTGCTAAACTTCCAAAGGTAAGCTTTCTGCGACCCACTTTCTCAACAAGCCAGACTCCCACGAGTGTGAAAATGAAATTTGTGAAGGCTGTAACGGAAGCCAGCCATATTGCGAGTCTGTCATCTTCAACGCCAGACATCTGCAGGATGGTTGCACTGTAGTACCTGTAAGGCAAGAACAAAACAGTTGTTGCTGATGGTTATTCAGGGAAACAGAGTTATTCATATAGAAAAATACTCAACTGACCTCAAACAAACCCTGACTAGCTACGGTAATAGCATGAAGTTAACATGCAAACTGTGTAGAGGACTATGATAGACTGTGTTCAGATAAATTTACTTTGACCTATGCATAATAACACTCAAGCAAGAGATAGAGGGCTGAAGGCTTCCAAAGTGGACTTTATGCCGGAAGCAAGTTCCAGCATGTCATAATTGGAAATTTCATGAAAAGGTTGACGGAACTTGGGGACTCAACAAGGGCTGAGTCACATATGTTATCGCCTGTTGGAATGGCTAAAGGCATTTCCCCAAACCTGAAAAGGATGATTGTTTGCTGCCAGACAGCTCAGGGCATCTTAATCTACATGTTATTGCGTCCTATTGGCCAAACACCTCAACAGCCGTAGGCTATTCCCCAATCTGACAATGCTTCTGTATGAAACCTAACCTTTGAAGTGTGTATCTCCACCTTGCCTTAGGACAGTGGTCGGCAAACCTCGGTTTGTTGACTAATGAGTTTGCCGACCACTGGGATAGGGGCTTAATCACAAGGAACAACAACAGCCTGTAATTATTGGAATCGAGAGTCTAGGTCAGTAGTCCACAAACTCAAAGGTAGGTCAAGTTCCCCTCATCCAATTTACAACCCCACTTAAGCTGCCTGTGGCGGCTTCTGCATTTGAATGGCCTATCCTTGAAAATCTCACCAGCCGCAGTTTGCCGACCACTGCCTTAGGACAATATGTGTTAATAAAAAGCAAGGGGTCCTGAGACAAGGAGAACCTGATTTCTTCAGCCAGGCTCCTCTGACCCCCAAAGCCCTTCAAAATTATCTTTCGTCTCTGGATTCTTACTTCAGTTACACGCAGCCTTTCTCCAGATTGCTGAACCCTTCTTAATGCTGGAACAAGAACCCCAGCATTAATGGCATCCCGAACTGGGGCTTCCTGAACCCTTGCAGCACCAACATTAATGGTGCCCAATGTGGGGCTCAAACCCACGACCCTGGGATTAAGAGTCCCATGCTCTACCAACTGAGCTACTTTAACCCACAATGAGGGACAGGGGCAGCTGGTAGTTTCACTGAAACTCTCATGAATAAGCTCCAAGTCCACTGAATGAACGAGGAGTCATCAAAACTGAGCAATTATGTACTTAAAAGAATAGAGACTCGCTGCATATAAAAATTTGTTTTTTGCCATCCTATTCCATTAAATTACAGAGTATTCACAATGTGTTAAGGATAAAAACAAATACACTACACATAATGATTTTTCCAAATAGAGCCATACACAAAACAGATTTCAATGTTTTCATTTTCTACAATAAAATCACAAATATGCAAGTGTTAAATTAAGGGATAGAAAGAGGAGTAGTATCAAGCAAAGTAAGTTGGCGAGTGTCAGAATTTTATTTAAAATGTAAAACGTTTCCTAGATAGCTTAGGTGATAGGTTAGGTGACCTAATCATCCACTTTTCCTAGATGATAGGTTAGGTGACCTAATCATCCACTCATTTTTATATTTATTTATTGAGTACCCGCTGTTTAAGTTGTGTGAGATATTAAATCCCACAGAGATGTTATGAGACCTGTTATTGCCCTCAAGAAGTTTGCAATTTGGTATAAGGAAATGAAATGGAAATAAATTTACTATCACAAGGTATTAAACTCACAATATGGGATAAAGGACAGAGCAAACTATTTTATTTGATATTTTCCAGAGAAGTAATGCTTGAGTTGAGTTTTGGAAGAATTCACAGGGCTTTGCTGCAGGTATGATGATCTGGCAGGACACTCACTGGTGATGAAGGAAATGACTTGTACAAAGGAAAAAACTGCAAAATGCTATATGCAAGGATCACAGAAGGTGAGAACGCTACCTTGGCTGAACATAGGTGCAAAGAAAAGGGAGGAGTGTGACATGGGGCAGTAGCAGGAGCTCCTGTTTTGGAGGCCTTGACTGCCATGCTACATGTTTGGGCTTTTATCTATAGTCCCTGGAAATCATAAAATGGACTTTAAAGAGAACGCAATTAAATCTGTTCTATCAAAAGATCACTCTAATGATAGCCACACAGGCTGACTGGAAGCAGAATGAAACAAAGATACCTGTTTTGAAGCATTTTATTTCAGTTCAGTACACTGGCAGCAGGCACCTATAGATTAATGGGAAATGCAATGGCCTTCTATCTCCCAGACAGCAAGAATTGCAACGTCCACCCACACTAAATCTTTTCCTAGATGGAGTGCCTTGAGATTCATCTTCATCTTTTTCTCTTTAACATCAGTAAATGTGTTAGTTTTTTATTTCAGCCATAACAAATTACCACAAGTTTAGTGGCTTAAAATTTAAGCCTTAAATCAACACAAATTTATTATCTAACAGTTCTATAGGTTAGAAATCTGATACTTTTTTTTTTTTTTTTGTCAAAAGTGACATCAAAGGTGTCAGCAGAGTCTTCCTTTCTGGAGACTCCGGGATACAGGTTTCCTTGCCTTTTCCGGGTTTTGGAAGTCTCCTGCATAGCCTGGCTTGAGAGGACCCTTCCTCAATCTTCAAAGCTAGCAAAGGTAGGTCAAGTTCCCCTCATGTCACTTCACCCTGCTGTTCTCCTCTGCACTTGAAGATCACATTGGGCTAACCCAGATTACCAGTAGGATCTCCTTATTTCAAGGTAAACTGATTAGCAGATTTAACGCAATCCGCAGCCTTCATTTCCTTTTGCCATGTAATGTAACATACTCACAGGCTGTGGAGATTCCCATGTGTACATTCTGGGGTGGGAGACCTATTCTGCCTGTCACGTAAAGGTTCTAATAAACAAAAGGCCAATAGCCAGAATGAGAAGGTGAGGAACGAAGGCAAGGACATTCACTTAAAGCAGGCATGGGCCATTTGGATATTTATAACATCATTTACAAGCCATACAAAATTATCAACTTAAAAATTAGCCTGCTATATTTGATCAAACATTTTATTAACTCACCCCTAATGCCTTGGCAGGGCCAGACCAAATGATTTTGCGGGCCTTGTACGGCCCCTGGGCCAGGCGTTCCCCACCCCGGACTTAAAGGATAATCAGTTCCAGAAAAATTCAGGCAGTACTTATATTCTCTTTCATATGGACAGGGAATGAGATATCTAGGTCAGAATAATTGACGAATCTAGTTTTTAAAAGTTAGGTGATGGATTAGTGAAAAGATACATATTCAAAAAGTATGAATCCCCATGTTTTCGTAAATGATGCTATGGGACAACCATTTATGAAATCGGCTACCACCATATTTATAACCTTCTACGCCTTTATGTAGTTGTTTGTATTTTCAAAGGAATGGGTACACATTCAAAAGTTGCACAAAGCAAAAGAGAATCGTCTTCATAAAGGTCAATGTGAACAACAGAAAAAGGCTTTCTTTCCTTTCCAGACTCCAAGTAGGGATGCCTTCTCTTTTTAACATCATTTTATAATACCCATCAGACAAAACTATCATCTTCAAAGATTTCCCTGGACAACCTTTGGTCATCTCACACACGCCATCTCTTTCCCAGAGTGCAGTTGAAAGGCCTAGCTAGGGCAGTGTGCGCCCATAAAGGCCGGCTTCATTTGTCTCTGTAGACGTCTAAGAACAGAAAAGGCCGGGCTTGATGTGCATTGCTCTCAGAGATTATGTGAGACCCAGCTTCCAGTCCTGAATTTTAAATCTGAGTAGAACAAAATGGCTCTAGAAAACATAGAGGCATTAGTAATGGCAATCTATCCTAATGGTGACTTTTAACTAGCAATAAGAGAATACACATGGGCATTTTAAATGCCTGGCAAAATACACATTTTACGATCCAATGCATTTCCTATGAATTTCTGAAAACAGGTTTTCCCCCCACATCTTCCTGAAGCTACAGCCTGCCTTTTTCACTATTGCCAGTGTAACAGAGTTTAACAGCAAGAATCAGGTACTCAATAATTGTTTATTGAATTAATTGAATTTATCTATCACCAACTTTCAAAAAGGAATTAAGGATATTTATAATAAAAAAAACACATTATAGAAGCAATAAAACAAAAATTAAACAATGATATGAGAAAGAGAGTATTTACATGACAATAATTATATGAAAACTTTAGCTGCATAAGCACTACAAGCTAGCTCTGAAATTGCTGGCAGCCAAGGCAAAATAGTAAATGATCATTTTATCTGTCTGACAAAACAAAACTTATCAGTTCATGAAAAAGACAAACTTTTTCTGACATGAAAGTATGAAGACTTTAATTTCATGAATGAAAGAGATATGTAATATACTTGTCCTGACACCAACAGCCACTCTAAGACGAATTAACAACTGAAATTTTGTCATCATTATTTTAATTCATGGGGCACAAAAGTGATATGTTCTAGCAGTGTTGCAGATAGCTTCCAAATAGAAACTCCTCTATGAATCTTGCATTGATTATCTTTTGGGTCATGTCCATACTTGGGATAAAGACCAAATCAAATGAGAAGACTGGAAGTTCCAGGGCTTAGCTTATTATAAGCCCTGAAAGATTCCCATTTTCTAAGTTATGTTGTTCAGCTCTTTTAGCTTCTAATTTATAAATACATTATTTGTGCCATACGCCAATGTACACTGACTACAGATTTAAAAAGTCATTCTAATAAAAGATGTTCTTTTAACTCAAAAAGTTAGATTTTCCTATTGGGATGGTGTTTATACAGTCAACAACATAGAAAACTATGGAAATTACATCAACAATTTTAAGAGAAAAATATTTCACACAAATACAAATGTCTTAAAAATAGTTTTAAAATGATTAAAATTTTCATATCTATTTTATGCACTAGAGGCCCGGTGCACGAAATTCGTGCACGGAGGGGGGTTGTCACTCAGCCCAGCCTGTACCCTCTCCAATCTGGGACCCCTCGAGGGATGTCCGACTGTGGGATCGGGCCTAAACGGGCAGTCGGACATCCCTCTCACAATCCAGGACTGCTGGCTCCCAACTGCTTGCCTGCCTGCCTTCCTGATTGCCCCTAACCGCTTCTGCCTGCCAGCCTGATCACGCCCTAACCATTCCGCTGCCAGCCTGTTTGCCCCCAACTTCCCTCCTCTGCCGGCATGGTCACTCCTAACTGCCTCTCCTTCAGGGTTGATCACCTCTCAACTGCCCTCCCTTGCAGCCCTGGTCCCTCTCAACTGCCCTCCCTTGCAGGCCTGGTCCTTCTCAACTGCCTCCCTTGTAGGCCGGGTGCCTCCCAACTGCCCTCTCCTGCTGGCCATCTGGGGTGGCCATCTTGTGTCACCATGGGGGCAGGATCTTTGACCACATGGGGGCAGCTATATTGTGTGTTGCAGTGATGATCAATCTGTATATTACTCTTTTATTAGATAGGATAGAGGCCTGGTACGGGGTGGGGGCCAGCTGGTTTGCCCTGAAGGGTGTCCCGGATCAGGTCGGGGTTCCCTTGGGGTGTGGGGTGGCCTGAGCAAGGGGCCTGTGGTGGTTTGCAGGCCGGCCACGTCCCCTGGCAACCCAAGCAGAGGCCCTGGTATCTGGAATTTATTTTCCTTCTACAATTGAAACTTTGTAGCCTGGAGTGGAGCCAAGCCGGCAGCCATTTGTGTTGGGGTTATAATTGAAACTTTGTTGCCTTAAGAGGGTGAGCCCGGTCAGGCCAGGGTGTGCAGAAAGCTTTGCTTCCTCTGTTGCCGGCGGCAACCCTGGCCTGCTCTCTCAAGCTCCATTCTGCTACCATTTGTTTGAATTTGTTTACCTTCTATAATTGAAACTTTGTAGCTTGAGTGGAGGCTTAGGCCTGGCAAGGGCAGGTGGAAAGCTTGGCTTCCTCTGTTACCTAGGAAACCTTGCTCTCTGTGGCTGTAGCCATCTTGGTTTGGGTTAATTTGCATACCCGCTCTGATTGGGTAGTGGGCGTGGCTTGTGGGTGTGTCGGGGGTATGGTCAATTTGCATATTTGTCTATTATTAGATAGGATTTTGTACATTGAGAAAACCTCTGTGTATTAGATGTAAGTCGTAAGCCAAAAATAAAAATTACAAAGCAGAAATTAGGATTTCATGTATATCATACGTATTTTGAGCTAACATACCAGCCAACTGTACCATACCATTCTTATATCAAGTAGTGATCCAAAAATCATAGTAATCCTCAGAGAGTTCATTATTGATCACATTTAATATATAACATAATTTTCCTAAGTGTTCCAATGTGATCTTCTTCCATCTCAGAGACCAGTCCTCTCATTCTGGCTTCACACCTCTGGAAAACTCAGGAGAAATCATGCCTCACACAGCTTACCCTGCCAGTATGCATCCCCAAGAACAATGACAGAAGCTCTCCAGTTGCCAGGTTCACTTACTAATTTTTTTCTATAAAATATACCCCCACAGGATATTGGACATTTGAGACTTAATGCAGGCTCACATTTCTCATTTGCTGAATTGCATGCATATTAAATCAGGTGTATTTGTTGCCAAACCTGCTTATGCCTATCATTGTAATTATGTAATTTAATCAGATAATACATAGATCAATAAAACGTAAGATGCTAAAAAGACAGTTGTATTAAAATTAAAAGTGCATGCTTTGAAAATAATAAATAAAAGTAAATTGTTTTTAAAAAGTATGTGAGTAACATAATACAAATGGGGATAAAATGAAAAAGTCTGAAGATTCTGCCCTTGGGTTTCTTCTCAAGTATCTTTCAGTTCTTGATCTATTTGAAAGAAACTAAACCTGGAATTCATAGATGACAATATTGAAGGAGGTTTATGTAAAAAAAAATTCTGTAAGTTCAAGTAGTGGATATGATGAATTCAAATACAACTGAAATTAAAATGTTGAAAGTATATAATGCAATATTTCCTCATAACTGTCTTTTTGAGTTAACTAAAGTGCCAATCCTAATCGTGTCAGCTAAGAGGGCTTTCACCAGGCTTCGTCATGTCTCACATGCTGCTTATCGCCGTGACAAGCAGGAGTCCAGGACTCAGGTCATTTATTTCCACACGAACTTGCAGAGTCTAATTTGACTCCATCTTCCTCTCGCCTCACCCACCCCTCCCACACTCTCACGGTGCGCCCCGTGCACCAAGTCCGCACATGAGGGCACCACCTTCTCACAGCTCAGACGTGGAGTCCAGGCTGTTTTTCTCTCATGTCCTATATACCTTAGGAAAGGAAGGAAATGAGCTGCACCAGACCATCCTCGAACCCTCCTTCTTGAGCTCTTGGCCTACTTTCTGGTTACTCCTCATTCAGTGGCGATTTCAGTCCTTCATAATTTTCTTCTCCACTCCTAGCCCTGTATCATGATTCTTGGTGAGAGTTGCATCAATGTAGTCCATCCAGACAACACATGAACCTCTTAACAGCTCTACCTCCAAAATCCTTCAAGTTTCCCAGTCTCTGACCGGCACTACCTACCCTCACGACTCACTTGAGTTCCTCCACTCACACAATTCTTCACTCTCATGGAGACATTAAGCCACACATACACTCTACTTCTTTTTAGTTTCCCATCATCACCTATGTCTTCCCCTTTCCCGTAACTTAGGTAGTTTAGACATCCCAAACCAGGGCTTCTTAGGTAGTGGTTTATTACAGAATCACCTGGAAGGCCTGCTAAAACACAGATTGCTGAGCTGAACCCTGAGTCTCTGATTCTAGGACCAAGAATTTGCATTTCCAACAAGATTCCAGGTGATGCTGACAACTCTTCTCCACACCATGACAATTACTTTCTTTCACCATTCTCAAATACCTGGGCCTCTTCCCCTTTTGCTATATTCATGCCATAAATGCCAACCCTGCTCATTTATACCCAGGGATTCTCCCACTGTGCATGTACAGCTAGCAGCTGAAAAGGCTCTGGGCAAAAACACACAAATTGACCTCACTTCAAATTCTCTAAGATGCACACTCTACACAAAGGATAATTTCATAGCCTCTCCTTTCCACTGTCCCCATCTATCCAGCCTCAGGGGAAATTCTGTCTAACATTCACTGAGAAAGTGTGAGCCATCAGCGGGGTACTCCCTCATCTCACCAGCACCAAATCTACCAATCTACCTGATCATCTCTGCATCAATTCATGGAAAATTGGTCAGCACTCAAATATTTTCCTTCTTAAGTCCTCTTCAATGTTTGCTTCTGGAATTTATTACTCTCTCCTTCTGCTTTTCCTCAGCATTTTATCTGTGCCTTTCTTACAAGATGCATCACTTTCCCCTCTAATATTAGACATACTTTAATACACATTGTATTCCTCTAGACTATAAATTCCCCCAAGCAATGTGTGATTCACCTTTGCAACTGCCAAAGCAGGCTTCTGCCTATATTTTTAGACACTTAGTGAATGCTTATTTAAATGAATGAATGGATGGAACTTTCATCTCTTTTTTGCCTTTAAGATATAGTCCAGATACCATAAAACTTATCTTTTAAATGGGAGAATTCAATAATTTTTAGTACATCCATGACTAAACTTAACCTCTTAAATAATTATAATAGTTAATATTTAAAAAGCATTCAAATAATTCGTGTTTAAAGAAACAAAAAGGCCCTGGAGTAGGGTAGGAGGGAAGGGGCGAGGGCTGTGTTTTGAATGGCTTAGTTTCCACATTCCTCACCACCACGCTTTCCTGATTCAGCCACACGCCTTTCTACCCCGTGACCAGCCTTGACTTCCCAGGTTCCCTCGGTGAAGAGAGCATTAAAAATGACTTGTGAGCTTTTTTATTCAAACAATGATACAAACTAGTCTTTGTTTCCATCATTTCCTGTCCCTCTAGCTCTAAGTTGTGCCATCTAATGCCTCATTAAAGCAAACAAGAGGGAAAAAAGTGCCAGTCTATTTAAAATTCTTCTCAGGAGGTTTAAGAACCTGAGCGAGAAAAAAGGGCAGGTCATGGCATTTACTTTATGAAAAACACTGCTCTCGGCACTATCCAAAGGGAATACAGTCCTTTATTTTAAGTTGCAATGGACTCAAAGGTTTGTTTGTAAGCAAAAGTTTGCAAGAACTTTCATTCTTTATAAAAGTGACATTTTGGAGCATGGTCACACAAAACCGTGATTATGCAAAGGTATGTAGTTTTATGCACATTATTTACAACTCTGAGTCTCTGTGGAATCACAGACTGGAAAAAATAGATCAAGTGCATGCAGAATAAAGAATAAAGTGAAAAAGGCAAAATGATGTAGAGAGTAGAACCTCAAGTATTAAAATTAACCACAGAAAAATACACCAAAATGTTAAGATAACAAAATATTAAGATAACAACAATAAAAATACACCAATATATTAAGATACACTCTGCCTAGGTTGTGGAATTTAGGTGCCTTTTCTTTTTTATATGTTGCCAATTTTCTATAATAAGCTTATGTTATCTAAAGGTGTTATTTAAAGTATTAAATTTTGCAGATTAGAACTTATCAGACATTGTATTTAGGCACCATAAGCCTCCGCTCTGTGAACTAAATCCAATATTATTTTAAGTAAAATAAATAAGACAATAAGGAATATGTTTGTCTTCAGAGAAAGACACTTTTAACTTATTTTTTTCTTTGCCAAACTCAGTATTTTCTTAAATGAAATAATACATGTCATTTACCTCTTGGTGGCCAAAACACTACAAATAAGACAGTGAATGAAATACATTCCCAGCTTGTCTATTCAACAAATATTTAGACATGATTATAGTAGTAGACCTTCTAATGGAAAATAAGTCTGTAATGGCTGAACGTGAGAATGACATGCAATTACATTCACTTTTTCAGGGCTTACAATGTGCCATAAACAGTGGGAGGTAAAAAGACAAGTCATAGCTGGGGCTGTTCGGGAGGGCAAAGACCCACATTCCACGGAGGGAGATTGTCACACACTTAAATACTACACTTCAATGGGCACGTTCAATGAGAGCAGTAAGAATAATATGCTATTGGAACACAAAGGCAGAGATTAATCCACAGTTCAAATACTTAATTAGTGATTCCAATGAGCTGTATTACTGCTTCCCATATTCTGGGATTGCAAAAATACAATTTAGTCTGGGAGAGCATTTAAAACAAGCTCGAGGATACATAGAGAGAACTGAAAAGAACTTGAGAGACTATTAGTCATATTCAGGATGATGAATACCTATTTGGTTCACCGACTAAAAAAACTGTAGTGTCAGAGACGGATGGTATAGCCAGGGAGGAAATTATTGATGTTGGTTTAATAGGAGATGGCAATGATCTGAATGTGACTATACCCATGATCAGTGGAAAGGGAGCCCCATGCACTGGTGCTCATGAGGCCAAAGAATTGATGGGGAAGCGGGCACACTGGAGAGACAGGATGGTACAAAGGTCAACAGGGCTGCTCAGTTCCCAGACTGACAACAACACACAGGCTGACCACACTTAGGATTCCCTAATATGCTCACTCTTCAACTCTCCAAGTGATGAATTCATCTCTCAATGAAAAGTGTGCACTTTCAGGACAAGAGCAAGTGGGGGAAGTAGAATATAATACTGTGAACAAGGCATCGATGAAATTTATTTCATCATCTAACATGTAGGTACAGAAATAATTCTGCCCCCCTTCCCTGCCCTTCTTCCTGCTATATTGTGGATGAAGGGATTATATGGCATAACTTACCTGTTATATGCTGGGGGCTAATTCCAACAGGTCATAAATGTAAGAAGTTCATCACAAGGTTAGTGGGCCTTGAGGCTTCAGCAGGGCTGAAGATACATATTATTGCCGGCTGGAATAGCTGAAAGCATTTCCCCAAACCCGAAAATCTGCATATATTATTGCCTGCTATTGGAACAGCCAAGGCAGTTTCTCCAACCTGACAATGCCTATTGTATACCAAACCTTACCTTTGATATGTATATCTGCTTTGCTTTGGGGCAATTTGTGTTAATAAAAAGCTAGGGGTTCAGAGACTCAGGGAACTTGGTTACTGAAGCTAGGTCTCCTCTGGCTCCCCAAAATGCCTTCCAAATTTATATTTCATGTCTAGACTCTTTATTAATTTACTCACAGCCCTTCTCCAGATTCCTGAACCCTTCTAGATGCTGAGAAACACCTCAGCAGTTATAGATATCAAAACCAATACCTGTGAGTTTAGATTATTACAATAAATTCTCCATGAAAAGAAAGATTATTATTCATGGATATTATACTATCACCAAAGCACCCAAAGAGAAGTTCACTCTGGTCTCAGAAAGGAGGAATTCTCATGCTTCCCTGGGGCAACTGATTGGTTTCTATCTCAGGGAGTCTGTGAATCATGTACAAAACATCTCTCCCTTTCTGTACTGGCTGCTAAACCATCTAGAGCAGCGGTCGTCAACCTTTCAGACCTCATGGACCACCAGTGGTCCACAGACCACTGGTTGGAGACCACTGATCTAGAGCAACATGATTCTGAAACGTTAGTGTGAATAAGAATCATCTGGGGATTGCAAAAAACACAAGGTTCGCACCTGTCCATCCTTCTTGCTCACCCCTATGCACCCTACTCTGATTAGAGAGTCTAACATAGGGGTTCCAAGCCACTTTGAAAAAGGCAGGCTTTGTGACCTAGTTCATCACAGCCGGTTTCTGGTGTATAAATCATCTCATCTTTTCCTACTTTGTCCTATTACCTAAACCACGAATTTTAAATTTTATTGTACCTTATTTGCTCTCTAATTAAGCCCTCAAACTTATTCTGGAGTATGGAAGGAATGAAGTGAATAAAAACTTTTGAATTAATATGAGCGAATCCTATTGTTCCTTTTGCAAATATCAAGGAAAGAAAGCCGATCAATTTTTTAACAGCGGAGGAACTAGTTGAGCTGTAACAGCCCTGGGCAAAAAGTCAGACAAGCCAATGCATTATTCAGTAGTAAACAGGCTGCTCACTTGACGTGGGCATGCTGACAGCACCGGGCCCTTTGATGTTCAAATGGAAAGCCCTAAGATGGCACCTGGCTCATTTCAAATGCGTGCGTGGGGCACCAGGACATGCTTGTTCAATTATTGGCAGAACTGCAGGACTTTTCACAAATGACAGAAAAAATCCTGCCTGTATATGTACACCTGAAGCGTGACCTGAAGAAAAAGCAATTATCAATGAGTCGCTATACATTTATTGAGGGAATACTTCATGGAAAAATTTTAATTCTCAAATACTATAGAGAAGCACTGAAATCATCTAGCTAATCCTGAAAAATTAGGGAAATCCACTTTTTCTGTTAATTCTCACCCAAGAATATTTTCCCCGTTGATTCTTAAGAGAGACTGGAAGGGAAAGGTAGACACAGAGAGAGAGAAAAAAAAACATCAATGTGAGAGAGACACATTGATTGGTTGCCTCCTGCATGTGCCCTGACTGGGCTGGGGATGGAGCCTGCAACCTAGGTATGTGCCCTTTACC
Source organism: Eptesicus fuscus (assembly GCF_027574615.1). Taxonomy (NCBI): domain Eukaryota; kingdom Metazoa; phylum Chordata; class Mammalia; order Chiroptera; family Vespertilionidae; genus Eptesicus; species Eptesicus fuscus. The sequence continues at coordinate 67,453,539 of NC_072479.1, read as the reverse complement.
AGAATGGAACTCAGGACCCTTCAATCCGCAGGCCGATGTTCTATCCACTGAGCCAAATTGGCTAGGGTAGGAAAATTCTTTTGAGAGTTAAATATTTCTGTGTGTTTGAACTGATGGTACTGTCTTAATTCTCTACTTTCCTTTATGCATATAGAATTTCTGTTCCTTACAATGAAAACCTAAAACTGCTTCATAAGAAAATACAGAAGAAGAAAACAAAAAGAATAATGGCTAACATTTACTGAGCACTTTTGGAATCCAAGAAATTCAATTTTAGAGTTGGAACTGATGGCAGAACTCATGTCCTGATAAAAGAGGAAAAAGAGAAGTAACAACGAATGATCACTTACTACATGCCAGTGTCTAGATGTGCTTTACTTGTGTTATGTCAATCATCACAAACACCCCATGAAAAAGCAAACTTGGTAAGAGTCATGCTAAGCCTTTGTAGAGTGTAATTAACTCAACATAAAGTTTTACATTCCATTCACATACACACTCAGGGTCCCAAAGAGGCTGTTATGGAAATTCTTACTCAGCTTAGTCACCCTACAAACAGGGCAAAACATAAATCCTTATGCACATTTACTGCTTTACACTTTTTTCTGCATAAAACGTATTTTCATTTTCTACACATAAGTCTTTTGTCTCATTTAGCACTTTTGCTGCTAAGTAAGTTGTCATTACTAGTGAAATTTATAAAATATCCTATCTAATAATAGACAAATATGCAAATTGACCATACCTCCGACACACCCACAAGCCACACCCACCATCCAATCAGAGCGAGTATGCAAATTAACCCAAACCAAGATGGCTACAGCCACAAGAGAGCAAGGTTTCCTAGGTAACAGAGAAAGCCAAGCTTTCCGTCTGCCCTTGCCAGGCCTAAGCCTCCACTCAAGCTACAAAGTTTCAATTATAGAAGGTAAACAAATTCAAACAAATGGCGGCACGATGGAGCTTGAGAGAGCAGGCCAGGGTTGCCGCAGGCAACAGGGGAAGCAAAGCTTTCTGCACACCCTGGCCGGGCCCACCCGCTTAAGGCAACAAAGTTTCAATTATAACCCCAACACAAATTACTGCCGGCCTCGGAGGGAGCCCCAGGCTTGGCTCCGCTCCAGGCTACAAAGTTTCAATTATAGAAGGAAAATAAATTCCAGATACCAGGGCCTCCGCTGGGGTTGCCAGGGAGCGTGGCCGGCCTGCAAACTACCACAGGCCCCTCGCTCAGGCTGCCCTACACCCCAAGGGAACCCCCACCTGATCCGGGACGCCCTTCAGGGCAAACCAGTTGGCCCCCACCCCTGTACCAGGCCTCTATCCTATCTAATAAAAGAGTACTATGCAGATTGATCATCACTGCAACACACAATATAGCTGCCCCCATGTGGTCAAAGATCCTGCCCCCATGTGGACACAAGATGGCCACCACAGATGGCTAGCAGTAGAGGACAGTTGGGAGGCACCAGACCTGCAAGGGAGGGCAGTTGAGAAGGACCAGGCCTGCAAGGGAGGGCAGTTGAGAGGGACCAGGCCTGCAGGAGAGGGCAGTTAGGAGTGACCAGGCTGACAGAGGAGGGAAATTGGGGGCAAACAGGCTGGCGGTGGAGTGGTTAGCGGGTGATCAGGCTGGCAGGCAGAAGCGGTTAGGGGCAATCAGGAAGGCAGGCAGGCAAGCAGTTGGGAGCCAGCAGTCCTGGATTGTGAGAGGGATGTCCAACTGCCCACTGGGATCAGGCCTAAACGGGCAGTCGGACATCCCTTGAGGGGTCCCAGATTGGAGAGGGTACAGGCTGGGCTGAGGGACAACCCCCCTCTGTGCACAAATTTCGTGCACCGGGCCTCTAGTAAAAATCATAAAAGCATTTAGAGACCTGCAGAGAGGGGCAGATGAATGGGCATCCAGCCTGTTCCAAGAGAGATGCACGCTGCCCCTTAAGGGGGATTTAGCGCACCAGCATGTCCCAGAGGCTCAAAGCCAATTACGTTCCTCTCTACTAAGAGTTCTAGATTCAATTAAAATAAACTTAAAGAGCTGACTTAAAGGGGAATACATGAAAAGGGCACCTTTACAAATGTATGAAAAAAAGGGGAAGTGGAGTTTCTCACTCCCTCGGTCTATCATGGTGTTGACAGGGCAAGGGATTATTAGATACTGAACAAAAAAGATATATTTTTTTAAAGCACCAGAGGGGAGACTTCCTTCTCCTTCCAGCTGTTTCTATTCTAATCACCACAGCTAAGGCCTGGCAGTATCACTGACACAGAGAGGAAAGAGCATGACCTGGAGCTAAGAAATGTATGATTTTTCTTGTCACCATTTGAGACCCCTGGTTTCCTCTTGCCCTTACTGATCAAATAGGGCAGAAGCCAGAGGAGAGTGGTGTGAACAGACCAGTGATGAACCCTATTCCTACTAATCTCAGGAATCTCCAAAAATTAGTTTGGTCCTGGTTTGTACCCCACATCCTCACCCCACTCTCAGCCTGCGACAGAAATCTCAGAAACTCGATTAGCCTGATCTGGAAGATACCAAATGATGAGCTGATTGGGTAGACTTGGCAAAACCCCCTGGAGGATGGATGCCCTTCCAGAGAAGTAGCTGTGCCATCTAGGCAGGCTCCCTCCAATGCCCAAGTTCTGTTGCTTGTCTCCATCATGGGAGGAAATGCTTAGGTATTTAATCTCGATTCTTATTTAAAATATACAACTTGGTAAGGTACTTACAATTAGTGCAATTGTAACAGCATGCAAAACTTACCCTGACTTTAAATAATCACCCTTTGGCAGACAGAACAGAATTTCAAGAGGGCACTGAACTTAATTTTCATGATCATTCTTTGCCCATATTTAATGATGTTTGCAATAGCATAACAAGGGAAGAAATCAGTCTACATGTAGGTCTTTTTAATAATAGTATTTCCCTCTATTTGGAATTCTTATAAAGTAATCAAAATTTTGTAATATAATGCTAACAATTTATGGGCCTTAACTTTATCCTGACTCATGCAGCTATGATCTGACTCACACAGTTATGATTTGCCTGTATTTGAATGAAAACAACTAAAATATTCCAGGATTTCAAATAACCACAAATACTCAGCCATTTTTCTTCAGAATAGTTCAAAGTGTTTACTTTTCAAAAACACAAGGGAAATTCAACAATTAAAATGAAAACTCTCCCACACTGAACAGTAGAAGTTAAATGTTAGCTGTGATACTGTGATCTGAGAAATATTTACAAATATAAACTAGGCACTGCTCTTATTTTTGCTAAGTAAGAGACCAGCACATTTTAAAGTTTATTGGGCCTATTCTATCTTTCTACAGATTATATCTATCTGACTACTTATTTCTTTTTCATTTATATATTATAAATCCCCACATTTGTTATCAACCTCATATTCGTTGCTAAATTTTTCCTTATGCATTTAAATTATTACTTTATTCTCTCAGGATATTATATATTTATCTCAACATTTGAAGTAGATTTTTTTTACATTAAATGATAAATTTTAAGATACATTAATACAATTACAGTTTTATACTCTAACAAGTTCCCTATCCTATATAATAAGAGAGAAATATGCTAATTATCCATTATGCCTTGAGGCGTAATGACCAACCACATAACAACCAGATCACAGATCTGCAGGAGCGTGGCAAAAAGCTACAGGAGGGGGCAGGGCAGCAAGCTATGAGGGGGGGAATAGGAGAGGAGGGTGGGGGGAGCTCCAGGAGGGCGGGGCAGCAAGCTATGAGCAGCGGAGAGCTACCAGCAGGGGTGGGCAGGTGGCCAGCTGAGGCAAGCGGCAGCAAGCTACTTACGCACGGATTCGTGTGCAGGGCTATTAGTATGTTATAATTATTAGAGTGTGAATGTATGCAGGGTACTCACACTCCATCATACACTTGGAGTACAAGCAGAGTTTATGCTTTAGTGGTGAATAACATGTTACCTTAAAGTCTAAAACCTCACTTGTTGTTCTTATTAATATTTTACAAAAATCCCATACAATAATTTCAACATAATAATAAATATAATTCTTTATATCTTTACCAGATCTTCTTATAACTTGTATCTGGTCAACAATTTTTATATTTCTTCATAGTAACCCTAAGTCTCCACTTTGCAGAAGTAGCAAGAAAATTGTGACGTGTGAGTAGAAAATCTACTACCTAAAAAAAATGCCAGTCACCAATATTAAGTAATATATGTCTACCAGTAGCCCTGTGCATGAATCCATGCACCAGTAACTCTCTGCCAGGCCTGGCTGCTCTGCGCCCGCTGCCCAGAGGCTCTCCATGGCCCAGAGGCCCATCTGTGGCTGGGCACGGAACGCTTGCCTCATTGCCATGGTGATGAAGCAAGCATTCCACCATGCTGCCTGCACTCAGTGGCCGCCCTCCCCGCTCCCCCACCCCCTGGACTGGGGGACTCTGGCGGGGCTGAGAGGACTGGGCACCACCATTTTGTGGCTATGGGCATTTCCATCTTTATGATGGAGTGACAGTTAATTTGCATATTATCCTTTTATTAGATAGGATATCACCTTTAGTTCTAAATCAGGCAATTATTAGATATATAGAAAATCTGGGGTTATATTTAATGAAGAAATAAGTAGAATATTATTTAACTTATAGGAAAAAGTTGGCCATCCATTTCCCTTAAAAGATGTACCTAAAGATTCCTATAGAAGGAGGTTAATTAGAGCATCATCATTTTACAGCATTATATATAACACTGAAAAACTAGCCACATTGTGGCTGGCAGAGGGATGGCCTCCCAAGAATATCCATATCCTAATCCCCAGAATCTGTGAATACGATGCTTTATGTGGCAAAGGAATATTAAGGTTGCAGATGGAGTTAAGGTGGCTAATCAGTTTATCATGAGGCAGAGAAACAGTAGTAGCTCTACTAACTAAACTGAAAATGAAGGACTCAAAGCCTTGAAGTGTCTTTCACTTTTATCAGTAAAAAATATGACCATCATATCTTTTGAACTAAATTTTTATTTTGCTTTACTTTGCTTAATTCTAATTCATTGAATGCTGTGATCCACATGTTGAATCTGATTAACATTCATGAACATGATGAATAAAAGTAGATTACAACAAGAATTTTTTCTCTGACCCATAATAAACATTCAAACATGCAAGCTACTAAAAACCTTTACAAAAAAAGGTTTGCTTGATATAAGAACATGTCAAGGAAAGATAAAACTAGCCTTCAAGTCTACAAAAATAAATTGTGCTGCTGAATTGATTTAGCTTAGCTATGGAATGGTTAAAATCAGACTATGTTTGACACAGATTACAAATTCTAACACTGAAATGAGTAAAGGGGGAAATAAAATTGAACTCATCTTTTCTGGCTACTTTAAATGTATATCTTTTAAAATCAGTGCAAACAACTAAAGCTGATAGTAACAATCATTAAGTTCAAGATCAATGCAAAGAGTTGGCTAGGCTAATGGGAAAAGACTAGTGTTGGGTGTATTTTACTTATTTAAAAAGTAAGAGTAAAACAGATGTAAAGGTTAGGGAGTAAAGCAAGGAAATGCAACAAAAATAAAGAGAGAAAAAGAAGCAAAAAAAAAAAAAGAAGAAGAAGGAAAAGGGAAGAAAAAGAAGACACGGAAATGGAGATGAAACCAGAGAGGACTAACAAGAACTGTCCCAACCACTGCTACAAGCAGAGCTGTTGTGCAGCCCCTAGCAAGCCTGCACTTAAGGAGGCTCAAGGACCATGACCTAAATCCTGAGAGAAAGAGAAGGAAGCACAACCAGCTAAGCAACAGGAAGTGGGGCTGCTACTCTTAATGTAACTGAGGATGTGACCAAACTGCCGATGCTGTTTTTCAAAGAAAAATATAATTTCTAGAAGAAAATAACAATGCTCAGTGGGGATAAAATATCCCACCCCCCAAGTTTTCTTAGAAATTAAAGGCTTCAACCTCTGAACCAAGAAGTCATGGTTCAATTCCCGGTCAGGGCACATGCCCAAGATGTGGGCTTGATATCCCACTAGGGGGTGTATGGGAAGCAGCCGATCAATGATTCCCTCTCATCATTGATATTTCTATCCCTTTCTCCTCCTCCCTTCTTCCCTCTGAAATCAATGAAAACATTAAAAAGAAAAAAAGAATTGAAGGCTGCATGTATTTTACAGTATATCCAAGTAAAATATCTTGCACTTCATTATGTACTGCAGTTTTCACATAATCAAAAGTTTATACAGTTATATAAACTGTTATTGAGAAATACTAGTGACCCGGTGCACGAAATTCATACACATTAAAAGGGGATTAATTAGAGGAAATATTTTAATATTGTTATTTGCCCTTTCTCGGTAATAGAAGTGTTAGAGATGAAAGAAAATTAGTAAAAATGTATATGAAAATCTTCCTCCTATCAGAGTCTGGGCACACCATGGGAACCAGAGTCAAGTCCCCGCCCATCCACCTCGAAATCGCACGAGACCCAGACCTGGCCGGCCCCACCCCCATTGGGCTAGATCTAGACCTGGCCAGCCCCACCCCCGTCAAGCCCCACTGGGTGCGGGGACACAGCCTCAGGTCACCTAGCCCAGCACTGGGCCGGGGGCGTGGCCTGAGGTCCCCCGGCCTGGCCGGGGCAGGGGACACACCTTGAAGTCCCTGTCAAGCCCCGCCAGGTGGGGGGTGCAGCCTGAGGTCCCTCGTCAAGCCCTGCCAGGTGGGGGGCGCAGCCTGAGGTCCTCTATCAAGCTCTGCCGGGCGGGACGTGGCCTGAGGTCCCCCAGCCCAGCACTGGGATGGGGGACACAGCCTTAGGTCCCTTGTCAAGCCCTACCAGCAGTGGGGTGCAGCCTCAGGTCCCCTGCCCCAGCCCATCGCACGCAGCCTCAGATCCCTGCTGATTGCTCGTTAAGGCTCGTTACAGGAACTTGGCCTCCCCTGTGGGCACAACCATCTTGTGTTACGGGATCCCCACCTCTGCTGTGGGTGCAGTCATCTTTGATACGGTGTGACATCAATTTGCATATTCCCTCTTTATTAGATAGGATATTATTTTGTCAAGATCATTTACTATTTTTGTAATTGTTATAATCAAGTTACAAGCATGGGAAAAACATGTCCTCTTCTCATTTACTGGAATTTCAACTTGCTGGATGGTGGAGTAAAAATTGAATGATATGTTTTCACCTTTCTAATTTTAATCACAAAGATGGGGGTGTAGTAAAAGAAAACACCGAAGAAGAGACAAGTTCTAACCCTTAGTTCAACGTGTTGTTGTTGTTTTTTTCTGACAGCAAGCAATTAATAACAATTGATAGTTATTTCTCTATGACTTCTCCCATGAATTAAGAGACCCCTTGAGTAAGAGATATACTATGCCATTAGGTCAAAGTTTGTGAAACTCAATCTTTTCATCCATTAAAAAAAGATGGTGACAGCGGATATCTATATAACAAGCATAATTACAACAGGGAGAGCAGATCAAGCAATGGAAAGAACCTAGTTACGCTGTTGCCAGCCGCCCCAGCCTGTCGGGAAAATAAACCTAAACGGAGCTCCCAGTTTCAGAATCTCACCGCCCCTGCTTAGCAGACAGCTGTCACCACAATTCCCAACTGTCTACCACAAGTATATAGGAGGCGATGTCGCAGTTCCACTGCTCTACCCAGTAGGATAAAGGTGTTTTAGGGTTTCCACAGGGAATTGTTGCTGGACTACAACCTTGAATTCAGGAGACAGGTAGGCAGTGTGGGCCAACAGAACTCTGTGTGACAGTGGAAATATTTTATATCGGCTCTGTCCAACATGGGAACCACCAGCCACATGTGGCTCTTGAGCACACAGAAGTGTGGTTAGTGCTACTGAGGATGTGAATTTCTTATTTTATTTCAAATAATTTTCATTAAAAGAGTCACATGTGGCCAGGAGCTACTCTACTTACAGCGTAGAGTTAGCGAATATGTAACTAATAGCTCAAATAAAGTAGTATCTTCAACTCAAAAAATTAGAATATAAAACATATTTTTTAAAAATCACTTTATCCTCCTTCACTTATATCAGGCGTCCTCAAACTACGGCCCGTGGGCCACGTGCGGGTGTTTTGGCCGTTTTGTTTTTTTACTGCAAAATAAGATATGTGCAGTGTGCGTAGGAATTTGTTCATAGTTTTTTGTTTTAAACTATAGTCCGGCCCTCCAACGGTCTGAGGGACAGTGAACTGGCCCCCTGTTTAAAAAGTTTGAGGACCCCTGACTTACATCATTATTTACATTTGTTATATTATTCTAGAATTTCTTTTACTGAATATTTTAATAAAGCACAAAATACATAATGCATATGTGAGCTAAATACAGATAAATGCAATATATTGGGCACTTTTATGCACATCTACAAAATCCTAGATGTATTCTAGGAAATTTTTAATCAAAATACCTTGTGCTGTGCTGAATAATACTAATCTGTTAAGTTAAATGATATCTGGCTTAAACAGTATACTTATAATTTACTTCTCAAGTGAAGTCAAAGAGCTGATTAAAATGATTTTTATCTGAGAAACATCCTACATTCTAAATATACTTCAACTTTCTCACTACAAATGTGCTTGTGATAAAATTCACCTATGTTAGATAAGGTCTAATTCTTGTATGCTGTTTGTTTTCAACAGAGACCATTTTATATGGCACAGTTTTCTACTGTCTTTTATACCCTTAGTCCTCAACCCCTGAGTAACTCCAGTTCCTATCTTAAGGAAAGAAATGGAAGCTATGGGCAAACTGACTCACTCTCTAAGCAAGCTTGTTAACTAAATTTCATCAGAGGTAACTGTCACTATTCCTATACTCTATGAGGATTAAATGTATATGTACATATGTGCATACTCACACATAGTAGATATATAAATCACTAATAATTCTTCCCAGTGTTTCATCTAATCTGAAAGAAAAAGCTTCATTTAATCAGTTCCCCTGATAGTTAAACCTGGTGGTGGTTGTTGTGTGTTTTTTTGGTTGTTGTTCTGCTGGATCTCTGCTCTGCTCTATGTTGCTAGGCAACCAAGAGGATGAGGATGGGGTGGTGGCAGAGAATTTCAGTTGCATTGTTGAGGCCAAGCAAATATAAAATAATTACTAAAATTCTTATTAAAGTCAGAACTATGTAAATGTAAGGGGTTCAGATGTCTTTTGTGATTATTTCAAATCAAAGGTTGATAAAGTAGAGATGATTGCAGTAATGTTTTTCCCCCACTTTACTTGAAGTGTGAAAGTAGGCAAAACCATTATGAGGGAAGACAGAGGAGGTCAGAAAAAATTTGCTTTGCAATGTCCATCAGGAAGTCCAAGGTATATTTACTTCATTCTTTTTATAAATAGGAAAGTTATTTGCTTTAATTTTTGTCCCTCAGATTTCTTCCATTGTATATAGTGAGCTATTTAAAAAAGAAACTAAGCAAATAAACATATAAATCAAGGTAAATGAATAAAAGTTATATTACATTTACATGCTATCATATTAATGCTTAATTAGTTGTTATTGCATTTCAGTAATCCTTTACAATTTTTCTTGGTAATTTAAATAATATACAAACCTTCTAAGTAGGAAAACTATTCTATTTTACTGGCTCTTACAAGTAGGAGTATGTATTTAGTTTTTGAAATATTTACATATTCATGAAAATCAGGATATAAAATGATGAAAGAGAACATATGTATTATCTATAGACACAGTTGAGCAAATTTAAATTGTTTATGTTGATTTCCTAATTTAATTGTCTCAATTGAGAAACAGAAAATATTTGTTCACTGAGTTTACAAACTGGTCCCTAGTTTACAAGATTCCAAAAATCTATATGGCACTCAGGATGAATTTTTACCATAAAAAAGTGAAAGTTAGAGATCCAGAGTTCTCACAAAACCCTATGTACCTGATGTATACTACTAATAGAATATAGAACCTGTCCGTAATGTAGAGGGATATGTTAATGACTGGGGAAAGGTGTTAAATGATCCCTTTTTGAGTGCTAAGATTACCTATCCTGTACACATTATCTTAGAAAGAGAATCAGATGCATCTCACTAATCACCCTTCTACAGAAAACTCTTTGGATTGTGGAACAGAAAGCTCTAAAGGTCCAGAAAGTATGTGGACTGGATACTTGTCCTGGCAGTAATTTATATGCCATTAAAAGAAGCCTACCTGATTCTTTCTCTAGCTATTCAGCCCACGTGCTCTCCTGGGTACTGGAAAGAGAACTGAGCCTAGAGTCTACATTCCCGACCCACCCATTCTCTTCCAGTGGCCATCCAACTTTTACAATCACACCCTCAAAAGTTTCAGTATATCGGAGCCCTGGTGGTAGGCCACATGGGAACCAGCAAGGGAGGTGTGGGGGCGGGTGAGGGTGGCTGCAAAATTTACAAATCATAAAAATAATCAAGACCAACTATTGTAGGGTTGGAGATTGAGGGGCCACTTTCTTCTTAAATTTCTCTTCCTTTCTTAATTCATTCCAGCAATAGTGAGAAAAAAGTTACATGAAGGTGATATAGATTCCAAAAGAAACATCTCAGGTAACAACTTGAATTGTGAGAAGGGCAAAAATACCTTGAAATGTGAATGTTTTCTTCTTGTTAATTGTGTCTCCCCATTGTTGGACACCCTAATGTTTCTAATAGCAAAACCCTTCAGACAACCACCAAGTTCTGTGCTTGCTTTGGGATTATAGGTAAAAAGAATACTCTACATGGCTACATTTTGTTCATCAAAACCAAGGAAGAGAAACCTGAAGCTGAAGCAACAGATTGTGTTAATGAAGAAGAGAGAAGAGGAGGAAGGGGGAAGTTGGGAAGGAAGGGAACAGAAAACAGGGTGTGGCTGAGGAGAACGAGATGCAGCTCAAGGGGAGAAAGCTGGGATGCAAAGAGATTGGGACAGTGGTGTCCAGGATGAGTTCCTGGGAGCAAGGCAGGTGTTTACCTGACTTTACCCTCACCCTAATATCCAGATTGATACTTCCTCGACCATAACCACAATGAAGCCTTCGTCGCAGGGGTGAGGCAAAAAGCAAAAAGTGTTAGTTATTTGGGAGGGCCAGTAAAACAGACCATATGTCTGAGGAAGATGGAAGGACATTCCAGGGGGCAATTCAGGACAGGTGTGTAGTTGGTAATATGGCCTGAACTGTTACTTATAATTGATTGATACAGATAAAACTGAAATGAGCTGTGTATCAAGATTTGAAAATTAAGCACAAAGAAAGGTTTTGCTTAAAAATCGATTATATTAAAATAGGGACAAGTTCATGGGGGATAGAAACAAGTAGTGCTCAATAGACATTTAGTGAACATATATTTTCCATGTTTGGAAATCTCTAGGATGAAGATTGATAATGGAAGAAAAATATTAATATGTTGTGCTCTTCAAATAAAGATAAAAGAATTATATTAAAATCTTTAAATCAGACACTGCTGTGAGGTCTAAATAATTATTTCCCAATCATGCCATTCCTTTATAAGTCATTTTTTATTTCTAAATTCTATTTTAATATGCTTTTCTTCCAATTAGTTTTACAGGGCAAGAAGGATGACATTTACAAGAGAACTGACAAATTTACCCAATAACAGTACGTGAACAGCTTGTATCTGTCAATAAAGTGGCTCAAAATTAAAAATCGCCATTGAATTTTTTTGGATCTAGAGCTCTTTGTTTTGCCTACTATTAATATTGCAGACGAATGGGTTCATCTTCAACTTATTGCTATAATATTGCTGAATACTCATTTCATACCTATTCAAATTTCTTAAATGTAAGAAATTTGAACAGGTCCAAAATTATAAAAAAATCAAAACACAATCTTGCTTATATAAATAAATGCCAATCTTCGTGCAGAAAAGAAGATCTGAAGATACAGAAACAAAGATCTCATGGTTATTTCATAAGCTTAAGATAACATTATACTCTGTTAGGTGTTCCTGTGAGACATTCAGAACACAGGGCACAGTGAATATGTTCAAATTTTGGCCTTGGCAAGAACACAGCTAAATATAGCTTAAAGTAACAATATTTTTTAAAAATTAATGTCTATTTTTATTTACTGAGCTGACTTTAGAACCTCACCTTTGTCCAGATACTTTCACTTATTGACACTATTTTTAGGTCAACTGTTTTGCTGTTTGGTCACTAAATATGCACAGTGTATTAGAAGGTGAACTGAACTGGCTTCTGCTATGAAGTCAAGGTAGTCAAGGGACCTGGTTTTAGATTCAGCCACATCTCTAACTGTGTTGTGTTGGACACGTTATGTAATCTTTCTGGGTCTAAGTTGTTCAAATGGTGCTAATGAAACATACTTATGAAATTTCACTGGAAGTTAATTGAGAAAATATAATTTGCACAGTGTGGGTATTCAAAGAATATCAGTTCTCTTCTTTAATTTTTTATGAGGTTAAATAATATAGAGAATGTCTGCCTAGATACATAGGGAATCCATAAATGTCTAGCTCTCTCCTCCTTCCCTTTCCATTGTCCCCAGGTTACTATAAGGAATAAACCATAGATGTCTGAAATGAAAGGCAAGTTCAAAGAAGCTCTGTTATTTTACTACAATAAAAAGCAACATGGGGTAGAGGGAGCTCTGGTTTACTATTTTATTGGGGGACAGTTAAGGCACAACAATTACCCCCTTTTTATAAAGGACCCTTAAAAAAAATCCACTAGTTACGTGGCTTTCTCAAAAGCCCTTGAAAGAGGAAGGACTAGAACCTCGTGCCCTGCCTCCCTGGGCAGCACTATCTACTTGCCACGTGCAAATATAGCTCCTTCTTGAATAAACTACCAACACACTAATAATCCTAGAAAGTGATATTTATTATTATACAAATAGGTCAGTTTTAAATTGTTGCCATATTTTAATAAATATATCTGAATTTTTATTATTTAACCATTTCTTTGATGCAAATGGTCTTTTAGTCTATTCTTATGGAAAAGAAACTATGCATTTACGTTCTAACAACCTATGTGGTAGAGTTAAAACTTGGATAAACCTCAAGTAATTTCTTTGAAAGGAATAACCATTGTCAAGTCACCAACGTGCTGTAGGGGATATTTTCATAAGTCTAATTGTTTTCAGACATAACCACTGCCTGGCTTTACTACATGAGCACGCTGGGAATACTGATATGCCTGCCTCCTTTCTGCTAGATGGATTTCTCTTCTGTTCTCCTGCACCCCATCTGTTTTAGCAGAGGAAATCAACAACCTTGGGAACCCACAGAACAGTCTGACAGCTGCAGAACTCAGATTCTCAGTTCAACAAACGGTGACTCACAAGACTCTGACAGGAAAAACATTCACCGCTACAAAACTTGGTGGGTGGGTGGGTAGGGTGTGTGTGTGTGTGTGTGTGTGTGTGTGTGTGTGTGTGTGTTATTTAATTAGTTTGGCTAAAGGAAGAACAGGCCAACCTTTTTTATTTTAATCAGAACTGGGATCTCAGGGATCTTTCATGAGCTTAAGGTAACATTACATTCTGTTAGGTATTTCTGCTAGACACTCAGAGCACACAGGGGCTATGTTCAAATTTTGGCCCTGGCAAGAACACAGCTAAATGCAGCTTATAATAATAATATATATTTTAAATTAACATAGATTTTTATTTACTGAGCTGTCTTTACAATATTTCCCATGTCTAGATGGTTTCAATGACTGACACTATTTTTAGGTCAATGTTTTGCTGTTTGGTCACTAAATATGCAGTGCATTAGGCATATAACCTGTTTTGTGGCTGTTTTAAGATACTGTTACCTCATCCTGTGCTCTACCTTTGTGATAAATAGATTTAATACAAGTTAGAGAACAAAAGAAAAAAGCACAAGAGGACTTACAAAAAAGGGTATTTATCCAGCCTTTAACCTTTCTTGACATATATTATTTTTCAATGTAAGAGCAATACCTCAAGATCACATATAGTTTTATTTTTTTTTTATTACTCCTAGACAAGGGCCTGTTTCCGTTGCCTTCTGCAGTGTTGGCGCCCTTCCCTGAAACAGGCTCTGAGAAGATTGTGAGTATCAAGGAAATTACTGAGCAGCACACTATGCTGTAATCCAATATTAAAGTCCTTTAACTGGAAATTTATAAAGACTCAAGAATGGGGGGGGAGGGACTAAAATTAGGACTGCACAGACAAGAGGAAGAAATGGCTTAGAATCAGAGGTGTGCAGGCACGTTGCTAGGATGCTATCAGATGGACAGCATGGCTTAGTCAGAGGTAGCCACTCTTTACAAGAGCTTCCTGTCCCTGCTTTTTCAGAAACTCAGGGCTGCTTCTGACTCTGACCAGAGGACACTCACTCCTGCCTCCTATGATGAGCGGGAAGTAAGAGCTGGTCCAGCCTCCAGGAACCAGGTAAAAAAAGGTAACTCAGGGAGAGGAGGGCTCTCAGCCTCACCCTGCAGCCCTTTTCTCCCACATGGTCAATTCTCCTAGCTCAGCAGATAAATATATATCATACTAGAGGCCCAGTGCATGAAATTCGTGCATGGGGGGACAGGGGGGGTGTCCCTCATCCCAGCCTGCATCCTCTCCAATCTGGGACATTCCTCTCACAATCCAGAACTGCTGACTCACAACTGCAGGCCTGCCTGCCTGCCTGATTGCCCCTAACTGCTTCTGCCTGCCAGCCTGATCACCCCCTAACCACTCCCCTGCCAGTCTGATTGACGCCTAACTGTTCCCCTGCCAGCCTGATTGCCCCTAACTGCCCTCCCCTGTCAGCCTGGTCACTCCTAAATGTCCTCCCCTGCAGGCTTGGTCCCCCCCAACTGCCCTCCCCTGCAGGCCTGGTCACCCCTAACTGCCTCCCCTCTGGCCTGGTTGCCCCAACTGCCCTCCCCTGCAGGCCTGGTCACCCCTAACTGCCTCCCCTGCAGGCCTGGTCGCCCCCAACTGCCCTCCTCTGCTGGCCCAGTCACCCCTAACTGCCCTCCCCTGCAGGCCTGGTCCCCCACAACTGCCCTCCCCTGCCGGCCATCTTGTGGTGGCCATCTGTGTCCACATGGGGGCAGCCATCTTTGACCACATGTGGGCAGCCATCTTGTGTGTTGGAATGACAGTCAATTTGCATATTACTCTTTTATTAGATAGGATATGCAATTAAGTTTCATAGTTTTCTCTTTTAAGTTAAGGACGTGTTTGATAATCATTTGTGAAAACTCTCTCGGCATTGATTTCCATTGGCATCTACGCCCCATGATCATAGTAAATCATAATAAAGTATTATTATTACTAAACCCTACCAGGACTACCAATTCTGGACAAGATGGAGAATGCCATGGCTGCTGGATTTCTTTTGTAGATACATCCCAGAGCTGTTACAGATGATACTGTGTCTTGGTAGTTTTCAGAACCTTACTTAGCAAGTAAAATAACAGCTATAGCAACAGAAACAACAAGATCCCCTGGGGGAGCAGGAAGAAGTTGTTCTAATATGGATGGGAAAGTTACTGTCTAAAAAGTCAGAGTCAACAGCCACAGACTCTACTTGGCCCTTTTCTCTCCCAGAGTTCCCTGGTTAAAATATCACTTGCCCAGTCACCATGATATGGTAAGAGAGCAGCTCCTGCTCAGCACACCCAGAAACTACAGGTGACTTCGTGGCAGCTCTGGAGCTCTGCTGGAGTGAGGAGCCTTTCCCAAGGACCACCGAGGAGGCTCCAGGCATTGTCTAACCCTTTCTTCTGCACCTGTGTAGACTCCAGACAGAGATTTTTGTTGGTTCTGTTTCCTTCTGCAGACCCAGGCCAATACCTGGTACACAACAGGTAACCCCTGAATAGCTGCTGAACGAATGAGTAAAGAAAAGAGAGTGGTTTTGGATGTGACCACAGATGCACAACTAGGAAGAATAGACTAGTCTCGAAGTGTATCACACAATGACAGATCTCTATAAAGTATCGGCAAGATTTGTTCTAAATTCCAGGCAAAACAAAGAGGGTAGTAAATCAATGGTGAACAATAACTTAGTAAAATCAGTTGCCTGAATAAACATTAAAAAAAAATAGAACAAAAACTTCAGATGATGCCATTATGAAAGAAAGGGAGGTTACAGTAGAGAAGTTGAGAGACTGCTAAGATTGTTATTGAGGGGAGATGACAGAGATATTAGGTTTTATACACTAGAATGGAAAAACAAATATAATGAATCTTAATAAATTAGAGATAAGAGAAGAAAAATAGTATGCATAACTTTTAAATAAAAAGAATAAAGCCCAAGTTATCAATATAATAAAGGTAAGAAAAGAGAGAGAAAAAAAACATGATGAATAAAAACATGAAATAAGATGGCAGAAATAAAGTTTTCATACAATAACGAGTACAATAAAAATACATTAAAAGACTGTAATCAAAAGACTGACTCATATCAGATTTTAAAAAATCTATCATTAAATTGTCACAAAGAAAGGTTGATGGAGGAGATGGAAAAAATACATAAGGCCAGAAAAGAACCACCAAAACAGCAGGTGGAAAATCTTAACCAAATGAAAGATTAAATAACAATTTAAATTGTGAGCAAATAATTTCAGGAGAAAACATAGATAATTTGCTCATAAAATAACATTATATTAATCTCTATTATAAAAACCCCTTGGTTGTGACACCGTCACGCCATAACGACCAAAGACTGGTCACCAGGAGGCTGCATGCACAGCGAGGCGCGCATGCGGATGGGTGGGGACTTGACGCTGGGTCCTGTGATGCGCCGGGTCTGGGTCTCGCGTGATTTCACACACTGGGCCCCTAGTAAGACATAATACTCACAAATATATATCCATCTAATATATAACCACTAACTGATAGAAACAGGTACAATTTTTCACTGGAAATTTTTTTATCCTCACTGAAGATATATTTTTATTGATTTTAGAGAGAGAGGAAGGAGGAGGAAGAGAGAGCCATTGATGTGAGAAACATCTATTGGTTAACTCTCCCCCCATATGTGCCCCAAACAGGGATCAAACCCACAACTTGGGTTATGTGATCTGACTGGGAATCGAACCTGCAACCTCCTGGTGCACAGGGCAACTCTCCAACCAGCTAAGCCACCCAGACAGAGCTTCATTAGAAATTTTAATTCAACTCTCCTGAAAATGGATAGATCAAGTAGAAAAAAATAAGCATATACATAGGAAATGTGAGTCACATAAAGTTTGATTTTTAAAAAATGTAGTAATAAAACTTTACCCAACAAACACGAAATGCTCATTCTCTTCAAGAATATATAAATGCTTTATGTATGAGACCACAATGGACATCTCAACAAATTTTTTAAAAAATCAATCTATGCATCATTATCTCTCCATTAAATTCAATAAAGCTTTAAATCAATAACAAAAAGGAAACTTAAAAAAATGGTCAGGAAACTAAATAGTTAAATGAAATCATGGTTAAATGAAGTAAAAGTACCAAGACAAATTATAAAACACTTAAGAGCTGAATGACAGTGAAAGTCCCACATGTCAAAGGCTGTGTGAGATGAATCTAAAGCAGTAGAGTGAAGTGCAGAGATTTAAATAGATTTTCCACATCAAATGAAAGATTAAAGCAAGCAAGCTCAGCATCTTACATGAGAAATGAAGAAACGGAGTATCTGATTATAACAACAATGGACGAAAGACAGGAACCAAATTCACCTACTACCGTAAACAATCAGAAAACCAGGTGAAATAGAAAGAAACGTGTTTTCAGACTTTGGACAACAGGCAGCACAGGACAGAGAACACTGAGAGAATGGAGAAAA